>NW_026947509.1:55083266-55418266 GCF_034190915.1 Cavia porcellus | reverse complement strand
CCCTAACCCTAACCCTAACCCTAACCCTAACCCTAACCCTACCCTAACCCTAACCCTAACCCTAACCCTAACCCTAACCCTAACCCTAACCCTAACCTAACCCTAACCCTAACCCTAACCCTAACCCTAACCCTAACCCTAACCCTAACCCTCTCTAACCCTAACCCTAACCCTAACCCTAACCCTAACCCTAACCCTAACCCTAACCCTAACCCTAACCCTAACCCTAACCCTAACCCCTAACCCTAACCCTAACCCTAACCCTAACCCTAACCCTGTCTAACCCTAACCCTAACCCAACCCTAACCCTAACCCTAACCCTAACCCTACCCTAACCCTAACCCTAACCCTAACCCTAACCCTAACCCTAACCCTGTCTAACCCTAACCCTAACCCTAACCCTAACCCTGTCTAACCCTAACCCTAACCCTAACCCTAACCCTAACCCTAACCCTAACCCAACCCTAACCCTAACCCTAACCCTAACCCTAACCCAACCCTAACCCTAACCCTAACCCTAACCCTACCCTAACCTTCACCCTAACCCTAACCCTAACCCTAACCCTAACCCTAACCCTAACCCTAACCCTAACCCTAACCCTCTCTAACCCTAACCCTAACCCTAACCCTAACCCTAACCCTAACCCTAACCCTAACCCTGTCTAACCCTAACCCTAACCCTAACCCTAACCCCTAACCCTAACCCTAACCCTAACCCTAACCCTGTCTAACCCTAACCCTAACCCTAACCCTAACCCTAACCCTAACCCTAACCCTAGCCCTAGCCCTAGCCCCAGCCCTAGCCGTAGCCCTAGCCCTAACCCTAACCCTAACCCTAACCCTAACCCAGCATTCGAGAGGCTGAGACAGGAGGATCATTGTGAGTTTGAGACCAGCCTAGGCTACAAAGTGAGCTCAAGGCCAGCCTGAACTGCATAGAGAGACCCTGTCTCAAAAAGACCAAAAAAAAAAGGAAAAAAGATTCAGAATGAAGCTAGGTGCAAAAGGTTCAATCTACAATACTGCCAGAAAATACAGAAGTGTTGTGTTTTTATGTATTTGTTGCTTTAGAAATTAAATTTGCTTGCTTGTTTTTGTTAAATAACCCAAAGGACCAAAGTAATTTTTAGAAATAAAATTTCTGCTTGTGTTCGGAGAGGTTGAAGCTGTGCAGGGCTGGGGCAAACTGTGAAAAAAGCTGCTTTAGTCAAAGAAACACCAAGACCCTAGACAACCTAAGCAGTGGATGGCTAGGCAGAGAAATACCACTTGACATCATGTTGCTAAAGGGGGTGGTTCCTTTCTTTCCATCTGGAGAGGAAGGGCTTCATCTGATCCCAGCTTTGTCTCTTCTTTATTTTCCTATCCTCCCGTGGTCCTTCACTCTCCAAAAACCTCAACTGCTGCACGGGTTGCAGCACATTTTAAAGTCTAGTTAATAGGAAAGAGAGATCTTTTGCAAGTAGAAAAGGGACCAAGAGATGGAGGAAAGGAGGCAGTAGGGAAAGTGGATGTAACAATAATTAAGAAGTGTTACATATAGGTACCAACTCCCCATGATACATAGAATCATTCTGTGCTGCAAACATGCACTAATAAAAATAAAAGTGTGAAAGAAAAAAAAGATTGCTGTATTTGTACACATTCTAGTTTCCTCTACAAGTAGCTCTCTTCTTCAGGATTCAAAATTACGCAGAATTGAGCCTGATAAGTCTGAATTGGAAAACTCGGGATTTGACAGAATGAATGAAGAAGAGCTTCTAGCAGCTGTCTTAGAGATCAGTAAGAGAGAAGCTTCCCCAACCCTCTGTCATGAAGATGATAAACCAACCAGCAGCCCAGATACAGGATTTGCAGATGATGATATTCAAGAAATGTCTGAAAATTCAGACCCTGTGGAAGCTGAGAAGCCCAGAACAGTCACAGAGCCAGGTAAGTTGAACGAAATAAGCGAATGTTAAAACAATTGTGTTCCGAAGCTGTAGGGTGACGGATGGCTTCTAACTAATCCATCCTAGGATTTTGGAAATGTAAAGAATAATTCAATATCACAAAATTATTTTCTAGATTGCAGAGTCAGAGCTTCAATTTTAAGCTCTTTTATAATGGAAGGAAAATAAGAGTAAGTATTAGCCAGGTGTGATGTCACACTCCTTTAATCCCAGCACTTAGGAGGCTGAGGTAGGAGGATCATTGCAAGTTTGAGATCAGCCTCGGCCACAAAGTGAGCTCAAGGCCATAGTGAGACCCTGTCTCAAGAGACCAAAAGAGAAGAAGAAAAAAGAATAAGTATATATTCAATTTAACTGGTTGCAAAAAAAAGTCTGATTTTTGTTTTTAATACAAGAATTCGCTTTTTCTGTCTCGATGTCAGCATTTATGCTTTCCCTTTCTCTTACTGAATTTATAATCACTGCCTGTTACATCATTGGGAATATTAGTGCTTTTGTCTCTTTCTGATTTATTTTTTTTCTTAGTGCTACAACTCCCTAAACTGAACTGAGGAACTTAATTGTCATGAAGAGTTAGTTCTTGATTATTCCAATGGAGGAGATCATTTGAGGTTATC
Organism: Cavia porcellus; assembly: GCF_034190915.1. NCBI lineage: Eukaryota > Metazoa > Chordata > Mammalia > Rodentia > Caviidae > Cavia > Cavia porcellus. The sequence continues at coordinate 55,415,697 of NW_026947509.1, read as the reverse complement.
AAAATCACTATTAATAATAAATCTTTAAAAATTCACCAGCTTGGTATTGTTCAAACAGTTGAATGCAGATGTCTTGTGCTCTGGGTGAATGATTTGGGGATGACAATGTGCAATGTATGCACCATTGTTGCCCCTCCTTGAAATTTTGTTGTAGTTTTCTTCCTGTCTTTCTTTCTTTCTTTCTTTCTTTCTTTCTTTCTTTCTTTCTTTCTTCTTCTTCTTCTTCTTCTTCTTCTTCTTCTTCTTCCTTCTTCCTCCTCTTCCTCTTCTTCTTCCTTCTCTTCTTCCTTCTTCTTTCTTTCTTTAAAATCTTTGGAATAAAATGGATTTGTAAAAAAAAATTGAAAAATAAATATCCACCCCCCCCCCAAAAAAAATCTACTAGCCTTAGGGAGAGCAAGTTTGTTTAAAAGCACTGTATGTCCTTGTTTACTATGGATTCTCTTCTTAAGCGCCACCTTCCTCAGTTAGATGCAGGCCATTATTACATTATCCATTTCTTTAACCTCTTGGTGTAACAGAAACCCAAAGATACTCTTTCTAGTTTTTTTTAGTTTTGATGTTTGTTTTGTAGTGCTTCCGCCTCTCAAATGCTGGGATTACAGGCAAGCTTTACCACACCTGGCTTCCTACAGATTTTACTCAGAATTCACTGTCTTAGGCTAGTGTGGTGACACAGCTGTTGAGATACACTTTTTGTAATGCTCAACTCTGTGCTTAAAAATGTCATGGTATAACTTAAAGATTTTATTTATCGTGCTTGTTGGTTATACTCTATACTCACATGAATGTACTATTTATTTTTAACATTTAAATTTCCCATCTTTCATAATGTATTTTCTATATTTTAGATATTCTTTAAATCTCCAGAAATAATTTACTGCATCAGAATTTATGAACATTTGAACAACATAGCCATATTCCATCACATATTTGTATCTTACAGGACTGCCTGCAGCACATGAATAGCAGTTTTCATTTTTACTGGGAACTAACATTTGGAACATATAAAATGTGAACATTCACAGCTTTTTTCATTTTGTTGTCCAGTACCTAAATGTCAGCATAGGTGTTTTGTTTTGGTCTTTTTGAGACAGAGTTTTGTTATACAGTTCAGGCTGGCCTTGAACTCACAATGATTCTCCTGCCTCAATTTCCCGAGTGCTAGGATTATAGACATAAGCCACCACATGGCAGGAATTTTTTATTTTTTGGGTTTTTGAGACAGGGTTTCAATGTGTAGTTCAGGCATGCCTCTCCATGTCTGCAGAGCAATTTTTATTTTTTAATTGAATAATATTGATTGATATTCCATTCAGCCCATCAACTATTATTGGGTGTATTGTTAGACCCAATTTTTCATTATTATAGATAATGCTGTATGAATAACTTAGTATAGCTTCTTTTTAATTATTTCATTAGAATAAATTCTTAGTTGGAAGTGAATTCTTGAATCAAATACTAATAACTAGATTTCATTTTTGAGTCTTGACTAAACCAGCAGCCTGTTTTGCATGAAGGACACATCTTCTCTATTTTTTCTTCCTCTTCTCTCTCTCCTATTTTTTCTCTTATATCCCTCAACAGACATTACCCTGTTTTGCTCTAAATAAATAAATAAATAAACGCACACTGGGGCTTAGCTGTATCAGCTTTGAAAATAAATTCAAGTCCAGTGTTTTCCTTGCATTCAAATGAGAAGTTATATCCACTTCTGTTTTGCAGACAGGAACTCTCCCTCATTCCTATCGGCTCATCAGTGTGGTCAGTCACATTGGCAGCACCTCTTCTTCAGATAAATGGCCATTGTTATTTGCCCCTCTTCTGTGTTCTTTGCCTGGTTTTGTGAGGTATAAGCTGAATACATCAAGAAAAACTAAAAGCTTCTCCTTGATCACTCCCAGTGTGAAGTGTGTTAACAGGTATAATGCTCATTGCAGGTCACTACATTAGTGATGTGTTTGACATTAAGAAGCAGGCGTGGTTTACTTACAATGATCTGGAAGTATCTAAAATCCAAGAGACTGCGGTGCAGACTGACCAATATCGGAGTGGTTACATCTTCTTTTATATGCACAAGTAAGAAACTGCCTGCTACCAAGGAACTGACTAAAAGTTACCTCAATTCTTCTTCAAGAATAAAATATTCCCACATTACTTGATTAGTTGACAATTTTTGGTTTTTATTGTTTTTGCTTAAGGATTCTGTCACTTGATACTTCCTTGTACGTCTAGAAGATTTTCTCTCTCAACTCAACATTAACTATTCATTGAACACCCAAAAAGAAATCTGTTCATTGCACAATATTATGTAGGTGCAGAATTTAATACTGCTTTATGATAGAATATGCTTTCTCATAAACTTTTATGGCCTTACACTTTTTTTTTTGAGACAAAGTCTTGCCATATAGTTCAGGCTGGTCTTAAACCATTTGTTAGCCCAGTCTGGCCTTCAGCTCATAGTGATCCTCCTGCCTCAGCCCTCAACCTCCCACACATTGAGATTACAGGCACCAGACACATGTCACCACACCCAGTTTGCCTTTGACTTCTAGTTCAGATCTGACTGATATGAATGGGAACTACATAGCCTTGGGGTTTTTTGTTGTTGTTGTTTTGAGTCAGGTTGTTGCTATGTAGTGGAAATTGACCTTGAACTCACAGCAATCCTGCCTCAGCATCCCGTATACTGGGATAACGGGCATGCACCACCATGGCTGGCTGCATAGCATTGCCAGGTCACCTCATTCTCAAAAATTACTATGCAGGGGTTTAAAATGGTGATGGGTGAAGTGAGATGCTTACTTAGTAACATGTAGGCCCACAGTGGGATTGTGTGCTACCCCACACAATCAGTATCCCTTTCCTGTTGCTTTTTTCTTCTGTGTGAGCTTTGGTTCTACTTACTGACCTTCCTGTTTTTTTTTTTGTTTTGTTTTGTTTTGTTTTATTTTAAGGGAGATCTTTGATGAGCTGCTAGAAACAGAAAAGAACTCTCAGGCACTCAGCATGGAAACAGGGAAGACTGCCCGACCGACCTCGTGAGGAAGTCTGGGTTGGCAGTGCGCACTGCATTTTCTCTCACTGCCACTGATGTCATCTTTCCTCTGCCCAGGGGAATCTGGAATTCTACCTGATGTGGGAGCAACAAACAAACAGCTCAGGGCCAAACCAAAAAACAAAATTTGCAGTTATGTGGAATACTCCATGCTACTTTATGGACACCTTGGTCTCATCTGTAGCTGATGATCCTCTTTTTCCCCTGCAAGAGTGGCACTTTGTTTTGTCTTAGGAGTACATGTTGTAATATATATATATATATATATATATATATATATATATATATATAGATACATGCAGGGTGAGTGGAGCCTTAATGAGTTCAGGGGAACTACAGGAATATGCCTGCACAAAAGTAACTGCAAGCCAGGTATGGCATTGCACGACTGTAATCCCAGCACTCGGGAGGCTGAGGTAGGAGGATCGCTGTGATTTTGAGGCCAGCCTGGGCTACATAGTGAGTTCAAGGCCAGCCCGAACTACATAGCAAGACCTTGTCTTCAAGAAAACCAAAAAAGAAAAATCCAACAGCAAGGAAGTTTGGAAAAGAAATAAAAGTGTCAGAGAGTCCACCTAAAAAATATGTGAAAATACAGAAATCAGTTGGCTATTTGTTTTTATGTTCCTTGAATAGCTTCATTTAAATCTGTCCTTTGTGTTTCTTACGAGTACAATTCACTGGAAAGCCAGCCCTCTGTTTTACACTAATGACAATTTGTCCTCCTTGCAAGAGGCATTTCTGTTGAATGACGAGCTTTTAAATTTCACAAATCTGTCGTGCCTGTACTGTTTACATGCGGTTCCCATGTAATGAAGCGTTGGTGCTTTGGAACGTGTTACAGTCATATTTTTGGTATTCATTGTACAACTCACGTTTTTCTCTGAAGAGATTCTTTCATACACTTTGTTCATCCTGTTCATCTATATTATTGTGATGGTGAAGTTAGAACCTTTTCTTTTCTTCTGGATCATTCTGTACCATGGAGTAGGCATGACCCTACCCTGTAGGATGTTTAGGGAGAAGGAGAAACACTGGTGTCTCTGCCTCGGCAGAGCTAGTGGTCAGGAGATGTCTACTGTATTACAGTAGCTCCAGCCCTGGACCACTAAAGCCAGAATCCTGCCGCACATGTGAGATGAAGGACATGAGCTGTCGGGAAAACCTGGAGCATAATTATTTACTGTACAGATATACTCTTAAAACAGGGCAAGAATTAAAATGTGACTGGTTGGGTAATCCCACGAGCTAACAGATACAAAGGTGCACAATATTGTCTTTCTTGGTGCTGTGAGGTGAGGCTGAGTGGGGATGCAGGATCCAGTGCTGCCTTAACCCCCAGCGGAAAGGCCCAGGGAAGGGTGGGCGTGAGGGCGGAGTTCTGTGAGCCCAGGGCTCAGGGTCGCACAGAGTTATATTTAGCAGGATGAAAGCTTCATTTTCTTTTATTATAGACAAGAAAATTATTCTACAGTTCTGAGGTAGGGACAAGACATCGGGTTTTTAGAGGGAGAAAACATGTTAAGACTCATCACGAAGATGCGGCATGTTTCCTGACAGGCTGCCTTCAGAGCACCAGCACCTCCTTTGGAAGCTTGGTTGCGTTCTGACAAGGTCACCTCAAGTTTTGGGGTTTTGGGTGGTAAATGGCCTCAGCACTTTCGCTTAACTACTGATAAACACTTTGCCTTCTGCCATCCACCAGCACACATGACCATAGTGAGTGTCCAGAATGATAAAGTGGTAGTTATGCAGAGTAGTTTAAAGCAGAGGAAAATAATTGGTTTTTTTTTTAAGTTTTTAAAATTTTTGTTATCTACCAGGAGCTTTGTCTTCAAATAACGTTTTTTCTCGTAAATAAGTGAAGTAGTGATTAAATTCTTTAGTTACTCTGTTCCCTCTCTGCATTTGAGAGCTCTGAGCTGTTAAAAATGATAGGGAACAATGTGAAGTGAGGTTTGCATTGAGACAGAGAGAAAAGCAGAGTAACACGGTAAGGTGAGGCGGCCTCCCAAGCAGCTCGGTGCAGTTGCTCACATACGTGGATAGAGTGGAAGGACACTTGGCACAGAAGTCTGATTTGGTTTGACCTTTATGTCCTGGGCAGGACTTGTTGAAAATAGGTTATTAAAATATATGAGTTACCTCAGTGCTCCTCCTCGCAAATTTGGGACTTGAATTTTATTCTCTGTCCTTCGTTGTGGCCTTGTGAATCTTCCCTTCCCTTCTTCCTTCCTTCCTTTAACTTACTCTACTGTAAATGGAGATTTCAGCTAGACTATATTGATAGGGGTTGGGTTTGGGGGTTTTCTTTTTTGAGCTGACTGTATATATTTTTAAATTATAAATAGATAATATATATATATTATTTTTTGCACAGTGTGATCAGTTTGCCGTATTTGGGGCTTGGGTCAGTTAGCAGGTTGGGGCCAGGAGGGGCCAAGTTAGATGGGAACCCAGTGGTTCTACAGTTCCAGGAAGTCTGCGCAATAATGAACCTGTTGAACATACCAAATATGTGGTACATTACTTCAAATGACTTTGAATTGGAATGTGTTAGCAATTAGTTTTGGACACAACCTTTTGGTCTTAGTTGAAGTTTTTGGAAGAAAAATAAATTAATAAACTCAAGCTTGTTGATTTCTGTTTCCTAATATTATGGAATCAGAAAGTCTCATGTAGACAGATGTTGCTGTTTTAAGAGCCAAGACTGTAGGCCTGTGAGAAGATAACTTCTGTAGAAATATATTTATATGTATGTGCGCAGTCACAGGTTTTATCTCAGCAGAATAAAATGATCAAATTCATGAGTTGATCTTCTATTTGTATTTTTGATTCCAAAGCTGTTTACTTGCTGTGCTCTGTTAATTCAGAGCCTAACTTAAATAGCTCAGCAGCAAATATAACAAATGTAAATATGTGTACATTTTAGAAAATATGCAGTTATACTACAAATCAGTTCATTAATTCCAAGTGCATATATTAAACACATCTTTTTTGTTTGATCAAGTACAAAATCATCTGAGAAGCTTTATGATTTAGAACATCTACAGAAACAAAAAATCTAAGTTTATTCTCCCATATTGCAGTTAAAGAGGCAAAGAAAAACTGATTTGTGATCTGAAGAGGGTATATTGAAACAAATAACAACGTTACCTCCCTCTTCTCAGTCCTCTGAAAATGTTTACCTTGGTTTCCCAGGCTTTCTTCCTGTTTGATTTCATTGACTATGGAAGTGGATTTTTGCTTTAAATCTGGGGAACACGTGGATGTCTCCTAAATGTCCTGATAAGGCAGTCGTGAACTTTTCTTCCCCATCTTGCTACATCTGGTAACTGTCTCTTGCAAGTGTGTACAGAAACTAATAGATCTCTGCCCTGTATCTTTCTGATGCATTACTTCAAGATTCTTTTGTCCCTATTGATACATCTTAGTAACATCTGGAAAAATATATTTTATTGGAAAACTATAGTTTGTTAAGCCTTGAAAGTTCTGTGGCAGAATTATTTTCTGTGTTTCACCACAATCATGGATTTCTTTATGGCATGCTTTGACCACTAGACTTAAGGCAGTCTCTTATACACAACTAGTAAATTGTTTCATTTCCATGTATGCGATGTGTCTGAGGTTTTGAAGTTTTAAGTAGAGTGTGCCTGTATGAATAAGCATTTAGTGGCCAGGCGTAGTGGCACACACCTGGAGGCTGAGGCAGGAGGTTTGCTATGAGTTCAAGGCCAACCTGGACTACATAGTGTCAGACTAGTCTGAACTACATAGCAAGACATTGTCTCCAAAAAAAAGGTGTTTGATTTTAGTGACATTGAACTAAGCATAGAGGTTAAAAGTATAGGTGTGCCCACTGGCATAAGAAGTCAAGGTCATGGGGTCCCATGCCAGAACAAAGAAGAGCAGTCAGCTAAAGTGGGCTGTTTCAGAAACAGCTCAAAGCCCATGCGTGGCTGTGCAAACGACTCAGAGTCCCCTCCCTCTGAGGGCCTCCTCCTACTTCGGCTTTCCTGGCTCTGCATTGGTTTCTGTCCACCTCCTTGGGAGAGAAAAGCAGAAAGTAAGGTTCCTGTGCTTGCCCTCAGTTACTCCCTGGGTGGTTAGCAGCCTTGGCCACAGCATTTGTGAGGTGTGTTTATTTTGTTTTTGTTTCATTTTTTTTCTTTGTGTTTCTAGTGACTTTTTATCCTGATTTTTGCTGTTATTTTATATGGAGCAGCACTTTTATCTGTGCTTTAGCAGAACTGTTCCTCTGGATCCTTCAAGGTTTTTCCTTTTGTTTCCTTTTTAAATTATACAGAGTTTTTTGGTGTGAAATTAAAGCCTTTATTAACCTGCCACTGGTCTGACTGTTACTTCTAGCAAGGACACACTAGCGTGGACCCCTTCAACACCAGGGTAAAGCCATGGACGCCACTGTGGTGGGTCGCCGGTCTGGGCTCCCATGCAGTGCCTGGTTTTAGGGGGTTTTCACCACTGAGTTCCTGTGGTTTTCTCCTCAGGAGCCTGGGCAGCTTCACAGAGGCTTCTGATAACACCCCCTCTGCCTTGTTAGAGTAGGGCAGGGGCTGAGAAACCATAGCATTGTATTTCATGCTTTGCTGCAGGCCTCAGGCCTGGGACCAGTGCATGTGCTGTTCAGTGAGAACCGTGTAACCCAGGAAGTAATCCAGGCCCTTCAGCTCTCCAAAGAACAGGCCCTCTTTAACTTAGCACCTGAGTAAGGTAAAGAGGAAAGCGCTTGTGAAATGCAGAGAGGCCAGTGCTGTGGGAAAGATGTAAAACCGCACAGGACTTCCGCCCACCTGCTGGAGATGAAGAATAACTGGGGCAGTGCCTCGGAACTCTCGTGGGAATGCTGAGCTGCCCATCTAAGGAGGGGAGGCTCTAGAACAAGATGACTACAAATGATGCAGTGGTCCAGGAGATAAAGAACCCAGCCCCTCCGGGTCACAGGCTCCCTGGGGAGGTGGAATCTTTCTGAAGGAGGGTAAATTGCTAAAGAAAAGTTGCTAAAGAAATTGCTAAAGAAATTGCTAAAGAAAAGCTGCCTCCTCGCAGGGGCAGCTGGGAATGTTCTCTTCGATTGGCATAGGACTAAAGCCAGTAATAACAAAACCTCGAAAGCAGGGTAGGGTGCCGCTTTACAACCACAACGACTCTTCTTAAAATAGTCCCTTTTCTTTCTTGAGGTTTTGTTGCTTCCATCGAGGCAGAGCGGAGAAGGCAGCTGGAGTCATTCCTAAAACCTTAGTAAAGTCTTCAACAGACAGGTGCTCCTAGGAGAGGAAAGGGGCCAGAAGACAAAGGTCACAGTCTTCCCAGGTCGGGTGGGCTGAGTCACACTGGTGTGGCAGACTCAATCAAATGAAGAACAAAAGCAAACAATGCTGTGAGAACCAGGAAAGGACTGGGACCAGGGCAGCAGCATTTGGGGGCTCCATGAAAACACAAAAGCATAAACAGGGCTGCTTTTCTTTCTACCAGGGTCAAGTTCATGTTGGTCTACAGATAAGACTTTTGACTTGGCTTAAAGACTAGCTGCTCTTTAGGCCTTAGTTTCCTCTCCATAAAATGGAAGAAAATTCATAAAGGCCAACTTACAACTTTTATGAGCATGGAAATAGATAAGGTATGGGGGGGCTGGTGAATCTTGTTCATCTACCTTCATAAATCATAGCCTGGCTCACAGATGAGCCCGAGTAGGGCGTCTGCCCAGTGTGGAGAGATGAGCTCACACCGTCACCACTGGACATGTGGCTCTTTAGTTTTGGAGCAAGTTAGCAGATGGGCTACAAGGGAAGGAGTCCCGATGGTCCTAATGGACACAGCAAGCAACAGGCTAAAGACGCAGCTCTGAATACAGTCTTTCCTATCGCTGGGTTCTGCGTCCATGGATTCAACCAACCAGATCAAAAATATTAGTGTAGAAATTTGTACTGAACATGAATGTTTTTTTCTTATAAAATTCCCTAAAGAATATGGCATGACAGCTATGTACACAGCATTTACATTAATTTAGGCATCTTAAGTTACCTAAAGTGTGCAGGTGACATGAGCCTATAATAGGCAGCACTCAGGAGGCTGAGGCAGGTGCATCACAATTTCAAGGCCAGCCTGGGCTGTATAGCAAGTTCAAGTCTGGCTCTTACTACATAGACCCTGTCTCAAAACAAATGGAGTATACCAGAGGACAAGCACAGATTATATGGAAATACTGTCCCATTTTAGATAAGACTTGGGCATTCTTTGGTATCCTGGGGTATCCCAGCACCAATTCCTGGCGAATACTGAGGACCAGCTGTGCTCCTGTTTTCAGATACTGAAGCCAATGTTTAAGAGTCAAAGTCATTCCATTCCTGCACAGGCTCCTCTGCACCACCCTGATCCCTGCCTAGTCTCTTACAGGCACACTGAGAAGGGCTCTTGTCATCTTCCCTCCAGGACCTGCAGAGGTTTTGCTTAGCTGCAGAAGGGAGACCCAAGTTAGGGGAGGGATTCTAAGAGCAGAAGCCACAAAGGCCAAAGAGCAAATTGAGAGTCAAATTTCCCTTGTTCTGTTGCATAGGAAACAGACCCTCGCCCGCACAGCCATGCACTCTCACGCTCTGGCGTGCTCAGAACAAAGGCAGTGGCACCCAGAGGGAGCCAGGGAGCACTAGCTGGCACCCGCTGAGCCCTCAGTGACAGTGCCCCCAGTCCCACAGCCGCACCCTCCCTGACCCACGGCACTGAAGCAGATTCAGAAAGAATTATCTGCAGCTTGATCCTCCCATTCATCCTTCAGCTGGGCCTGGGGAAGAGGGGAGGGATGACTTGTTCCCTGGCAGGCAGCTATTAAGGGCCTGCTGATGGTCACATCCGGCACACAGTCAGACTTCTTCCTCACTACGTTTTCTGACAGACTATCCTTTTAAACACCAAAGACTGCTTTCACAGCAAAAATTTACCATCCAAATATAAATAGTAACAGAAGTATTTGTCTTGATATCCTGAGGTCACAGTGGTCACCAGCTTTGACTGTATCAAAAGTTTTACTGTCCATATGTTCTCTACTTTGTGATCCTAACCCAGATGACCCAAATACCATATATTGCACAAATCTATAAATCAGACCAAGAAAAATGCAACAGACACACAAGAGAATGGACTCAGAAATATGCAATGCAAAATTTAAAAAAAAACCTTTCATATATAATAGAGGACTGTAAAATCTAGATTTTTTTCAATATTAGCAATAAATTGAGCACTGTTACTGTTTCATTGTACCATGAAACCTTTTGATTTTTACCTATTTTAAATGTATTTCTGAAGCAACACGAGAACTTCCAAAGTACCCTTAGGACTGTGATGAGAACATGTGTCATTTTGTGTGCACTGAGAAAGACTTTATCACAGTTTTTAAGGGACTTAGATATTGGTGTCTTCAGCTTACAAGATCTACAGTGCAGCTGAAAAGCAACCAAACTGTTTCTTGCTGAAACTAGATGTTTTTACATAAGAAATACAGTATGTGTTGTCTGAGAAGTCGTCACTTTTAGAAACCTGTATTCAGATTTTGTTCTTTGCTAGCTCACTTTTTAATTTGTATTTGTTTACTGACTAAAGTGTATTCTATTTACATAGATGTCAACTCATTATGTTTTTCCCATGAACAGTATCGAAAAGCACCAACAGCTGATGATTAAATGAATTAACTGAAAAAAAGAAAATATTTGAGAAATGATTTGTGCCAACTCTTTTCATCTTGTGAATGATCAGAAGATTTGATTGCATGATTTTACCTTTTTACTCTTAGGTTGGAAATCACAGTCACTACCTGTCCAGGCCTTTGCTAACTGTGGCTGTTAACCCTGATATGTCAGCCTCAGTGGTTTAAGAAATGCCTCACAGATGAGCAAAGCATGATCCTGGGTGTGTGGGTTCACAGAAGTGTGAGCTATATTCAGTCCCTCACTCATTCCTCTCTGGTACTGTCCTCACCTGCTTCCAAGCCACCATGAACTGAGCAGCTTTGTTTCAAAACTCCCTCCTGCCATGATGTTTCTGCCTTGGAGCTGGCCAACCATGGACTGAATTCCTCAAAACCATAAGCCAAATTGAACCTTTCCTCCTTTCAGTTGTGGGTGTCAGGTATTGTGTCTCAGCCACAAGAAAGCTAATACAGTGATCTCCGTAAGACAGAGAATTAACTGAAACCACCTTTGTTCCCAGCTCTAGGGTGCTGCTATCATAATCGGCTAAGGCACCTAACTACCCTCCATGTACACCCAAATAAGGGCCCAAAGTAAAGGAACCATAAAATAGCACCTCTCGGCCCCCGTCTCCACTCCCACAGGTGTGGTGGAGAGGCAGATGGAGCACGGGTGAGCACGGTGAGCTTCCATGAAATCTTGAGCAGCTCCACTGAAGTGGAGTTGCCCTAGGGACATTTATTGACTCCCAGAGAGCCCTTGCATTGCACGGCTCCTTCATAAACACTGTGGATAGGTTTCAAGCTCAGGTGGATGTGATGCTAGCCTGTTCCCTAGCCTGTCATTAGCTTTGCCTGCCTCCCCTGGTTATTCTCTCCTCCAGGCTCCTGAGGGCTGTATACTGAAAGCCTTCCCCTCCCCCAGCATGGCAGTGCTGACCTTGTTTTGGAAGAAGAGAATAAACATAATCACCTTGGCCATCAGCAAATTCCTCACAGCTGTGACTGCTATGTCCCAGGTCCCTACCAGTGGTTACACAGTGCCCTCCCTGGCACAGCCTGGCTCCGCTAGGATTCCCGGACTCTGACCCTCCAAGCTACATAGCAAAGACTACCCATCCCAGTAGACTTGTGTCTTCCCTGGCTCCTGCACCTATCGGCCTCGCCCATATCTGCCTCCCCAAGCTTTATCACTGGGGCTCAACCCTTAGATGGTGCTCGGTTTACTGCCTGCAGCCAGGTCCACCACCCTGCCCCTGTCACCAGTCACCTTGCATTTGGAACAGTTAGAGAGGTCAGAAAACCTCCCCTCCCCTCCATGCTTGATACTGAACCCTTAGCTCTCTCACAAGGAAACACGTGACTTCCATAATTAAGAGAAAAAAATCATCTACACATAATTGACTTTAAAATCTGAGGCTGCCTCAACTGGGACACAGTTTCTTCAGCTGCTTCTAGCACAGTGGGCTATCTTTAACACTGGCTGTGCTTCCCTTTAGAAATCCAGTACACTGATCCTTTTGGGGGGCAAGTACCATGACATGGCACTCAGAAAACCTGGATTTTTCTTCTTGTCCTTGTTGTCATCATAGTTTTGGAGACAGGGTCTCGCTATGTATTCCAGGCTGGCCTTGAATTCATCATGTAACCCAGACTTGTCTCAATCTTGCAGTGATCCTCCTGCCTCAGCCTCCTGAATGCTGCATTAGAGGCATGCATCACCATGCCCAACTAGAATTGATCCTTGCTCTGACCTTCCAGCTGATTAGCATCACACAAACCACTTCCCCTCTAGCTGGACCTGCTTGCTTTGGATGTAGAACAGGCAGTAACAGCTTTCATTAATCAACAGAGCACTTCATGTACCACGACTTAGGCTAGATATCACTTGTACTGTGTGATGTGCCAATGATACAGTGAGGACATGAGTGCCTCCGAGGCCGTAGCCACTAGCCAGACGAGAGAACACAAGAGGGAACATAGGAGGGGCCAGGGATGCAGCTCAGCAGCACCACGCCTGCCTGGCAAGAGCAAGGTCCTGAGTTCAATTCCAGAGACCAAAAAAAGATAGAGACCACAGGACCGTGTCCTCCCAGCAGTGGTAGAGCATGTCTAGCATGCATGGGGCCTGGGTTCAATCCCAGGAGAGAAGGGGAGGAGAGAAGGGAGGAGGGAGGAGAGGAAGAAGAACAGAGAAAAGAGGGCATGGGGAGGGAAAAAGAGGGGTGGGCAAGCCAAGAGATTTTGACAAGCTCTCCGCTGTGCTTCTGCCACCAGGCCCGCCCCTGAACTGCCAAGGCCAGCTGGACCAAGTGGGGGGTTGTGGGCTCCATCTCTGCCCCAGGTCCTCTGAACTGTGGACCCCCCAAAATGCACCTCAGTCTGAATGAGTCCTGGTGCCTCAGAGGACAGAGCTACCAGATCGCAGGACCGTGTCCCGCTCTCTGTGCTGCTCCTTCGGTCCGTGCCTGCCACCTTCTAGTCTTTTCCTCACTGAGCAGCCAGGATGATGCTTTACTTCTACAGGGGACTGAACTTAGGGCCTCACACTGAGCTACACTCAAACCCTTTTAATAAATTTGTTTAATAAAATTAAGTTGCCCAGGCTAATTGTAAACTTGCTCTCTTCCTGTCTCAGCCTCCCAGAGTGCTGCTCCCTGGCTTAAAGCTACCTTTTACAAATGCCAATCTCAACTGGGTGTTCTAATGCATGCCTATAATCCCAGTAATCTAGAAGGTTGAGGCAGGAGCACCCCAAATTCAAGCCCATGCCATCCTAATATGACTCTGTCTAAAATAATCAATCATTCCTGTTCACATTTCATAAGGAAATTTCTGACTAAATCAGGCTCCTTTTTATAATACTCTCCCTGGCCCCTGGACTTTATCTTGGTGACATTTAGCACTGAAATGATCGGTGTGCTCAAGCTTCTCTAATCTCTGTCCCCCAAGAATACAAGCTGGCAGGAAAGTGGGGGGATAAGTCTTTCTGGTTTACCAGGGTGGCCCTGGCACCCAGTGCCCTCGGGGGCATTTAGGTCCTCTGGCCAGCTCTTTAGGTGCTGTTGGGGAGGGCCACACCTACCTCCTTCCTGCTGGGGTCCACGCCTGGGGGGAGCTCCTCCACAGGCTTGTTCACTAGCTGCTCCAGGGGGAAGATGGGCAGAGGCCCAGAGGTGAAGTTGGTGTGGACGGTGAACACATCAGTTTTGGGGTTTGTGACCTCCTAGGGAAGGAAAGGAAGCTACTAGTTAGGGTAGCATTCAGGAAGACTTACACACACACACACACACACACACACACACACACACACACACAGATTCTTCTTAACATATCACCTGGATTGGACTCTGCAGCTCCCAGCTGAGTGGTTTGTGCCTGACCAAAGTGTCACTTGGGTGACTATTTTATTCAATGACTTACTAACTTCTTCATGGCTCTCTCCAGAGTTTGAGATCTACCCTGGTTTTTTACGACCCTCTCTCTCTTATCTGCTGTGATATGGTCATCATGTATTCAACACCAGCCTTGCCCTATCTGCCTTTTCCAGCCTGTGCTATTCATCTACCAAGAAAGGTTTGGTGAGCACTGTGGGGTTCTCAGCGTCTGGGTGTGGGATTGGTGAGTGTTGACTGCCCCATGTGCCTGGGAAATTGTTTTCAGGCCCTCAATGCTGTTCTGTACAGCTACCTGTGTCTTGTCTCCTCTGTGAGCCCATGAACTTCTAGAAGGAAACACTCAGATTTCATCTTCCCATGCCCCAGGCCTGTGGACTCACTACACTTCTGGTAGCTAAGGGACAGATTGGAGGAGGTGCTTTTACTCTACTGGGAGAAGGGATTTCAGGAGCATGGGTGGGGGTGGGGTGGAGAGATGTCACTAGTTCTCAAAGTGCAGTGACTAGGCAGAACCCGGGATCAAACCATGGCCTTCATCTCATTCTTGGTTTTTGTTTTTGGTACTGGGGATCAAACTCACAATCTTGTGCATGCCAGGCAGACACTTGTGCTGCTGAGCTAAATTCCCCCGCCCCATCTCATTCTTTTTCTTATTATTTTGAGGCAGGATCTTGCTAAGTCACTGAGTTGCTTGGCCCTTTGTTTAAAACACACTGGATACAGAGCCACACTCCATGAAGCAGCACACTTGGGGGTCCTAACATCTGCATTTTAATATGCTGCCCCATCACTCAGACACTTCTGCACAACAAAAACCAGAAACTGGGCCAGGGATGTAACTCAGTGGTACAGCATTTGTCTAGCATAGATGAGGGCCTATGTTTGATCTCTAGCATGGTGAATAATAACCGGAAAGCATTTCACTAGGAAATGGAGAGAGAAGACTGAGGGTTTGGAGCTAAACAGCAAGAACTTCCTTCCAGAAGAAGCAGGAGGAGAGGGGAAGGAAGCCCAGGACAGTGGCATCTTCTCTGGAACACTCTTGGCTCCCTCTGCTCCCCTGTCACTCAGGATACATCCTGCCTGGTACTCACAGCAGCTATCTGGCTCCAGTCCTCAGAGTTTCCAAGCTCCATCTTCAGGTCCTCATAGGATTTAGAGTTCTGCATGTAAAGGAAGCAGCAGATCAGACGAGGATCCCGGCAGAAGAAGTAAAAGGCTATTTTCCTTCAAGAGTCAAAGGACTTGTGTCCGGATATTGAAAAGGGGCAGAGGCCTCTGAGGTTATACATGAGGATGGCCCAAGGGGTCCCACACAAGGGGCCTCAGGCAAGAATGGTATCTGTCCTGGTTCTGCCATCCATGGGCAGTGAGGTCCTTTCACCCCATGGAAACTGTGCAAGCTGAGAACTTCCCACACTGCCCAGGCTGCAGGGTGCTCAGGGGCCCTGGGGCACAGAAGGGGAGCCCTGCTCTGGAGGACAGCAGGGAGCAGAAGGGAGTGCCTCGCAGCCCTCTTGCAGGGCCTGGCACCCAGCAAAATGCAAGCCCAGTCAGCAGGAAAGTTGGCGGGGGGGGGGGGGGGTGACCAGGTAGAGGGAAGCCCTGGCTGGTGACTCTGGAACTCTAAATTACATGACATACAAGTCACTGTCCTCAAAAGTGGTGCATGTGGGTATGGGTGTGGGTGTGTGTGTATGTGCACGCACTTGAATGTGTGTGTTTAGAGACCTCCATAGCCAATGGTCTGAGTTTAGTCTTTAAGGATGGATCCCAGCAAATGTCAAGGCAGTAAATCCCAACGCCAGCACTTCTGGGAGCCACCTCACTGGTCCCTGCCTGGCAGTCAGTCTGTCACCTGAGTCTGCGCTGCCTTCTCCTTCAGCTCACTCCTTCATGCACCTGACATCAGGGAGATTCCAATGCTGCCCCGAGGGCTGGGAGATAGGTGTTTGCCACCACTTCAGTCTTGTCCTTTAGATGTAGTATGTTTGCTGTCAGCACTGCCTTGGAGCAGTTTCTGTGATGATAGGCATTTTCTCTACTTGTGTTTTCCAAGATGGCAGCCATGGCCACAGGGGACTATTGAGCACTTAAATTGTGGTGAGCAGCAGTCCAGGAGGCTGAAGCAGGAGGATCAGACAAGCTGGACCCCAACCTGGCTAACTTAGCAACTTAGCAAGACAGTTTCAAAATAAAAACAATAAATAAAGGGCTACATACATAGCTCAGCACAACAGCTCTGGATTCAATCCTCAGTACTGGAAAAAAAAAATTTGTGACTAACAAAGGGCCTGACTTTTTTTTTTTGCATGTGAGTGAGATAAGGTCTCACTGTGTAGTTCAGTTGGCCTCAAACTTGCTAGGCAGCCCTGGCTAATCTCAAAATCTCCATCGTCTTGCCTGTGCCTCTGCAATACTGGGATTGTAGCATATGGCACTATGCCCAGCTGAATTCTAATTAATTAAAAATATGGCTTTTACCTGTAATATGCATGACCTTTACTACCATATACAGCAGCTTGACTCTAAATATAGCATACAAACCAGGCACCACAGTTAGCCTGGTTTTTGTTTGTTTGTTTGTTTGTTTTATTTTTTGCAGTGCTGAGGATCAAACTCATGATCTTTGCACTGAGCTACATTTTCACCTTTTTTTATTTTTCATTTGGAGACAATATCTTGCTAAGTTACCAAATTACCCAGGCTGGACTTAACTTGCATTTCTCTGTCTCAGCCTCCCAGGTGCTGGGATTATAGGTAGCATATACACCACAACCAGTTTATTAAACTACTTCTTGTTGTTGTTGTTTTAATAAACTTCATTCCCTTCCCTCATGAGGGGACTTAATGGCCTTCCTGCAGCCCTAGTTTTTGTTCTAAGCTCCCTGTAACCCTTTACGAATAAGCAGGTCATACATCCCAAAGGAACAGAAAAGCCTAGGAGAGTCCACCTGCCCTCACAACCCGCCTTGAGGTGGATATGGTGAGCTGTGAGGACGAAGCGCAGCTGGGGCCACTCACACTCCACTTGAAGGGGTCCCAAGCCAGGAACCAGCCTGTGAAGGTGGGGGGCTCATGTCCCTGCTTCACCACAATGATGGGGGTGTCAAGGTCTCGGCCGCTAGGGTGTGTCTTGAGGTACTCCTGTGCGGTTATGGCCGCGGCCTTCTTCTCCTCCTCATTGGAATTCTTCCCTATCCAGAAGAAGACCTGTGGAGAGTCCCCGGAGTCAGGCCTTCCTCTCCTCCCTGACCTACAGGACGGTGCCTGTTTACCCCAGATGTCCACTAGTACAGCCCTGACCCTGCTGCTCCCCAGCTAAATGGCTCCATCCACTGTGCAGCCCTATGGGCACAATGCCCTGTTCCAGTGCCACTTCTGCTTCGGTCTCTGTGGCTCATAGCTCTGTTCCAGGAAAACATGGATGCTCACTGAGCCCTCCAGCCTCCCAAGCTTTTTGGCCCTGAGGATTGAGATTGGAAGAGGGCAGTCCCCAGGCCCTTGAGCCTACCTGGTCCCACACATCCAGCAGGAACACATCATCCTCTTCCAAGTCATCCTGATTGAAGTCAGGGATCTCTGTGGCCATGAAGCGTCCCGTCTTGTTGGAGCATTCGAAGAGCCGTGGGGAGATGACCATATTTTCCTCCTGCAGCCTGCGGGGTGGAGGGAAGAACAGGTTGGTTGGAGGAGGTTGGGGACAGAGACTCAAGGACAAGAACTCTGAGGAACTTGGGCATGGAAAGGCATCTCCTTGCCAGATGCCCCAGCTTATGATGGATGGAAGGCTCCCCTCCTGTCCTGAGAGTACTGCTTTTCTGAACTTGCATTTCCTGGTCCTGGTGGGAAGTTCTCTGCTGTCTTACCTGTATCCTCCTGCTGTGAGTTGCAGCCATTCTCTAGACAAAACACTTGCTTTTTGGTTCTGGGGATGAACTCAGGGTCTCACACAGGCTGAGCAAGTGCTCTACCACTAAGCTACAGTCCAGCCCCAAAACCCATTTGAAAGAGGTTTGTGGTGGGTTCTCCTCAACACCCCAGGCCTATGCCCAGTACCAAAGGGCAGGGCTGGGCTCTGGAACTGTTTTCTCTCTCTCTCTCTCTCTCTCTCTCTCTCTCTCTCTCTCTCTCTCTCTCTCTCTCTCTGTGTCTCTCTCTCTCTCTCTCTCTCTCTCTCTCTCTCTCTGTGTCTCTCTCTCTCTCTCTCTCTCTCTCTCTTTCTCTTTCTTTCTTTCTTTCTTTCTTTCTTTCTTTCTTTCTTTCTTTCTTTCTTTCTCCCTGGAGGGAAAATAGTCATCCCTGCCCCTCTCCTTGAGCCAAGTCCTATGCTAGGAACCCCGTTTGCCAGGGAAGCACCCCCCTAACCCTGGATCCCTTGGTGAGCAGTGTGGGCCTTTCGCTGTTCCCTGGTCTTCTCATCGCCCTGGAGACCTGGCACACAAGGTCTTCCATCCACACCTGCTGCAGGCTCTGGCCCTACAGTGTCAGGCGTGAGCTGGAGGCTGCAGCTGCAGTTACCTCTTGCTGTCGGCGTAAGGGGCCTTCCCGCCCAGCGCCATCCAGAAATTGGCTGGCTCCTGCCCCTCTATCACCACTTGCTTCTCCGTCCGGGAGATAGTGTCAGCAACCATCTTGGCCATCTCCCGCTCATCCCCGCTACAGCCCTGGGCAGAGAGGGGGTCAGCTGAGCTGGGGAAGAGTCCCTCATTCCCACCCTCCCACATGACCCCTACCCAGACCCTTGGGCTCTGAGGGCTCTCTGGACCAGGGCCTGTGCATACACAGCCCGCAGGACAGCTATCCATCCTGTCTTCTGTCTATGATTCTTCAGGAAACAGCAGAGGAGACAGGGAGTCCACAGAGGCTTAGAGGAGGGCTGTAAGAGGCTGTGGGTCCCGTACAGGAATGGTAGGGGAGACAGCAGACGACAGGCTCAGGAGCTGAGACAGCCCAAGACACAGACCTCTGGGGACCCACGATATATAGAGCCAGAGAGCGCTTCTGACATAGAGGATCTGGGGACGGTCATGGGGGACAGGGAGGGAGACAGCTAGGAGGCAGTTGGGG
Source organism: Cavia porcellus (assembly GCF_034190915.1). Lineage (NCBI taxonomy): Eukaryota > Metazoa > Chordata > Mammalia > Rodentia > Caviidae > Cavia > Cavia porcellus. The sequence goes on along the minus strand of NW_026947509.1, from coordinate 55,396,472 downwards.
ACCCAGCAAGTGGGAGCAGTGGGCCAGGACTCCTGCCCAACCCTGTCTGCTCTGAGACTCTGCGGACTCCCCATGTTGACGTGACAACAGGAGCCTGCTGGATCCCGCACCCACCTTCCCACACCACAGGTAGCAGCAGGATGGGGTCTTGAGGACGAAGACATCATTGGAGTTGAGGGAGGCGGCCCGGGCTGTGACCTCAAAGGCCTTGGTGTTGTTGGCGCTGGTTCCTTGGACTTGGAACAGCCTCGTGGACGGCATGGGCTCCGAGTTGTTGGCACGAGAGGTGCCTCCCTGCAGGTGTGGGGGTGACAGGGCAGGGGGAGATGGCCAGGAGAGAGTGGAGGGGCACAGAGAAAGCAGAGAAAGAAAGGTGTGCAGGATCGCCCCATGCCTCCAGCCCCTCTCATTCACCACAGCCAGGCTAAGCTTTCCAAGCCTGGCTTTGCTCCTTCCTCCTCACACCCCTCTGCTCAGAAACATTTGGTGGTGCCCCACTGCTTTGAGAATAAAATCCAGTCCTCAGCAGGGCCTGGGAAGCCCCCACATGATGAGGATGCTAGCTGTCTCCCCCACTCACTCTGTACCTGACCTGGGCTACCGGGTCTCTCCCCTGCCTCTGCCTCAGGCCTTGCTGGGTCCCCGACAATGCAAGCCCTCATTTGATCCCTGCTAAGTCTTTCAGCTCTGCCCTGGGTACTCAGACCTCCTGCAAACCCCCTTCCCATCTAGAACTCTAGGCCCAGTCTTGCAGGAATGTACCTTGGAACACAGCCTCATAACCATCCGCTGCTAGAGACAGTGGGAGGAGCCTGCCACCCCATCCTGGCTCGGTGCTTTACAAAGCACTGTGTACTTAGAAGGTGCTCAATAAACAGATGATTGCTTAAACAGCTGCAGGACGTGCCTATTTCATTCTTCGAGAAGGCACTAGCATGGTTTGCACAGGTGTGGCACTGTGGCATTTTGATAAACCTCATATAAGACCTCCCTTTGCATGCAGAGATTCAAGGCTTTGGAGCAGGGAGGGCAGACACAGTACTTGCCCATGATGAGGGCTCATTTTGGATTCTCTCTCTCTCTCTCTCTCTCTCTCTCTCTCTCTCTCTGGCTCTCTCTCTTTCTCTCTCTCTCGGCATGGGGGCACATGCCTATAATCCCAGCACTCAGGACACTGAGGCAGGAGGGTGGCAGCAAGTTCAAGGCCACCTTGAACTATATAGCAAGACTGTCTCAAATGTTAACCAAAAAAAAAAATTTTTTTTTTAACATTTGATACAGAGTTTCACTAAGTTGCTAAATTGCTCAGGCTAGGCTCAAACCTGCCAACCTCCTGCCTCAGCCTCCCAGAGAACTGGGAGTACAGTCATGTACCACTGCAGCCAGCCCATTATGTATATTTCTAGACTAAGTAGTTGTTTTTGTTACTAGTTCCATACAAGTGATGGAGCCTTGAAGAGCCCTCTCCTATGAGGAATGGGCTTTGCCCCAAACCCGTCCCCACGTCCCCTTGCCCATCTCTTGGATGCCTCGGCCTCGCAGTCACACCTGGTAAACCACCATGCATCCCTTGAAGATGGACATGAGGTGAGGTGGCTCCTTGCCCATGGTGACGCGGACTTGGACCGGTTCATCGTTGTACTTTCGGTCCAGGATGACAGCCTGATAGGCGGAGGCAGCGATCTCATCCTGGCTGGCCTGGCTGCCCTGGGGATGAGCAGGAAGAAAGGCATAGGGTGGAGCCTGTGTCATCGGTAACTCTGCCCCTGGTTCTCACCTGGTCCCAGACCAGCAGGCCTCCTTGCCTGCCCCCAACCCAACCTGACTTTGACTTCAGTTCTGACTCCAGCCTTGGCCCAGCCCTGAGCCCCTAGCCTGCTCTTCTCCTTACCGCCCCTTCCACCACTCACTCCACCATGCCCAAGCATCTCCCTGCTCCTTCCCACCTGCCACAGAACCCACAGACAGAGCAGGGGAAGGCAGGGTGCACGGTGATGGGGGGGGGGGGTTGGAGGGGAGATGCAGGTGGCGAATGGGGGTACTCGGTGAGATCTTGTAGCCAAGGTCACCTGCATGGAATGGGCTCCCTTCTGGAGGGGGTGAGCTCCCCATCACCAGTGCCATTTAACCCGAGTATGATGGCAGGTGCATGGTAGAGAGCAGCCAAGCTGACTGGGCTTGTGCGGGATGAGAGCGAGCCTGACCTGCCAGATGTACAGCAGGTAGTGTGGCTTCTCATTGATGAGGTAGGTGTAGAGCAGAAGGTAGCAGTCACCTCCATAGAAGTGGCCTACCCACTTGGACTCTACAGGCACCAGATCCAGGTTCTCAATGCGCCACACCTGGGGCCAATATCAGGTTAGTGCAGGGGCCAGGCTGGCCTCCACCACCCCTTCTCCACCCAGCATGAGCTCCAGCACACACACACCTGCACCTCCCCGCTCCCGTCGTCCACCATCTTCTGCTGGGCGGCCACCTGGGGCTGCACATGCATGGATGTGGCATCAAATTTCACCTGCTCCACCTTGGCTGGAGTGAGGGGAATCCATGACACCAATTGTCACCAACCGAGGTCTCCCAGGCCCTCACAACAGCCCTGAACAGTGGCTACAATTGTTAGACCCACTTTATAGATGAGGAAACTGAGGCTAGAAGAGATTGAGCAGCTCACCCAAGGTTGCAAAGATAGAAAACAGTAGAGCTATAGCACAGAATCACATCTCCATGACTCTAACATATCTGCTTCATCAAGGCCTCCCAGAGAAGCCACGGGGGAGGGGAGTGCAAAAGGGACAAGAGCAAGGCTTTAGCTTTGATCTATGCAGCCTGACCCCTGCCACATTCAGGTATCAAGCATGGACCACTCTGCTGGGATGGTGGCTGTGCTTTCCCATCATCCTCTCTCTAGGGCCCAGCTCTGAGCTTGGCCTCGGCAAATATGTACAGAAGTTGTTGGCTTCCTGGGGAGGCCCAACACTATTGCAGATGAAAGGCAGGTCATTCTTAGCTCCCTCTGTGATACTCTTGAGTTTATCCATGTCCCCTGGGGTTTGCCCCTTGGGAAGAGTCCCAAGCCCAGGTAAAGCACCCATCAGGAAAGGTGGGTGGAAGACAGGCAGTTCCTCTACTGGCCCAGCTTCTGGTCCTGCGACAATCTTGCCCTCACCCACGGAGCCCACAGTGTGGGTTTTGCCCAGGCCTGAGGTCCGGTTGGGCACCGTCCACTTCTGGAAGAGCTGCTGGAAGACAGGTGACTCGGCCCCATCATTCTGCACCTCCACCTGTGTGTTCTTGGGGTACTGCTTGGCTTTGATGAAATTCTGAGAACAAAAGGGTGTCGGGCAGATAAGTCCCCCCAACACCCCCAATCCCAGTGCAAGCCAAAGCCCAGGTCTAACTCCAGCCAGATCCATCACCATGACTCCAATCTAACCTTACAGCAACCCCAAACCTAAACTTACAGCAACCCGACTTCAAGGTCAAACCTGAAACCCCCTCAAGCCTCACACTGACCTCAACCCTGAACCTAATACAGTGGGGCCTTGGTCTGTGAACTCGATTCTTCCCATGATTCTAGTTGTAAACTGAATTGGACGGTTCCATATTGATCTTGGGAAATTTGATTCAGTTCTTGCCCGATTCAGTTTCTGACCAGAATCATGGGAAGAATCAAGTTTGTGAAACAAGGCACCCTAAATCTAAGTGACCCCAGCCTCAAGGCCAAATCTGACCCCTAGTGTGACCCCCACCTCCCCTCTAACCCTTACGCTCAGTCCCTTACTACAACCCTGCCCTGATCCCATGGCCCAATCCAACACCATCCCCAAGCCCATTTGGGTTATCCAGCTCTAACAGTCACCCGAACTCTGACTTGGCCCTGGCCTGAGCTGACCCAATTCCCTTTTTGTAGTACCAGAAATTGCACCTTCACACTGAGCTACATCCCCAGCCCTTTTTCATTTTTGTTTTTTTATCTTGAAACATGGTCTCAAATTACTGACTTGCCCAGCCTGGGCTTGAACTCGCAATCCTGCCTCACTCAGCCTCCCCTGTTGCTTCTCTAAATCAACCTTGAGCGTGGGGAGGTGACAGGTCAGATCCTGGGAAGGCCCCAGGTTGCCTAGTGGCTGGCTCTCTGGTATGCAAAAGAACTCCTCAAGATGGCTACACAAGGCCTCTCAGCTCCAGCTCTGGTAGCTCTGGTGGGGGTGGGGCAGGCCCCAGCCCTGACCTTCCAGCTTTCCTGATCAGAGACCATTGGCTGCTGTCTACTTCCCTCATGGCCCTGAGCCTCCTCCCCAATCCATGTGCCTACCAAGGCCTGGTTCATGGCTTCCTTCCTCTCCTGGGCATTGGCATTCTTCCCCTTCCACACAAAGATCTTCTGGCCCCCCTGGTCCAGGATGTAACAGTCCTAGAGTGAGGAGAGAAAATGCAGCTGAGAGCCTCCGTGCGGGGGACACTGGGCTGGGCCAGCCTTCCCTTGCACGCTTGTCTCAGCACCCTGAAGTAAGGACAACCTGCACAGGGCCAGGCAGGCCAGGCGGTCTGAGCCAAGTGTCCTCCAGCCCTCTCACCTCATGGCTGAGCAGGTCCTGCGTGAGTGGCTGCGTGGCAACTTCCCTCACCACCATCTTTCCCTCTGAGTCAGACACACTGCAGGACAAGGCGAGGCATAGCTGGGAGGGCCCATGCCCCTCAGCCCGGGCACCTTGCCCACCCTGGAAGTCCCCAGCATCCAGGAAGAACCCAGCTGGTGCTCACTGGTACAACTTGAGGGAGGCCTTGAGTGTTGGCTCCACCACTGAGTCGGGGATGGCTGGCCTCAGCTCCTTGCGCTGGCCGAGCACATAGTTCATCACCTCCATCAGCTTCGGGCTGGCCGCCTCATTCTCCCCGTCCACCACACCCACATAGGTGCGCCCGCCCCGCTCCTGGTCTCGGATCTCCTTGGCCAGGGTCATGCCCTGCAGAAAGGCCGCAGGTGACCCCGGAAGCTGGTAGGGCACACAGCAGTGTCCAGCAGCCCCAAACCCTACCAGGCAAGCCCCTGGTCGCCCCACGGCAGCCATAGGATCTGGGGGCAGGTTTTTAAGGTGCACGAGGAAGGCGGAGGAGGGAAGAGAGAATGGAACTTCCTCGTCCAGCAGGAAGGTGTCTGGGGGGACTCTCTAGGCCTTTGATTTTGACATTGCTTTCCACAAGAGCTAAGCCTTGAGGATCATGGTAGTGTACCCAGTTTTTTTGTCCCAAAGTATATGTGGCACACTTACAGTGCACGCACAGCCTCACAAATGCTCACATACATGCACAAGCACAAACATGTGCATAGTCACACACACAGCCTCCCATGGCATGGTCACACCTACACTTACACACACACACACACACACACACACACACACACACATACACACACACACACACACACACACACACACACACACACACACACTGTGGCTCACCCTCCCTTTAGCCCCAGCCCCCACTCTGGGGTAAAAGACCCTTCCTGGGCTGTCTCTCAGGTCCCAAGCTTCGTGGGCAGCTGATGCCTTCCATCTCCAGCCCAGCATTCTGGGTTCATCTTATTTATCCGACTTCCCAGAAAACAGAGATCCAAAATTCAGATCTTCCCCACCTCAGGATGCAGGATGCTGCCTGATGTCACGGTTCTTCAGCTCACAGCCTCACTCCTCCCCTGCCTTCGCTCCTCATTCAGCACCCAGATTTCCCCTGCCAAGCCAGGCCTGGGCATCCTTGGCCTCTGCTGCACCTGCATGACACAGGCTCCCTGCTCCCTGCTGCAGGCTCCGTGGTCAGGTGATCTTCAGTGGTTCAGGGTATGGGACAGAATTGTCCACAGACACCTGGCCATATAAACTGCCCTGCGAGACCTGCACCTGCTCTCCAGGCTCCTGTGGCACTGGTGGACTCTGCCAGCACCCCCTTCCTGCCCTAGGACTCCCCTCCTCACTGCCTTCTAGAAGCTGCTCTGCACCCCCACGTCTTCCTTCCTGTCTGACTCCCCCAATGGACAGTGAGTCTCTGCCATTGTCACTCACCCCTGGATCCCAAGGCTGGGCCCGGGGTCTGCCACCATGTGGGGACTCTTTCCACCCGAGGGACAAACTACAAGTACACACATATCAATGCCTCACACTTCTCCTATGCATGTGGGGTCTCAGGTCCTGTCCCCAGCACTCAGACAACTGCAGGGCTAGGGGCAGAGGGCTGGTCTGGCTATGGCAGAGATTTGGCAAGTTTGCCTGGGGCAGGGCAGGTACTGGAACTGCAGGAGGGTGATGCCCAGGCAGGGTTACCCTGAGTCTCTCCATGTGGCTACTCTCTGGCCCGTTCCACTGGATGATGAGCTTGCCAAGATCCAGGAGGAAAACGTCCCCTCTGTTGAAGCTCTTCCAGGACATATCCACCTAGGGAGCACAGGACAGCCTGGATCGCACACAGGGCCCATCCATCAACATCAGTTCCGGGGCACCCCTCCCTGCATGTCAGCCCTGCTCAGCGCCCCCCACTGACACCCCAGGGGGCTGCACACCTCTCCAGCCACCACATTCCTCTTGCCCTTGATGTGCAGCAGCCGCTGGACATTGCTGGAGTTGGTCTCCACTTGCTTCAGGCCGGAAGCCACACCCCCCTTCTGGATCCTGAGAGGGGAAGAGAGTCCACCCAGGAGAGGAGGGCTGAGGGGGTGCCAGGGTCCTGTGCCCCAAGTCCTCAGCTGCCTGGTTGCCCTTGGGGACATCTCAGAGCCCAGTGAGGACATGGGTTGAGCGAGATGCTTAGGCTGCAAACTGTAAGGAAGTCACTGCTGGGGTCCTGCAGGCATGAGGCCAGCCTGTGGCCTGCCCTTGCATATAACCCCAGTGGTGAGTGACTCCTAGATCTGCACCCCAGATCCCTCACCCTAGCCCCACCTCAGCACCAGAGCCTGCAAAGATGGAGTCGGTAAAACCAGGGCCCAGAGAGCAGGGGACTGAAGTGGAAGAAAAGAAGGGCGAGGTTCCACCTGGGTGCCCAAGAGAGTGGGCAGTGGTGTGGGAAGAGGAGAGCAAGATGAAAGGGAGGGTGGGAGAGGTCCAGCCTGTCCTACAGGCCAGCAGCAACTGGCTCAAGAACGCATGTTTCCCAGGATCTCAGACTTTTCCAGAAGACCTTCGGAGTTTAGGGTGAGTCCTGCTTAGAGAAGAGCCACAGGCATCTGCTCACTAGCCAGAGCGGGGAGGAGCTTGGCGTGACACCCTGCAGGCCTCCTTAGGTGCAGGGCTCTCCAGGACACTCAGACAGACACTGAGTTACAGAAATCCACAGAGCTTGGAACCACAGGATTCAGAATGACCTCCAGAGATGGCTCTCAGCACGCGTGGAGGGACAGGGCCAAGGACAGGACAGGTCAGCAGTGAGAATGAGGAAGGGAGAGGGAGGTGCAGAAAATCAGCAAATGCACCCTGTTTCCTGCTTTGGGTGCCCCTGACCTCTCCTCACAACCTCAGGCTCCCTTCCCAGCCCCAGGTCACCTCCCTCAGCCAATCCCTGGGTCCCAAGCGTCTCTGCTTCTTTAGCCCAGGCTCCCCCACCCCCCCCCTGCACTCTGTCTCCACCCAGTACAATGCGCCACTCCCTACACAAGGCCCTTCTTGAAGTAGCCACGGAAGGTCTCGCTCTCATTGCCCTGGACCTCTCGGTGCTGGACAGCCCGGCCCTGCAGGAAGTCGTCAATCTGGGTGGTGTAGATGGCAGCTGCTCCCTGCTCATCCTGGGATGAGTCCTGGCCGATCCAGTAGTGGATGTCATAGGTCAGGTTGTTGGCAGTCTTGTGGATCTGGAGAGAAGGGGTGCCTGAGGTCACGGGCTTCCACACACTGGGGCTGGACCAGTGGAGCTTGGCACAGAGGAGCCACTGGGCTGGCGGGCAGGGCCCAAGTCATCACCCAGCTCTGTTCCTGACTCAGACAGGAGGCAGGTGGCTTCCTCTCTCTAGGCCTCCCTCCCCTCATCTTGGAAATAACTTGCTTATACCACAGCAGAACTTTCCAGAAGCACCATATTTGCATGTAATCTACACACATTCTCCCATATATACATATATATACATTTTTTTTTGCAATGAGGTTTTACTATGTAATCCAGGTTGGCCTTAAACTCTTCATCTTCCTGCCTCAGCCTCCTGAGTGTTGGAATTACAGGCATGCACCACCATGCCCAGCCCCTCTTTTATACTTAAAACCATCTCTATGGGGGCTGGGGATTTAGCTCAGCGGCGTAAGCACCTGCCTTGCAAGCAGGTGGTCGTGAGTTCGATCCCTGGTACTGATAAAAATGAAAAAAAGACAAAAAAAAAAAATCTCTATATTACTCATACCATGTAATGCAATGTAAGTGCTCAGGAAAAAGTTATTATGTTATATTGATTAGGGAATAATGACAAGTAAATGCTAAATACAGACACAGGGTTTTCGTTTTGTTTTGTTTTTTGACTTTTTGAGACAAGGTCTCTCTATGCAACTTAGACTGGCCTTGAGCTCACTTTGTAGCCTACGCTCGTCTCGAACTTGCAACGATCCTCCTGCCTCAGCCTTTGGAGTGCTGGGATTACAGGCATGAATCACCACATCTGGCGACACAGGGTTTTGTTTTCTGGATATTTTCAATCTGTTATTGGAGGAATCCACTGATACCTTCTAGATATGGAGGGTGACCGCATGCGAAATTATGCAAATGCTTTAATACTTTCTGGAGATATTGTATTTATGACGTGGATACTACCTTTCACTTAATGATGTGTATTTCTCTCTAAAATGGGTCAATATAAAGAAAAATATAGATGCATTCTTACGAAGGGGTGCCACTGTGTGGCAAAATCAAGAAGGTGATATGAAGATGACTACGGGTGTTAGAAATGGGAAGTGGAAGAAAAAGAAAAAAAGAAATGGGAGGTGGCATTGCACAGACTCATATGGTCCCCCAAGGCTGTGAATCCACCAAAGTTGCCTGGGCCATAAGCTCAGTGGCTTGACCCACATAGGCCTCTGACTGCTGTAAGGTACCCAGGCTGGCACCTGACACTCGGGAAATGCTCTCTCCCACTGCCCCAGCCTTGTGTTCCCGCCCCATTGCCATCATGGGCTTTGCTGTCTGCTGAGCCCCAAGCCCTGCCCGACCACTCACAGCCAGGACCACGTAGCAGTCACCGTCATAGAAGGTCCCAACAGTGTGGGAGGGAACGGGCACCATCTGCATGGCCTGAGGAGAGAATGAGGTAGGGAGAGGATGCATGAGGAAGTGACCAGGGGGATGCCTGCCAGGGAGGGACGGAGAAAGAGCAGAGGAAAGGGAGATGAGAGAAAGAAAACCCACACACATGAGAAAGGAGGAAGGAACAGAAACAGGGCCAGAAAGAGACGAGTGACTTTGGGAAGTGGAGAGGAAGTTGAGAGACAGATGGGGAAAAAACAGAAGGGGTGTGAGGAAGAAGAGAGGTGGGAGATGAGGAGGAGCAGAGCGAGGGTGTGGATACGCTGGAAGGGAGGGGAGGGGCCAGTCACAGGGCAGGACAGCCCACAGAGCAGCCCAGGTTCCCCTTCTCTGCTCCCCGCTGCATAGAGGGCTCACCTCGATCCTCCATATCTGTACCCCCGGGGTGGTGATGTTGAGGGAGTTTTTGACTTGGGAGCTCAGGTTGGTCATGGTGGAGGAGCCTGGGGAAGAAGACAGGTGAAAGCCAGGCTGCAAGGCTAGGGGCGTCCTGGACTTCCGATTGATTCTGCCTGTCCGGCCCAGCCCTAGGAGGCAATGTGCCTGGAGAGTGCAGGCCCAGGCCTGGGACAGGAGGGGAGCTGACTCCCCATTCTGGACCCTGATCACTAAGGGCCTAGTTTCCAGCCCATTGACCCAGGTCTGACCATGACCCTGCCTCCCTCAGATTCCTCCCTGACCCCTTTACCTGCTGCACAGCCAGTGCCCAGCCTGGCCCTGGAGGCCCTTCTTTGTCTTAGCCTGCTACACTTTCTGTGTTTTAAAATTTCTTTATCAAAGCCTTGGCCAGTTCAAAGAAAATCATACAGAGCTGAGTGTGGTGGTGCACACTTATAATCCCAACATTCAGGAGGCTGAGGCAGAAAGATTGCCTGAATTCAAGGTCAGTGTGAATCACACAGCAAGACTTTGTCCCAAAAAGCCTAAATAGAGTTCCTAAGAGAATAAAGAACTTAAAAGTGTATGTACCCAATAGGATTGAAAACCAATATCAATGGAAACTTGCACTTGAAGTTCACAGTAGGTCTATTTACAATAACCAAAAGGCGGAAACAGCCCAGATGTCCATCAGCAGATGACTGGGTGAACAAAAAGGGGTGTATCTATACCATGGAGCAGACTCAGCCTTGAAAAGGAATGAAGTACTGACACACGGGTAAAACTTCTGCTAAGTGAAAGCAGCTAGACACAAAAGCCCACGTATTGTGTAATTCCATCTACGTGTAATGTCCAGGACAGGTAAATCTGTAGACACAGAGGCAGGCTGGCAAAGGGATGGAATAGAGGACATGGGAAGCAATCGCTAATGGGGGCAGAGTTTCCATGTGGGATGGTGGAAAAGTCTAGAACTAGTGATGGTTGCATGATTGTGAATATACTAAATGCCACTGAACTGTGCACTTTAGGTAAAATGTAAAATTGCAGGAGTAGTTTACCACAGTTAAAAAAGCATGCATGTCACAGCATGTGGGAACCTCCTTGGATTCTCACCACTCTGGGAGGCTGAGACAAGAAGTTTGAAAGTTCAAGTCCAGCCCAAGACCCTGTATCAAAAATTTTTAAAAAACAGAAAAGAAAAAAGAAAAATTTTAAAGAGAGACTGTGGCCCGGAGTGGTGGTACACACCTATAATCCTAGCACTTGAAAGACTGAGGCAGGAGGATTGCCATGAGTATGAGGCCAGCCTGGGCTATGTAGTGAGACCTTGTCTCCAGAAAGACAGAGAGAGAGAGAGAGAGAGAGAGAGAGACAGAGAGAGAGAGAGAGAGAGAGAGAGTCAGAGAGTCAGAGAGAAAGAGTCAGAGAGAGAGAGAGAGAGAGAGAGCACTTGGTTTAATCTCTAGTACTGAAAGAAAAAAAAAGAAGAGAAGAAAAAAGAAAGGTATATGTAGTAATTTCCTGTCCCTCCCCACCCATAACCCATCCTATCCTATCAACCCTCCTGTCACTGTCAGTGCTGAAGTGGCCCACAAGACCTAGACTCCACGAGGGCCAGGACCATCTTTCTCGCTCAGTACTAACTCTAGTTTCTAGTGAATTACGAGTAATTTGATGGATGAATGAATGGATAAAAGGAGACAGTGGAGAAGAAAAGGATAGATGGATGGATGGATGGATGGATAGATAGACTGATGGATGGATGGATGGATGGATGGACTGATGGATGGATGGATGGATAGATGGATGGATGGATGGTTAGATGGATGGATGGATGGATGGATGGATGGATAGATGGATGAATAGATGGATAGATGAATGGATGGATGGATAGATGGATAGATGAATGGATGGATGGATAGATGGATGGATGGATGGATGGATGGATGGATGGATAGATGGATGGATGGATGGTTAGATGGATGGATGGATGGATGGATGGATAGATGGATGAATAGATGGATAGATGAATGGATGGATGGATAGATGGATAGATGAATGGATGGATGGATAGATGGATGGATGGATGGATGGATGGATGGATGGATGGATGGATAGATGGATGGATGGATGGATGGATGGATGGATGGATGGATGGACTGATGGATGAGTAGCAGAGGAAACCACACACTGAGCTAAGAGGCACCCTCTCTATCTCCCCCTGGCTGCTCCGTGATTTGTTCTGTGCTGTACCATGTTTGTTCCAGTTGCCGATCAGAATCACCTGGGGAGCTTTTTAAAAATACGAATGCTGTGGAGCTCAGGCCCCAGAGGTTCAGATTTAATTACCAGGGGTGAATTCTGGGCCTGGCTGCTTTATGTTCTGCTGCTGGGAGGTGGGGTACAGTGCTCTGAAAGCTCCCCAGGGATCCTGCTGCGAGCCAGGGGTGGGGGAGAACCTGGCTAACCTCATCCCCAGGTTCCCCCACTCCACTCTCCAGGGCCCTGCTCCCAGCCTGGCAGGGAGTTGGCCCCTGGACTGCTCCTTGGACAGGTGACTAATGAATGAAAGGTCATGTGGCCTCTGGGGCTTAGGTCCTGCACACTGACAGCCTCGGATCTCTGCAGCTAATCTTTCCTTGCACTTTGACTCTGAGTCACATCTTGGAATCAGTGGCCACTTGGAGGCTTGATGTTCTGAGCCCCAAAGGGAGGCTTCTCTCTCGTGCTCTGTAGTTCTGGGGTCAAACCTCCAGCCCAGTCCAATCAGTGCCCCTTGCTGATCCGGACCACTTGTCTGCCACGGGCAGCTTACTGTGTGCTTGTAGGAATCCCTTGGACCAGGCCCCTCCTAGTGTCTCTGTAGGCCACCAGCCACTTCTTCAGGTGTTCCTCAGTGCTGAGAGTCCCAGGGGACCCCTGTTCAGCAGAACAAATCTGAGTGCTCCACTCACCTCTTTCTCTGAGATACACTCTGGTAGCTGTAGCCCACAGCCCTCACTCCTTGCCCAGGAGCTAGGAGAGTGGACAGCTATATTACATGACCTCTGACATCCCCCTAGGGGCCTGCCTTGACTCCAGGAGCTGGAGGAATTAATGGTGGACACTAGAGGCAGGTTCGGTCCAGCCAAGAAGACAGTCAGGGTTCACTTGCCCTCCCTGGAGAGAAATCAGACCTGGGGCTGCAGAAGCCTGAACAGAGAGGGAGGCAGCCTCACTATGGACAAGGATGAGCAAGGTGGCCTGGGCCACCCCATGGCCAGCCCCAGCTGCTCCTGCCCCCTGTGCCTGTTGGTCAGCACAGATGCCTCTCCGCTTGGGTGTGCCACACCTGAACACAGGGCAACAAGGCCCCCGGCCGGATCTGGGCTCATTTTTCTCTCAGGTTGAATGAACTGAACGAGTTGAACTCATTTGATGACTGTGCTCACCCTTGGGCCCCTCTCTTCTATGTCCCAAGCCTGGGCAAAGGACACTTTTGTCCCTGAGACCCCCCCTCAGGCATCGGTGCAGCATCCTGAACTCTTCTCTCTTGCCTTCCTATCTACCTAAGCTCTCTGACCCACACCACACACCCCATCCCTCTGATACCTTCCTGAAAAGCCAGCCTGCTGGCCGGCCCTGGGCCCAAGCTGCCTCTCACCCCTGCCTGCACCTGCCGTGCCCTCTGCAAACCCTCTCCCCACCTGTCCTGCTTGCCCACCACAAGTGCTTTTCCAGACTTGATTTGGGTTTCAGTTCTTCCAGGTCTTTCCAAAACCCCAGGCCTCCCCACCAGCCCACAGCCTCAGATCAGTGTCTCTCTTTGCCCTCTACCACATCACGATGAAAAGATCTGTTTATAGATCTGAGTTCCACGAAGTCCCCAATCTGGACAGCCTTGTCTCTGTGGCCCCCAATCCCAGTTGATAGAAGACACTTAGCAAACAACCCTGAAGCTGAGAGACAGAACTGTGGAATGAGGAGCATTTCTGGGACCTTAGAAGGAATTAGGGTCCTGCTGTTTACAGGCATCTTCCCTATACACTGCCTGTGATTCTTGGGGTGCAGCTTTAGGGGGCCCAAGCATTCAGTTCTGTCATTCATCTCTGAATGGGCAGGACCCTTCCCTCAGTCAAAGAACACTGTCCCACTTCCCCAGCCCAGTAAAGCACAGACCTGGAGAGCTCCCAGCCCTGTCAGCCCCAGGGCTGTCACAGGAAGATTTCTGAGCGGGCAGCCCTGAAAGTTCCAGGCCTGGGTTTGGCAGGAGCCCCAGGGGACCAGACAGAGAGGGAGACCTCATGGAGGGGTGATGTCCCCATGTGAAGCAGAATCTGTCTCTGACTTTGCCCATTCAGCTTCTAATACTGTGGTTCACACCTGGGATCCAGGAGGTGAAAGGACCCTGAGGGCTCAGAAGTGTCCAGCCAAGGGTGACACAAAGAAAAAGAAGCCGTTTCAAATGAGGCAGAAATAGGCAAAGAGATGGGCTAAAGGGAAAGAGAACCGTGAGGTCAGGGTAAGCACCCAAGGCTGGTGTGTGACAGTCTCAGTTTTAAGTCTAGAAGCTCGGAGCCCCAAGGCTTGCCTCAGCCTCAGGCAATCTAGGACAGGTGACACCCAGCATTGGCAGAGGGGAGCTGGTCACAGAGGAGAGGCCTGCAAACTTTTCTCCTCGGAGGCCCGGACAGACCTGTTGGGCTCCTTGCTCTTTCCAGAATCTCAAGCGCCCACCCTCACCCCCAACCCTACCCCAAGGTAGCTTGAGGTCCTTGATAAGCAAGGACCCTGTTCCTTTCCACCACCTATGGCCCCTGTGTGTCCCCACCGTGTGGCCTTACCTGTCAGAGGAGGTTGTGGCCACCTGAGAGATCTCAGGGAGTTGTGGCAAGCTGGCTGTAAGAGAGCGACCTTTGTCCTCACCCCCCTCCTCTAGGAACTGCCTTCACCATATAAGGGAAGATATGGCCCCAGAGAGAGAGAGAATGGCCGAGGGGGGTGGGGAGGCAGGTGCCCGCTGGGTCCCTGGGCACCTAATAGCCCAGCGACAGCCTGACAGCCAGCAGCGACGAGCCCCACCCTTGGCTCAGGAAGCACCAGGGATGCGGCTCATTTCCGCCCAGATCCTGGGCCCTGGCTGCAGGTGGACCGACCGTGCCTGCCAGGGAGGGGCACAGGCTTCAGACCCTCCCTCCTGCCTGCAGAGGAGAGCTCAGCTCTCCTCCTCCTGCCCTGAGCAGTAGAGGGCCAGGGAGGACTCCTGGAGACCCAGCCTGGAACCAGGGACCAGGGCCAGAAATTCACAGTTAGGGTCCCCCAAGGGCACATAGGGCACTCAGAGGCCCCTTCAACTCAGCATGTGCTCCCCTCCTGCTCACAGGCACTGATGCCCTTCCTATCCTCCCCACTTTGGGGGCTCGAGCTCCTCCTGGAGTTTTTATGAGTTGCCATAAACCAGTACCTTTGGACTCTGCTCTGCTGCCCTCTCCCCGGAGGAGCCGCAGCCCCAATTTCTGCCCCTGCACCTGAGGGTCCCAATCACTGGGACAAGAAAGAGGTGCAGCCCACCCTGCTCTGTGTCTTGTTCAGACTCAGCACTGTGTTCCCAACCTGCTGGAGTCTCATCTCCCCTGCACCCAGCCATGGGGAGGGCAGCCCCTTCTCCAGACCGCACCCCACAAGGGCTCTGGAGACTAGTACTACACTTGGGGCACAGGTGTGACCCCAGCTGCTATTTTGTTCATTTTGCTTCATTTCAGTCTGTGATTCTGGGGCCTGAAACTGAGCTGAGTTAGAGTGCCAGTGTTGTTGGGTTCTGCTTTTGTTTTGGGGTTTTTTTTTGTTTGTTTGTTCGTTTGTTTGATTTGTGTTTTTGTTTTAGAAAGGGTCTTGCTAAAAAATAAAAATAAAAAGAGGAAGAGTCTCGCTAAAAAATAAAAATAAAAAAAGAAAGGGTCTCACTAAAAATTGCTAAATTCTCAGGGTGGGTTTGGATTTTTGATCCTTCTGCTTCTGACTTTCACTGTGCTAGAAAACAGGCATCTTGTACCAAATCTGGCTGCCGTTTCACTCAGTGACATGAACAAGCTGAGAGGAAAAGCTCTTCTATAATTCCAGAAATAATCTACACATAATCTACACATAATTCATTGCTACTGATTTATTTTGAAGAATCTCTCTCTCTCTCTGCATTTATTTTTTGTTACTACATGTTCCAAATGCATCATGATTATATTCATCTCAGGGAGTTGATGCATGCATATAACACATCTTAATGATTCTTACATCCCTTCCTTTCCCTCTACCTCTCTAACTCCATGTCTTAGACCCATCTGCAAAAGAGTTATCTCCCTATTTCATCTTATCTGTCTTTTAGTTTTTTTTATTTATACTTTGGGCTTCTTATATAAGGAAAATTACACACTCTCTTAACATTATGGTCTCAAGGTGCATCCATTTTCTGACAAATAACAAAATAAATCCTTCTTTATGGAGCAGTAGTCCTCCATTGTACATAAATATCACATTTTCTTTATTCATTCATATGTTGGTGGGACATATAAGCTGCTTCCAAGATTTAGGTAACATGGGTTGTGCTGCTATAAACATGGGTATGCACGGATTGCTATAATATGATGTCTAACTTTTTCAGGAAGACACCTAGCAGGGGAACAGCTGGGCTGAATAGTTCTATTTTTAGCTTTTCGAGGCATCTCCATGTTGATGTCCGTAGTGGTGGTACTAGTTTACATTCCCATCAACAATGTAGAAGGATTCCTCTTTCCCATAGCCTCACCAGCATTTGTTATTATTTGATTTCTTTCTGGAATAGGGAGGAATCTCAGTGTTTTAATTTGCATTTTACTAATGGCCAGCGATGAGGAATATTTTTAATGTATCTATTAACCATTTATATTTCTTCTAGGATGTATCTATTTATTTCAATTGCCCATTTTAATGGGTCTTTTATTAGGGGGCTATTTACTTTTAGTTCTTTATATAGTCTTGATGTCAGTTCTCTGTCTAGCAGCTTTTTTTGTCATTCTGTAGATTGCCTCTCCACTTTGTTGGCTATTGTTTCTTTTGCTGTGCAAAGTTATTAATTTTCTATAAATTCTGATTTTTTTCCTTTTTGAGACAACTTCTCATTATCCATTTCAAGCTGCACTTAAATTCACTTTATAGCTCAGGCTGATCTTGAACTTGCAATGATCCTTCTGCCTCAACCTCCTGAATGCTCAGATTACAGGAGTGTGCCACCATGCCCGGACTTGATGTCATTTCTTGTGCAGCTGTGCTTTCTGAACCCAACATGATTTGTTAAATAGGTTATTTTTCCTCCAGCTTATGTTTTTGGTCACTTTGCCAGAGATCAGATGACTGAATGTACCTGGAGTTATTTCTGTACCCTTTGTTCTGTTTCACTGACCCAAATGTCTGTTTTTGTACCAATACCATTCTGTTTTTATCACTGTTGCTTTATAATATAACTTAAAATCTGGGTCTCTTCTGGTTTTGTTCCAGTGACTTTTAGTTTCTGTGTCCCTTTGTGTCATGGTTTGTGTTGGTGGCCCCCAGTCCTCATGCATTTGCACTATGCATTTGTGACTGGTTCATTGTCTAGTGCTTGGACTGGGGGTGTGAAGGCTACACTGGCTAGGGGTGGAGCCAGGATGTAATGTAATGGCAGGAAGAAGGTGTGTCTCGATCTTTTGCCTGTTTCCTCCTTGATGTTTGCAGCTGCCATGAACTGTGGCCCAGCCATGCCACCCTGCCTTGGAGCCAACTCAGTATGGACTGAAACCTCCAAAAACTGTAAGAAATAAACCTTTCCTTTCCCAGCTTTGGGCTTCAGGTATTTTGTCTCAGCAACGAGTAAAAAGTAAGACACTTTGTGTGTTTCAAGTCATACCTTTCTCCACCTAGATTTACGGCCTGTGGGTTTATGAGATGCACCCCACCCTATTCCAAGAGCCCCTCTGTCCATACATCCCAGGCTGTGGCAACCATACAAGCCAAGGCACATCCTTGACCACATTGGCAGATGGGGAGCAAACAGACCCTGAGCTCTATCTATGTCGGATGTAGGCAGTGGGGTGGGAGGACAGAGAGTCAAGCAGTTCATTGGACTTAGTGCCAGCTCTTCCAGACCCAGCCCCCTCCAAAAATCAGACATGCCTGTCCTAGCTTCTCAGTTCAGGAGCCCTTGTCCTGAACTTCAACTTCTCAGGGTGTCTATGTTGTCTCCATGGCTGTCATTTGTGGCCCTCTCCCATCCAATCACTGTGGTAAGGTTAACTCCCCAAAACCCTCATGTGTAGTTGTTCTGTCACTCTGATTCCTGGAGTAGCTGAGTCTTTTTTTTTTTTTTTTTTTTGTCTTTTTCCTTTTTATCAGTACCGGGGATCGAACTCACGACTGCCTGCTTGCAAGGCAGGCACTTATGCCACTGAGCTAAATCCCTAGCCCCGAGTAGCTGAGTCTTAAACAATGAATCTCTTCCCAAAGTGGCTCTTGGCTGAGTGTGCACCCTCCAACTCCAGCCTGCTATGTGGAAGGAGTGACTTGCAGAGTGAACCTTCATGCTGTTTGTTGTAGTCAGGGGTTGTATACACAGAAAAATTAGGATTAGGACATGGAGTTTATAATATTTTTATAATGGTCACCAGAAGTTAACACAGGAAAATGCAGGAAATCTATCCACAACACCAAAGACTTAGATTATTTAGTCAAGAGCCTAAACCCCACGGCAATGTCCCACGAGTCCAGATAAAAACCAGAGCTCAGGACAGTGCCTCCCACGAGTCCAACTGGAGGTCCAGAGCCACAAGAAGGACTCATGCCCATCTCTTTTACGGATCCGTGCCGGGAAGACCCAAGGGTCATTGATGGAAGCCAGAAAGTCTATGCTATCAGGATGAAGGAGCTGTGCTAGTAGGATGAGAATTCTACGCTGGAGCCAAGAAGTCACACGCACAACAAAGACCAAGGCTATCCTGAAAGGCACCACAGCCATCCTCAGCGACACAGAGGAGGCCCCCGAGCTCCTCCTCCAACGTGCCAGGAAGCAGCGTGACAATTTCATCCTGGAGACCAAAGCAGCACATGTCTTCCCCTCCAGAGCCAGGAAGTAATGCTAGATGTGGGGACCAAAGCCTCTCCAGGAGAACCAACAGCTCAGGCAGCAACTCGTAGGAGAACCCACAATGCCTCCTTAACACCTCAACCCTGAACACCTCCCTTCTTCTCCACCTATTTATCCGGGCAACTTTCCTCAGGTGGAGCATCTTCGCCCAATGCCATGCTGATGTAATCCAGCTGGCATTAAGTTGACCACCAGTTCTTAATCCATAACACTGTTTTTGCAGTTTATAATATCTGTCTTAGTTATTTTTCTCTCTTTGCTGGGACAAAATACCTGATGC
This sequence comes from Cavia porcellus, assembly GCF_034190915.1. Lineage (NCBI taxonomy): Eukaryota > Metazoa > Chordata > Mammalia > Rodentia > Caviidae > Cavia > Cavia porcellus. The sequence goes on along the minus strand of NW_026947509.1, from coordinate 55,377,414 downwards.
CCAAAGTTAAAGAGGGAAAGGTTTATTTAGCTTACAGTTTGCAGAAGATTTCAGTCCATAATTGACTAACTCCAACATAGGGTGGCTTGTGGAAGAGGGCAAAAGCTCATGGTGGTGGAGAACAGCAAAAGCAGGAAACAAACCTCTTTCTGCTCCTTTTATCTTATCCAGATGGCAAGGATTAGCATGGTACCAATCCAATCAGTGGAGTGATACAGCAATCACCGAGCCTTAATCCCATCATTGCATTATAAATCAGTCACAAGCTCTAGCTTCAGCTACCTGCACAAAATCCTGCCCCCATGACTGCATGAGGCTTTGTGGGGACATCTAGACACAAACTATAACTTTTTTTTTTGGTCTTTTTCCTTTTTATCGGTACCGGGGATGGAACTCACGACTGCCTGCTTGCAAGACAGGCGTTTATGCTGCTGAGCTAAATCCCCAGCCCCTAGACACAAACTATAACAGTATCCATTAACATTTCTTGGGTCTGGTGCTGCTGGCCTAGTTCCCTCTTTCTTCCCTGGGTTGCTGATCTGTGTTAGCCGAGAGAGGTCCCCCTCCTTGGGATCTGGGGTTACCTCTCCAGACTACATTTTTCTTTTCTCTGTGTTATACTCTTCTCACTGTGTCTCCCCAGTGTCTCTATGATTTCCAATTTTCCTATCAGTTTCTCCTACTTCTGAGAGAATTGCTTTTTATTTTTCTTCACTGAATTGTTGCCCAAGTATCTTGAATACAGCTTCTGGAGAGGTGTATTTGCTTGTCAGTCTTTACTTTTTTTTTTGAGACAGGATCTCACTATGTAGTTCAGGTTGACCTTGAACTCGCAGTGATCCTCCTGCCTCAGCCTCTTGAGAACTACAGGACTATAAGTGTGTACCACCACATCTGGTCCTTTACATAGTTTTAATTCCCAGGACAATCTCCTGTAACATTTTCCAGTATGTGTGCTGTGTATGTGTACTATATGCACAGAATATGTGTCTACTTATTTGTGCTTGTACCTTTTACTCTCACACCTTGTATACTTTGCGACTTCATTTTCTTTCTCTTTTAGTTTCTTTCTGATACAGTGCCTCCCTATGTGGTTCAAACTGGCCTTGAACTCACTTTGTAGCACCAGACTGGCCTCAGAATTGCAGTGATCCTCCTGCCTTAGCCTCCCAGTGCTAGGATTACAGATGTGCACCACTATACTTGGCTACAACCTCATTTTCAGTTGTCCCACAGTAATCTATCAGAAAGCACAGTTTATGTAACCAATAGCTCCTATTGGACTTCCAAACAGTATCCAAGTATTTAGTACCACAAAGAATGTTGTGGTGAATAGTCCTGCTAAATATTTGCCACTTGATTACATCTATTATTATTTCTTTAGGATATATTACCAAAATGAAAAATCAATTTTAAAAATGAAATTTGTGTTTCAACAACATGACTAGGAAAACCAGCTTCCAGAAAGATTGAATAAAGGCCTATACACACTATTATACTGCATGCGTGTTTGTTTCTCTAATGCTCCCCCATTCTGGGCTCCAGCCACTAAAAAAGCTCTATCTGATTAGTGAAAAAAGGAAATAGTATAGGCCTATGATCCTACCACTCTGCGAGGCTAAGGCAGGAGGATCCAACTTGGAGTTCAGCCTGGACAATTTAGCTACTTAGTGAGATCTTGTCCACAAACAAACAAACAATAAAAAGGGCGGGGGTGGGGAAAAAAAAGGGCTAGGGATGTAGCTCAGTATAACGGCCATAGGTTCAATCCCTAGTACCAGGGACATGAAAAAATCATAGTGTTGATCTTTGTTTCTTTAGTTGAGATAGACCTTGTTAAAGCAAACTTATTGGTAGGATGGGGATGTAGCTCAGTGGCTGAGCACTTGCCTAGTATGTACAAGACCATGGATATAATCTCTATAAACAATGTTACACATTGTTACAAGCAACTTATATATGTTTTATCCATGGGGTAAATTCCTCAAAGTGAAATTGCTTACAACAAAAGGTGCCTGCCTTTTGATGTTTTGATGTTTTTTGTCAGGTCACTCTTCAGCAAGTTTCTACCCATTAACAGTTCTGCCAAAGAAGTTGCATGGTGTGCCTGTTACCCTGAATTCTCAGGGGGGTGTGGTGTGTGTGTGTGTGTGTGTATGTGTGTGTTTGCACTGTGTGACAAGGAAATATGAATATCTGCCCCAAATCAGACTCAATTAGACATTTTCACAGCTGATCTCTCCAAAGCCAGAATCATGGTCACCTCCCGCCCTCCCCTCAGCCCTCCCCAGAGCTAACCACACCTCCTGCCTGGTTATGCCTCTTTCACATTCATCCTCCTCCTGGATTTTCTCCCTGCTGTGGTCATCACCCGAAACTTTGCTCCCCTGCTTCTCTGGGACAGGCTCCTTGTTCAGGCTACTGTCCTAACTCCCTTCCAGACCCCTCTGAGCCTTGTTTCAGCAGGGAGCACTTTCCCAGCGCCCAGCACCCAGCATCCAGGAGGCTAAGTGTCCCCCAAGCACTCTACCCTCTATGATCTTTCACACTAGGGATTAGATCATCTATCTCTCTGTTCACATTTGCTCTCCACACTGGGTATATGGTGAATGTTCTGCAGTGTTATGATTCTCCTGAGCCTAAATGAACTGGTATTTTATTTTACTTTATGTTACTGATTTTTATTTCTATTTTTTGAGATAGGGTCTTGCTTTGTAGCCCAGGCTAGCCCATGCAGCTCAGGTTGGCCTTGAACTCGAGGTGATCTTCCTGTCTCATCCTCCTGAGTGCTGGGATTACAGATGTGCACCATCATGCCCGACTGGTATTTTAATTAGGATGACTGTGACTGCACTTTGACAACACTGACTCCATTTTGAGATTTGCTTGTCACAAGCCATGACTAAGCCAAGTGGAGGATGCTGGAGAATGGTGGGACAAAACACAATAAGAGAATTAGCAACTGAAGCTTTCCCCTCCAAAACCGACATGCATGCTGAAGTAACACAGGTCCTAGAATATAAACACAGGTCTTAGTATACACCTACATTTGAGATGTGCCTCTTCGTGACCCCGCCCTGCAAATACTCATTCCGAAACGGCAATGGCAGCTGGGAACTCTGCCCAGTGAAAAGTCCTTGTTTCATTGCTGGTGATTTGACCTGACGGCACTCTGGATCCCTTGGGTGTTGCCTTGGAGGAAACGGTCTCCTGGACTATTTCAACAATTCTTTCCACAGATGTAAGGGTGTCTGGCTCATTACTGGGACTGTTTTCAAACCTTTCCTTTGCTTTTGTCCACATTTTTATACATTCCTTTTACTTATTTTTGCTTTTTCCGCATTTGTTCTGGAACTGGTGACAGTTCTAGAATTATCTTTGTTCTAACTGGCATGTCATTTGATTGAGCTCACCCTGCTTGACGGTTAAATTGTTGCCAAGTATCAGGGCACAGACCACCCTTTGTTGGTCCAGTGTGAGAAATAACCAGGGTGTCTCTGGTAGGCAAGTTCTCTGTCACTGAGCTACGCCCTCAACTTCTGCTACGGAAAATTATGACAAGTTATCAAAGACAAACCAAGGTATCAATGCTTGTGGCTACTGAAGCTCTTCTAACCTTTCTTCTTTTCTTAAAGTATAGGTAGCATCACTTTTTGTCGTTACTATTGCTAAATCTTTGTTCTCTCCCTCTCCTGTAGCTAATTAAGCATGCTTCAATTACGGAAATGTGTTTAGAACGGGCTACCCAGCGTTTTACTGTTCAGAGGACATTTGGGGGCCTCTGGAACAATTCGTGCCTAAAGGATAAAGATGAAGACATCCGGAAGAAGGGTCAGTAACTCGTCCTAGTGAGGTAACACTCACACTTAGATTATAACCTCTCTCCACCCTCCCAATGGATGGGTTTATTGCTCTAGGGTGAATTCCTTAGGAGTAGCAAAGATCCAGCTTGCTCCTGGCGCTGTGCCTTGCCAGGGGATCACCCAGTATGGTCAAGCTGAACTCTGCCTGGGTGCGGTAGTGGTGGTGGGAAATGCTGACTATGATCTCACTCAAACCTGGGTGTTCTCCTTTCAGGGCCTCCGGGATGCAAATCTGGAGCAACCAGCGTTTACATGGAGAGCAGGAACTAGAGCAGGTCCTCCAGGATAGGCCAAGGCCAGGGGCTGGATATTTATCTAGGGGAGCCTCTCCTGGTCCAGCCAGACCAGAGCTGAGGCCAGGGTACTGGAGACTTCTCTTCCCAAGTGGGTGCTTCCTGGCTCTTCCCTACCGGTAAAAGGAGCAGGAGCAAGGCGAAGTTGGAGAAGAAGGCGGCGCCATGCACAATGCATATCCCGCACACAGAACGGGGCGCTCAACTGCTGAAGCTCTAAGAGGTGGGCTTGGGGCTACGCTGGTCAGGCGCGGGGCTGGCGGACAGGAACCAATACATGCGATGGACTCGTCCCTCGTCTTCCCCGGGTGGGCATGGAAGGACTCCACGCCTTCAGGAGAGGGAACGAGGCAGGCTCGGGTACAGGAGCAGAAGGGTGGGGCGTCGGTGGTGCCGTAGGCACGCAAGGGCAGGCCCCGGAGCCCCGGGTCCGCGAGGCCAGGGAGGCCCTTGGCGGCCGGCGCGGGCTGAGGACACTTCCTGCCTGGCCGGGGAGGCGCTGTCCGCAGAGGAAGCGCCGAGGGGCTGCGGGGCGGGACAGGAAGTGGGGCGCCGGCTCCACCCGCAGAGGCCTGAGGCTGCGGCCCCAGGATGGGTCCCGCCCGGCACCGGGAGGCCAAAGACCTCGCCGGTCAGCCCACGTCAGCCAGGGAGCGGCGAGCTCTTCCGTCTCCGCCGACGCGGGAGGCCCCGCCCACCGTAGGCCCCGCCCCTTTCAGCGCATTTTACTTTTGCTTCGTAACTAAGTTCCAAGTTTTCTGCGAGGGACTTCCGAAGCTCAGATGCAGAACCATAATCCCGCGTCGCAACCTGACGTGCACAAGACGAACCCAAGGTTGTGCTCGAGGCTCTGCCGCACTCACAGGGGAAGCACGGGGCCTGGGCAGCTCCTCCCTCCTCTTGTCCCCTCCCAGGCATTGCTGGAGCCGGGTCACTAGCCACAGACCAAAAACCACAGAGACAAGATGGGGGGCCTGGCTTTCTCTTTATCACACTGCTGTCAGAGAAGGCACTTAAACGGGAGGGACACCCAACGCAGGTCGCCAGTATCCTCTTTCCCTCACCAACTCCCTTGGCACTGGTTTGTGGGTCCCCTTAACTTTTAGACCCTGGGGAGAACCCAAGGGTTTGATCTCCGGACTCCACTGGTGTGGGGGCGGGGGTCAGAAACAAGTTAAAGTTGTAAGGCAAGAAGTCCTGTGGGGAGGGGCCCTCCAGCCAGTAGGGGGTCAGAGGAGGCTGCAGGGAGTAGGTTGGCACAGGGGAGGGGGACAGCTTGGCCAGGTTTCATGGAGAGCCCCCAAACCCAAGGTCCCACCTCCTGCAGATACCTTGAAGGCACCTGTGAATCCTAGAGTGGGTGGGGAAAGGCACCAATTAGGGATGGAGTCCCCCCACTTAGCTGGTGGACCTAGCACACTGCTGGGCATGGAAGGTGCTCAAAGAGTATTTTTGAATGAACGGAGCAAAGGGGGTGTGAGGGACAGAGGACAGTGCCTGAGCCCCCTTGGCCTAGCTTGTTCCATTCAGAAAAAAGCAGTTTAAAAAAATGTAAAAATCCTTTCCCTCCCTCCCCCCAATTTCTGGGCCCAGGAAAGGGGTGAGGGAAGGGTGTGTCTACCCCAACCCTTCCCTCTCCTTCCTTTAAAAATCTATATACACATATACATATTTATATGGCACCGCAAGGGGAATCCTACCTATGACCCCTGTACTTGGAACTTGGGGAACCAAGCTGCCAAGACCTTGGGGTAGTTAAGGCAGAAGTAGGGGGTCCAGGGTTGGGTGATGTGGGGAGCAGCTGGTCAGCCTTGGAGAAGTGGGCTGCTACCCCAGAAACTGCTGGTCACTCTATCAGTCCCCAGGCAGAAGGTGGGCAGGGTAGAGACTGGTTCTGCCTGCACCAGCCTAGAGTGTAGCCATCTGTGCTGTTCCCACAGGAGCCGGCAGGATGATGGCTGTGTCCCTGTCCCTGGGAAAGCTGATGGGAAGAGAGTCTATGCAAGGCACTTGGTGTCCACTGTTCCCGGGGTGGGGTCAGAAACCCTGCCTCCACCCCTGAAGCAGAGTTAGGTAGGGCTAAGGGGCCTGATTTGGCAGCAGAGAAACATGGCAGCATGGAGAAAAGACAGAAAGGGGGAGCAGCAGGCAGGCCCCCAGACCCCCTGAATGGGGAGAGGAGGTTTGAAGGCACTGACTCTGGCCCAGGGGCTCATTGTCCTTGGTGCAGCCTGGTGGGGCTGACAGGGGAGATGCCTGCTTCCCCAGGGCCGTGAACACGGTGCAGCCCGCAGGTTCTCTTAAGGAAGAGGACAGGCAAGTACCCACAGTCTGCGTGGCAGGAAGTGCCAGCCTTGGCCAGGGGCAGGTCCTGGCCCCGTGGCGCCTCACTAGCTCCCAGGCCGAGGCTGCCTAAGCACTGAGTACACGTCGTCCACTCGGCTAAGTTGCTCGAAGAAGGGGAGGAGGTCGTGCAGTTCAGTGTCACTCATGTTATCAAACCACGAGGCCACAGGAACCTGGGGAGATGGAGAGGGAGGTGAGGATACAGGCAGGCCAGAGTGCTAAATGCCCAGGCCAACCAGAGGCACCCATGGGCTGCCCAGCTCTAGAGAAGCCCTTGCCCACAGTACCTGCGTTCTGATAGCGACTCCCAGTAAAATACATATAACAAAAGTTTCACAGAGCAACACTTCAACTGACTGCATGCCAAGCACTCACTGTTAAAAATCCCAACCAGAACTCATCACATTTATTCTGTGGCCCATTAACAAATCACAGCTCGCACTCTGAAAAGCCAAAGCTGTCCCACTGCCTGGTGGCAGGTGCCATCCACACTCAGGTGAAATGAACCAGTTAACCAAGTACCAGGCAGCAGCATCAGGTGACAGGTCACCAAGCACAGGAAAAGGAATGTATGGGAACCACTGGATCTGGGGTTGTGGAGGCCACGGCAGCCTGCAGGGGCTCGTCCCTCCTGCAGGCTTGGCCCTGTGTGGCCTTACAGCACTCACAGCATTGTCTGGGTGGAAGACATAGGAGGCCGGTGAGTTGTCCAGGATGAGCACCCGCCGGAGGTCTCGGCCCAGCCGACTCAGGTCCTTCACGTAGTTCCCCCGGTGGAAGACACAGGACTCTCGGAACAGCCGGGCTCGGAAGGCTCCCCACTTGTCCAGCAGGTCAGCTACTGGGTCTGCATACTGGGGATGGGAGGTGGGTCATCCAGGGGCTGGGAGTGGCCCGGGGCTCCATCTGGCTGCATGCTGGAGGCAGATGGGAGGACAAGGTTACCCCACACCCCTGGCCGGGGCTCACCTTGGCCAGGCTGGCGGTGAACAGCACACACTCGAAGAGCTCACCCATTCGCTGCAGGAACTCGTCCACGTGGGGCCGCTTCAGCACGTAGACCTGGGGGGTGGGCCAGTGAGGGGCTGTGGCCATGGGCAGGGGAGGGATGGCAGAGGGCTGGTGGGGAATGATGGAAAAGGTAGAGGAGCCAGGGCCTGTGGCATCCCTTGGCAGCTGTCCCAACTGCCCAGTGTCCCAGAGGGTCCAGATAAGCTTCAAGCCCACTGGCTGCAGATCCCATCTGGAAAGTCACTAAATTCCTGGTCTCTTCCCCCACCTTGGCCTCAAAAGATGTAGGACCCTGGGGACAGCCCCCTCACCCCAAGGCTGCAGGGCGCCGGCCCCCGAGCCAAGTAATGGAGAACAGGCTGGACAGCACACAACCTATCCTGAATTACTTGAACTGGGTCCCGGGCAAGGGGATGCGGGGCGAGAGGGCACAGCAAGGCCAGAGGCTTGGAGTCGGCCAAGTTCCTGAGGGTCTGTGTGACCTCAGCAAGTCTCACACCTTCTCTGGGCCTCTACCATTCCAGGTTTATCAAAATCCCATGTGGCACTCTCTCCAGATTGGTAGGAGGAATGCGGACTCTGGAGGCAAATGCCAAGGCCACCATCTCCTTCTCTGCCCCTTACCTGGTGGATCACCCCATCAATCTCCACCGGAATGATGAAGTCGGCATTGTTCACCGGCTGCAGGGGGGAAAAGAGCTACTGGAGGAGGATGGGCAGCCCCAGGGCCCAGCAGAGACCTCCCTCCCCAGCCAGGGCACCCCACCACAGGTGCAGGGCCGAGGGCTGCTGGGCAGTACCTACCTTGAAGGAGCTGTGCACCAGAGTCTCATCCAGGTCGATGACCACACAGATCTTGTCTGAGTCCTGGGCTTTGGCCTCAGGGAGCAGGTACTGCACTGGGGTCTGCTGTGGGGAGAGGAGTGGTGGGGCTGGTAGGGGTACCTCCTACAGGGGCTTGCCTCCCCTGGTGGCCATCCCATCCCCTTCCCAGCTTTGGCCCTGCCAACACTCTAGGCCCTACTTCCCCACTCAGAGAACTGTTCATTTAGGAGGAGACACTCAGAATTCTACTAGTGGGCAGCAGTCTTGAGGCAGACAACCAGGCCCTGAGGGCCTGCAGGCAAAGAGCAGGGCTTGGAAGTGAGGCTCCCCTCTTCTGACCTTCCCGGTGTGCTGAACCTGTGGCACAGTCTCCAAGAGGCCTCTTCCCCCTAAGCGCCCTCCCAACCGAGCCTGGGTGCCCCTGCTGCCCCGCCCCCCACACACCTTGGGGATGGCACCGTTCTCCTCCACCAGCAGGGGTGCCCCACTGTGGGCAGGCAGGGCCTCCCCATCTTCACGGCAGACACAGCAGAAAAGCGAGTGGAGGATGCCCCGGCTCCGGGGCTTCTGGGAAGCGGCTGACTTCTGGTCACCTGGAGCAGGGAGGCCCAGGTTGGGGACAGGGACACACTGATCTGCAGAGCAGGCAGCCCAGGTGCGCACCCCGGGCTGGCCTAGCCACGCCCCCTTCCTTTAGGGAGGTCCCGGGAAGTGACTCTGACCCTGAAATGCGCCTGCTGGGGGCCGCCCTGGGAGTCCAGTATGGCTACAAAGGAAGCGACGCAGGGGAGACGCAGGGGACGGTGTTACTCTCACGGCCTTGGATTACCTGCCCACCTTACCTGGGTGGCCTCTGCTCAGGAGGCCCAGGGCCTGGGGCCCCGTCACCCACTCCCACTCTCCCTCCATCCTGTCCACCCCGTGGGTGCAAAGTCCAGAGAGGCAGGGGGTGGCAGTCCCAAGGCCTGAGGCCAGTGTCCCGCCGCCATCTGCCCGCCCCACCTTCGCTCCGCCCCCTCCCCGCCCAGACCTAGGACCTGCAGCGGGCTGTGGCCGCTGATTGACAGACCCGCCCTCCGTCGCCCCTGCCCAGGCCCAGCTAGGCCCAGGCGGGAAGAGGGTAGATCAGCGAGGACTTCCAGGCTCCGAGGGCCACTGAGCAAGGAGGGACCCTCACCCTAGTTTCCCCGCCCGGGCGCAGCCTGGATGGGAGTGCCCAGGTCTGTGCATGGATGCACAGCCTAGGCACCATGGTCTGCAGCCTCGGGGCCGCATCCCCCACCAGGCACAAAGCTGTCCCTGAGGGCGCGCAAGACCTGGTTGACGTGCCGGCCCGCCTGCCACGGAGGTGCTGAGCGCCCCCACGCGTGACGCGGAAGTTTGTGGGAAAGTGGCTGCCTGCTGGCGGGAGAACCTCCAAGCCTCCTCGGCCGGCTGTCACCTCCATGCCCCTTCCCAAGACCCCACACGACCAAAGTACTGAGGGGCGGAGTCTCAGCGAGTGGCTCGAAGGCAGCCACCTCACCCCCCAACTCGCAGCCCTATTGGCGCCAACGCGCGGGGGGGGGGCCGCAACATTCTCTACAGAGTCCCCCTCCTTATCCCAGCCTCAGTTTCCCAACCCGAGCAGACCAGAGTGCACTAGAGGCACCAGGCCCCGCCCCGCGTCTCCGAGACTCTTTTGGGTTTAAACTCTGCCCTCTCCGCTCTCGGGCCCGGAGCTCCGACCCAAGCAGGGCGGGTGCCCGGGGTGGTGGCGGCGGCTGCTGCGTAGGGACAGACCCCGGTTCCCTCCTCCACCAATGCCGCGCGCGGTCTACATCTCCCTCCCCGCCACCTCAGTACCTTTGCCCCGCAGCGGGCCCCGTGCCTCCTCCTTGCTTATCTGAGTAATGACGGCCGAGCTGTCCATGGGGCCGGGCGCGCTCCCCTCCGGCCGGACTCTGGCCCCGGAGCCCGGCCTCCCCCCCGGCTCGGGCCGGAATCGGGGCGCGGGGGGGAGGGGAGGGGTGGGAGGGAGGGATCCCCGCGAGCTTCAGAGGGGAGGGGAGCCAGGTTCTAAGGGGGAGGGGGAGGGAGGGGGCGCGGAGGAAACTTTGTTACAACATGGAGTTTCCTCCCCGCGAGGCGGATGCAAACATGGAACCCGGGCTCTGTTTCAAGGCTCCCCCTTAAAAGGGCAACGGCTTTCAGCGTGATCTGGACTCGGCTGCGGCTTTCATCACTTCTGGGGCCGGGACGGCTCCGCGGGCGGAGAGGCGGGCCGGGCGGGGTTCCTGCGGCGTTCCAGGGGGCGTCGCTTCCTTCCCTACCGCCCGCCGGCGAGACAGAGGCTCTGCGGCTGCGTGGCAGGGCGACACCCGGCCCACCTTTCAGGACACCGAACCTCGGGGCCCAGGCCCGGGAGCGGCCGCTCGAGGGCGGCGCAGCGCGGGCTCCGCGGATTCCGAGAGCTTAGCACTAGTCACTTCTTGGTTAACTCATCTGAAACATGGGATAACGCTAATTTATTTGTCAGACGGGTTTTATGTCTGAAGTTGGCAAGAGCCACTTCGTGGGGACTTTGTGAGCGATCGAAGGCTCCAGTACTACCTGTGGCTCCAATTACCTGAGCGAAGCGGGGTGTGGGGCGCATGCCTGTGATCCCAGCATTGGGGAGGCCAAGGCAATGGAATTGCCGTGAGTTTCAGACCAGCCTAGACTACATAAGTGAGTTCAAGGCCAGCCCGGACTATACAGCGAGATCGTGTCTCAAAAAAAAAAAAAAATTCCAAAACCAAAACATCCTATAATAGCTGTGTAAACCCACAGAATTATATTTTTTACCTGTGTCCAGCCACTGCGGGCTCGGATGGAGTGACCCTGGTCTACAGAGTGTGAAAATTACTACTCTTTCACTGCCTCGCCGGTTGCCCCGCATATCCACCCCCAGGTCCCCACGTCACCCGTGTTCTCGCAGGGAGGAGCGGGCATCTCCCCCGCCAAGGCCTTGGTCTACTCCGTTCCCTCTGCTTGAAACACGCTCTCTTCCACCACCCTTGTCCAGAGGCCTCCCCATCCCAGCCCCGGAACGCCGACCATTCCGAGATGATCCGAGGGTGCTGGCTTCGAGCGCTCAGCGGAACCACTATCAACTGTTTAAGGGTTCTAAAAACACAGGCTCCCGCGGGGCTGTGGGACACCCTGCAGGTAAGTGCGGTGGCTCTGACTTTTTCACTTCCTTGCTCAAAGAGCGCCTTGAAGTCTGCGCGTTGCGCGGGGGTGGGGGCGGACGACCCATTTAGGAGGTTCCTTCCTAATTTTTGTGTTCATAATTTTAAAAGTAATAGTAACGCTGAGTACTGACAGCCACGCCTCAGCACTTCCTCGCGGCCCCCGCAGCGAGGCGGGGCTGGTGCGTCTGCTGCTAGGCGTAAGACTCTAGCGCTGGGCGCCAGTCCATCTGACTGCCCCGGCTGCTGGGGGAACGGACGGGAGGCCCAAGGCGGGCGGGGCGGGGAGGGGCGGAGTGGGGCGTCGGGGGCGTACCCCGACCCCTTCCGGAGCTCAGAGCATCTACACGGCCGCCACCTTAGCACTTTATCAGCTTCATCGCCCACGTGTCGTCAGGGTGTGATCTGGCAGCGCCCACAATCTCCCTTACAGTTAGGAGCGACCCCCTTCGTAGTCGATGTGACAGCTAAGAAAACCAAACTCCGGGAAGAGAAGCGACAAGCCCAGCCCCTCCAGCCAGACCCTGCGGGACACAGCCTTGCTCCCAGAGCTAGCAGCGCCCGTCTGGGTCCGACCCGCACGGACCCCAAAAGGCAATGTGGGGTCAGGGATAGAACGCACCGCTTAGCGTTGCCCCTGGCCTCCAGGGCGGTGCAGTCGCCTCCTTCTCCCTGATTCTTTCCTGGGGCAGAAGGGGCTGGAACCCAGCGAGCTGCGCAGGTCAGAGAACCGGGCAGGGCAGGGCAGCCCACTCCCTGGCATCCCTGTGGACCCCTACGAGCTGCCGGGGGCTCTGCCAGGGGGGCGCGTTGAAGGGTGAAGGGGGTTCTCTGCGTGTGAGCGTGTCCCCACCACCTGCTGTCTCCATTTGTATGTTTTATCGCTCGCCTCGGGGGCGGCGGGGGGGGGGGCACGACTCAGCTGATTCTGCCTGGCAGCGGAGGCCTCGAGCCTTCTGCACCCTCGCCAGGCTTCCTGCCCCCCTTCGTAGGGCCTGTAGGAAGCATTAGGGCAACCTTGGGGGCTGCTCTGGAGGTGAGGGCCTCTGAGGCCCAGCGTGAGTTTGTCCTGCGCTAGTGGCGGACCCCTGGCCCAGGGGCAGCGCTGCTTCTTAGCCGAGCCTGTCTCTCCGGAACCCTTTCCAAGTCCCGAGCGCACTGTGCCTGTGGCGACCCTGCCCAAGCCTCTCCGCCTCGCTCCACGGGCTCTAGAGCCTCTGCCACTCTCTTTCGTGGACCTGTCACTCTTCTTTTTTTTCTTGCAAATCTCACTACATGAGTCATCTTCTCTGACCCCAGCCTTACTCGGTCAGGGTCAGGGTCAGGGTCAGATGCCCTTAGCCTCCTCTTGCCGGCCGACTCATCCTTTACCCCAGATTATGAACTTGACAGCTCACGGCTTTAATTTGGGGCTCTGCTTCCCTCTCCGCCTCTGGCATGGGGCTGGGCACAGAACCTGCACCCAGCTGATGCCAAGTGACTCCATGAAGGAACCACGTGTGTCCATCTGGAGGAGGATCTAGGCGATGGCCTTCCTCACTACCGCACGACTCTTTGGCTGCGTAGGTCCCACTGTCTACAGGGGCAAGCCTGAAGGAAGGGGTGGGCGGCCCTCTTGTTTCTGCACGCTCTCGAGCAGCTGCCACAGTTGCATAAAAACCAGTCCTATCCCTCATCTCCTAGCGGGCCCCACACTCATCGTTGCCCTTTTAAGAAAGAGGAAATTCTTCTCATAAACAAGCATTTCAACCCGAGCTCGGAGCCTTGCCGCTCGCCCGGCTGGGCCCGGGAAAATCGGGGCACGAGCAAGCACTCCACCTGCCCCAGGCATAACTCCTGGGAAAGGTTTGGTGCCCCGGTGCCCCACCCCGGTATTGCTCTCCGAGGCTTCCAGGCTGGGGTCCGAAAGACCAGAGGAGCTAGGAGGTGGGAGTTAGGGGAGCCTAGAAACAGTCTAGGGAGCGTCTGTAAAGTATAGCCTCCGCACTGGGCGAAGGAGTGCCGGGCAGCTCCGGGTGGAGGAGTGGGTTCCCCTGCTCACACAGCTACCCTACACCTCCTTGCTAGGGAAGATTCTGCGGCCCCCGGCTCAAGATTCCGGTTCGGGCCAAACTGGTCTTTCCGCTAGGCCCCAAGGGCTAAAGCCCAGGCCTGAGCGCGGGCGCTCGGGACTGTCCTTGCCTCTAGGGGGAGCCGGGAGCCAGCGCAGACTGAGCGTTAACCACGCAGCGTGGGAGTACGGTCCTCCGGGTCCCCTGGGGAGATGGGAAGGACCTGGGCCTGGAAGGCACGAACTCTGGGTTCCTAATGACCTGGCGCCTGAGAGTCACGCCTGGTTTTACTGCCGGGAAATGGGTTATAGGTGCAGACAAGGCTGCCAAGAGCCCAACCCAGCCACACACTTGAGGGGCTCTCGGGCTTTAAATTTCGAGCCTTACTAAATATGGATTCCTTTTCCTAGGTCTTTGGAAGCTGGTATTTTTTTTTTTTCTTGTCTTTTTTGAGATGGGGTCTCACTATGCAGTTCAGGCTGGCCTTGAGCTCACTTTGTAGCCCATGCTGGTCTCAAACTCGCAATGATCCTCCCGCCTCAGCCTTCCGAGTGCTGGGATTACAGGCGTGAGCCGCAGGAAGCCGGTATTTGTTCAGCGTTTGTAAGGTTCTGCTTTGTCAGCCCCACGTGTGTGTTGGGTCACTATTGTAAATGTTCAGTCTTTTGGGGAGGGGGGAAGGGGTCATTCTTATAAGTGCTCACTGTCCTCCCTCCCCCAACGCTTCACGAATTTTCGAGTCATCCTTACACAGGGGCCACGCTAATCTGTGTTATGTTCCAATTTTAGTATATGTGCTGTGAAAGTGAGCTTGCTTGCTTGCTTGCTTGCTTCTTTTTTCCTACTGTGGATTGAAGCTGGGACCTTTGCACTGAGCTGCATCCCCAGCCCTTTTTTATTCTGAGGTAGTCTTGCCAAATTGCCTAGACTGGTCTTGAACTTGTGATCTTCCTGCCCCAGCCTTTCAGAGTGCCGATTACAGGCCTGCACTGCCACGCCTGTGGTCAATAAATATTTTTAATGATTTTTTTCTTAAAGCCACAAGTACTAAGCACCGTGTTAAGTGCTTTACATTGATGTCGAAGTGGTGGTTGTCCTGGTTTTACACTGAGACAGACCCAGAGGTGAAGTATGTATCTAAACTGAAAAACAGCAAGTCGCTAGGGACCCTAGTGGGCCAACCTCCCAAAGTGTCTGGATGCTACCCTGGGTGTCAGCAAGCCAGTCCGTTTCCCTCCGGCCACCTCCTACCCAGGCCCTGCGTGGGGGCTCACCCAGAGCTCCCTCCAGCCTCCTGCTCTTCTTCAGGGAGCCCATACAGGAAGTGCTGGTGGGACCTGTGGGTCAGAGAGGCCGCTCCAAGTGCCAGGAAACAGGTCCAGGCCTGGGGGAGGAGCAACCATGAGTGCGGGAGAGGCTGGGACCTCTGGGAAAGCTCCAGGGTGCTCTGTTCCCCTCCCCCTCCCCCTCCCCCAGGTTCCCCAGATCCTACTGTACCAAGTAGGCAGTGAGGCCCAAGTAGGCTGCAGCCAGCACAGCCACCAGACCAAAGTAGGCAGGGTGGGGGAGGCTGGGCAGGTAGCTGACCACGAAGTACAGGTTGATGGCTAAGATGAGGGCCATGATGCAGGAGGTGACCATCTTGCTTAGCCTGGGTAAAGGAGAGAGACGACTGTAAATCACAGGCATCACCTTTTCCTCTGCCCGGTAGCCCAGCTGGCCTGAAGCTGGGGACAGGGCACACAAAGCCTTCTTCTCTGGGCTGTGGGCCAAGGGTAGACGGATCCCGCAGGAATTGATAAGAGGTGAGGGCAAGCTCCAAAAACAGTCCCCGCCTAGATTCCTGTCCTTTCCCACCCCTGGCCAGCTGCGACCCAGGGCAAGTTCTTTCATTCATTTTTTAGCCACTGAGGATCCAACGTAGAGCCTTCATACTGAGGTACATTCCCAGCGCTTTTCCCCTTTTCATTAGTTCTGTTTTCTAAGACAGGGTCTCATTAAATTGCTAAATTGTCTGGGCTGGAACTCGTCATCTTCCTGCTTCAGCCTCCCAGATTGTAAGAATTACAGGCACTCGATACCATGTCAGTTCCTCGGCAAACTCTTTGACCTCTTTGAGCCTCAGTTGCTTCACCCAGATCATGGGAGTACTCACCGGCCATTAGCGAACTCCTGCATGACAGCCGGCATGCTGGTGAAGGTCAGGATGGGCAGCACAGCAAAGGGAAGCTGCGAAGAACTCCAGGCTGAGTGGAGGGACTGGTGGCTCCTCCAGCAAGGGGAGGAACAGCGGGGCTCCACAGCTTCTGCCTGGAGTCCCCGGCTGCTAGGAGCCTGCCTGCTCACTGCCTGCATGTGAAGCCTAGCTCTGCCAGGGTCACCTAACTTGGTGCAGTTTTCCCAACTGTAAACTAGAAGGGTGATCTCTACCCTGGACGGCTGTGTGTACCTCTGGGGGTGGGGGCGGGGTCTCACAGGCAAAGTGGCTTTGGAGATGGGAGTTTTAGGGTTCTGTTTAACCCCTGGCCTCACCAGCAGGCTCTGCAGCACGTTGAGCAGGTCGTTCAGGCCCGAAAGGTCCCTCAGGTCCCTGAAGATGGCCACCAGCACGGTGGGCAGGATGGCGCAGGAGCGCGTGAGAAGGACCCGGGCGAAGCGAGACCACCGTAGCTTCAGGAAGCCCTGGGTGGGGGTGGGCACCTTGACGGGGGCAGCCTGGGGGGTTCCTGAAGAGGTACCCTCTGACTCTCGGCCCACCTCCCACCTGAAGGACACTGGGTTCCTGTCTCTGAAATGGGAGTGGCTTGGTGCGTAACCAGTGGACAGGGCATGGATGGAGGAATGTGGGAAAGACTGAATGGCTTTTGGGAGGTGCTTGGCCTGCACCTGCAGCTTCTGAGGCTGCCTGGCCCACCTCTCGGGAGCTCAGTTTTCTGGTCTGTAAAGTGGGACTTATAGCGCCGCGCTCTGGGCTGCCCCTAAGGACCAGCAAGGCCCGGCGTCGATGAGAGCCCCAGGAACATGCCTGGCCTCCTTGAGCCACACACAGGCCCCTCTCACACCCCAAGTTCACCTCCATCACGAACTGCCCCGCGTAGGTGCTGGTCATAGTGGAGCTCTGCCCCGCAGCCAGGAGACCCACCGCCCAGATGTACAGAGCCGCGGGGCCAAACAAGCAGCCCAGGATCACGCCCTGCACAGGGAGGGGTGGGTGTGATCAGATCTCTCCCCGCTCACCACGAGGCTCCGCCTCCGAGGCGTGGCGGGAGCCACGTTAGTCCCGCCCTCCGTGTGCCCTGGGACGGCGCTTACTCCTCGGTAAATGTCCACCGACACCGTGCGGTTGTCCCTGGGGAAGATCTTGGCGTAGTCGCGGAGGCTGCTCTTGGCACAGACGTTGAACTGCGGGCCAGCAGCAAGGAGATGGGAAATGAACACAGTCTTGGAAAATCAGCTCTAAACCGGTGGCCCGGGGGCTGCTTCCTGCCCCATAACCCCCCCTTCCCTCCCTCCCTCTTGTCTTTCTCTTTTTTTGTTTCCTTTTTCTTCTTTTTCCCCTCTCTTCCCTCCCTTCCTTCCATCTCCCTTTCCTTCCTTTCTTTTTCTAAACTAGAGATTGAATCCAGGGCCTTCGCTCTGAGCTACAGCCCAGCCCGATTTATTTATTTTGACACTGAGACAGGGCCTCACTAAGTTGTCCAGGCCCGGCTTGAACCTGACAGTCTTCCTGTCTCAGCTTCCCAGAGTGCTGGGTTTACAGGAGCGCACCACTGCCTCTGATTTGTTTTCTTTTTCTGTCTTTTTGAGATAGGGTCTTGCTATGCAGTTCAGGCTGGCCTTAAGCTCACTTTGTAGCTCAGGCTGGTCTCAAGAAACAATCCTCTTGCTTCAGCCTCTCAAGTGCTGGGATTACAGACATGCACCACCATACCTGGGTCCTGACTTGTTTTCTTTAATGTGAATTCGTTGCCAATGTTTAAAATTGGGAACAATTCGGCTGGGGATTTAGCTCAGCTGCATAAGTGCCTGCCTTGCAAGCAGGCAGTCGTGAGTTCGATCCCCGGTACCAATAAAAAGGAAAAAGATAAAAAAAAAAAAAAAATGGGAACAATTCACAGGGAACTTGATTTCCAGTCTCTCGTGGGTTTGTAAGATCTGGAATGGCCACGGAGAGCTGGGTGGTTCTGTCTTCCTCACAGCCTTGAAGACAAGACCTCTCAATCACTACTCAATCTCTCCTTGTGCCAAGGAACAGGGTGAGACCAAGGGAGGGGTGTGAGTCACCACCCCAGGTCACAGAGCAAAGCCAGTTGTCTCAGGTGACCTGGCCATGCCTCCCCAACAAAGCTCATTGTTCACTAAGCACCCAACAGTGGCTGGCAGTTGGGACAGGCCCCACTCCAAACCACAGATCCAAATCCCAGAGATTTAGAGAGAGCTCCTGCTCTGGCTCCTGCTCAGACACCACAAAGTGTGACCTCCAACAGCAAGCCGTTCCTGGCCACCCCAACCCTGATGCCCAATCTGTGCTTTGCCAACACCTTCATTTCTCTGTGCTCCTGTAACACTGGTTTGTCTCCTGTCTCTGTGCGCGCGCGCACACACACACACACACACACACACACACACCCTGTCTGCCCAAGGATCTAGGAGCTGCCTGGTCTATCTCAGATGCTCAGTAATGACTTGCTCACAAAGACTGCTTCTCTTCTGACAATAAGATTATCAGGAGAAAGGACCTGGAGCCTGGAGCCCAGGGCAGGGACTCAGAAGGAGGCAGGTGGCCATGTTGCCTGGTCCCCAGCGCAGCTCCAGAGCATCACGTGTATGGAGCTGAGCAGGCCTGGGAAAAGGGGTCTCACCGCATCCTGGTTGGTTTGCTGATAGAAGGCCTGTCCAAAGACAGCCACCACGAAGAGGTTGATGACAAAGGACACAGACAGGGCGATGGCGGCCTCGATCAGGAAGTACATGTTGGCTTCCCGGATGTTCGCCCTGTGGGCTCGGTTTATCTCCCGAGACTATGAATGCCGGAGAGGAAGGAAAGGGCCTAAATCCTTCAGGGTCCCTCACTGTCCCCAGCTTGGACTTCTACCCACGTTCCCTTCAAACCCCAACTCCTTGTTTATTGGTACCAGAGACTGAGCCCAGGACCTTCGCACTGAGCTATATCCCCAGTCTTTGTTTATTTTTCACTGTGACAGTGTCTCACTAAGTCACCATCACCCAGGCTGGGCTAGAACCTCCTATCCCCCTGCCTCAGCCTCCCAGTGTGCCTGATAGAATAGAGGCTTCCACCATCACACCTGGCCCTTAACCCTTTTTATTTATTTATTTATTTATTTATTTATTTATTTTTGTCTTTTTCCTTTTTTTTATCGGTATCAGTGATTGAACCCACGACTGCCTGCTTGCAAGGCAGGCGCTTATGCCGCTGAGCTAAATCCCCAGGCCCCCTTAACCCTTTTTAAAGTTCCCTGTGTGGCAGTCTGGTTCACGACTCATGTCAGTGTGGTCTACAGGGACCAACCTCATGAAGGAAGAAAGGCTGACCTTTGAGGTCCCTCTAACTCAGCCTTTAGGACCCTCTCCTTTATTCACAAACTCCACCCTCAAACCCTTCTGGTTTATTGCTGCCTCTGAGCCTTTGAACTTGCTGTTTCCTCTGCTTGCAAAAAGCTCCTCCCTATCCTTCAGTCACCATCTACCATTCTTTTCTTTGTGTTTCCATCAGAGAATCTTTCTCCCTCCATCACAAATTCCTTCTTCCATCTCCACTAGAATCATTCAAGCTCAGGAGGACAAGGACTTTGATTTTGTTTTGTTTTGAGACTGGGTTTCATTATGCAGTTCATGTTGGCCTTGAGCTCACTTTGTAGCTTGGGCTAGTCTCAAATCACAACAATCCTCCTGCCTCAGCCTCCTGAGAGCTGGGATTACAGGCATCTAACACCACACCCTGGCGAGTACCTCATTATTTGAGGTTGAATAAACAGACACTGATTCAATTGTCACCTAAAATCCTGCAGGAAGGAGCCAGCTGGCAGAAGGCCCAGGCTCCAAGACAGGGCCAGCTTGTTCCTCCCCTCCAGTCCTCTCACCTTAACCAGGGCTGAGTGCAGGTAGATGTTGTGAGGCATGATGATGGCGCCGACAATGCCCACGGCCTGCAGCAGCTCGGGCTGGCCGCAGCCCTGGCAAGAGGGCAGGAACAGATCCCGAAGAAGCGCCCCCTGCTCGGGACGCGCCATCACATACTGTGGGTGAGAGCCTGGTTAGCCCCCCACGCTGACACCGGTTCTGAATTCCAGATTCTCCCAAAATTGGGACAGCCAGGGGGATTGGGTAAGGGCCATTCCCCCACCCTTGGGGCCACCATGCTGGAGGAAGGAAGAGAAGGAGTGGGGGTGGGGGTGCAGGTGGGACTTCCCACCTCGTAGCCGAAGGTCAAGGCCATAATGGTAATAAGGAATCCAAAAAAAGCTTCCAGTTTCCGCAACCCTAGGGGCATAGCAAAGGGACAGAACAAACTCAAATCCCTGTAACATGAACGATGATTATAATGGCCAATATTTTGAGCACTTTGCTGCAGGCAGTGTGTCAAGGGATGATCTATGCTATCACCGCCCCGTGACATCTGTGCTTTTCTCTACCCCCCTCACCCGTCATTGATGAAGAAACAGAAGCCGCACAGGTGGGTTAGCAGAAGCCACACCCCTTCCAGGGAAGCCCGTTCTCAGGCTCCGCCCACAGAGGCCGCACTCACCGTAGTTATCCAGGAAGAGGAAGAAGAAGGTGTCCACGATGGTGATTAGGACCCCTCCCCAGAGTGGGATTCTGAAAGCACAACAGCCTGGGTCAGCCCAGCTTCCCCAGGGTCTAGGACTCCCACCCCACCCTCAGGGTTAGAGACTGGGGGAATCCTGCCTCCTGCGAGCGGGGAGCCAAGGCCTGGACAGAAGGGCTAACAGAATGGGGTATGTGGGAAATGGTGCAGAGAACCCCAAGAAGGGCAAAACCAGGTGAGCGACCAGGCAGGGCAAGGCTCACGCTGCAGTGCTGCAGGCTGAGTGCCTGCGATCTGTGGGACTTCAGAGGAGACACTTTACATTCCCCAAAAATAGAGCCAGTCCTGTCTATGTCAGAGGGACAGTGGGACAAAAGGCACTTGGGAGGGACACAGCTCTTTCCAGCTTTGGACTGAGAACAGATGCGCCCTGACGTGGTACCGTCCAGCAGAGAGCAGATTGAGTGCGATAGCTGTGCCGATGACCTCCTGCATGTCTGAGCCCACAATGGCCAGCTCAATGGTCAGCCAGAGGAGGATACGGGGCACCTATGGGGGAACATGTTCCTACATTCAGTAAATTGTCAGGATACAAAGCCATCGTTACAAAATCAATAACTTTTCTATACACAAATAACAAGCTGAGAAAGAAATCAGGAAGACAATTTCATTCCCAATAGCTTCAAAAATAAAATTAAAATACCAGCATAACCACTGAGGCAAAAGACCTGTACGACGAAAAATAGCACTGAGGAAAGAAACTGAAGACAGTACAAGATGGAAAACCTCCCATGACCATAAATATTGTTAAGATGCCATATTACACAACAAACAGTGAAAAGACAATTACAGAATGAGAAAAAAAGTTTGCCGTTATTTCTCAGAAGAATAGAACCTATAATATATAAAGACTTCAATTTCAGCTGGGGATGGTGGCATGCACCTATAATCCCAGCATTTGGGAAGCTGAGGCAGGAGGATCACTGTGAGTTCAAGACAAACTTCAATCAAAAAATAGGCAACTGAAATGAATAGACACATCTCAGAAAAGGAAATACAAATGGCCAATAAATACATTTAAAATGTTCATTTCTGACCCTTAGAGAAATGCAAATTAAAACTATTGAGATTCTACTTTACTACAGAAAAAAATGGCTATCAAATAATAAACTGGGTGTGTTCACTTGCCTATCTCAGCACTCAGGAGGCTGAGGCAGGGAATCACTACAAGTTCAAGGCCATGGGCTACATAGTGAGTTGAGGAACAGCCTAAACTGATTTGCCCTTCCCATGAGCTTCTTGAAGCCATGTGGGTCCCAGGAGGAGAAATAAGAAGACAATGCATCCTTCCCATGAGCCAGCTGGTTTGTGGGCTGGGAGACAAGAATCCCACTCTCCCCACCAAGCAACTGGCTGATTTGGAGGAACACAGACTGAGTTATAAACAATTGAGGTACAAAAACAATTTAATGCTTCTATTGTTTGGTTAACTTTGCAGACTGAAAGCCAGTAGTCTGACATTCTATTAAGAAGATAATACCATGCAATATAGTAACTATAGGGGATTTCTTTCTGTCTTGTTTTTGAAATTCAGTAATGTTCTTGCTATTTTGTTCGGTTTTATTGTTTTGTTTTCTTCAATGCTCTGTTTTGATTGGTTTTAGTTGTGTTCTGCTTTGTTTGATTTTATTATGTCTGATGGTATGGGCAGTGAATTTCAAGATAATAAGAGGCATTATGGTAGCCATTGTTGATATTCCATTACCCTGTTTTGAAGTCCTATATCACTTTCACTATTTTGTTTCAATTGACTTAATTCTATTTTATTTGGTTTTATTTTATTTGATTTAAAACAAAATTAAGGTCTGGGGATTTAGCTCAGCAGCATAAGTGCTTGCCTGGTGAATACAAGGTCATGAGTTTGATCCCTAGTACAAAAAGTTTTTTAAAATTTAATTTAATTAAAAAAAAGAGCAGCCTGAACTACATAGCAAGACCCTATCTCAGGCAGCCAAAAATACTATAACAAATGTTAGTGAGGTTGTGAGGGAAAAGGAACCTTTTTATATTGCTGATGGGGATGTAAACCAGGAAGCCACCTTGAACATTAGTATAGAGATGCCTCAAAAAACTGAAACTAGAAATTCCATTTGACCCAGTTATTCTCCTTCTGGGTATCTTTGCAAAAGACTTAAAAACATCATATTACATGCGTATTACATGCAACTAGTAGCAACACAGCTCATAATAACTGAATCTTAGTAGTAGCCTCTATGTCTATCAACAGATGAATGGATAAAAAAATGTGGTATTTATACACAATGGAGTACTACTCAGCTATAAAGAAGGATAAACTTAAGTCATTTGTAAGAAAAGGGATACACCTTGAGACCATAATGTTAATTGAAATGAGTCAGACACATTATTTTAAATATTGTATCGTTTCTCTTGTAAAACAGCAAAATAAAAGATAGGAAACAGGGAGATAGATCTTTTGCAAAAGCTAAGGTGTCCAAGAGACAGAAGGAGTAAGGGAAAAAGAAGGAGGTGACAAAAGAATTAAAATGTGTTGTGTATGTGTACCAACTCTCCATTGTGGATGGAATCACGTACTGCAAAAAGGTACTAATAAAGGGCCAGGGATTTAGCTCAGTGGCGTAAGCACTTGCCTTGGAAGCATTCGGTTGTGAGTTTGACCCCAAGTACCAAAAAAAAAGGTACTAATAAAAATGAAATAAAATGGCCATATTACTTCCAGTAATTAAATTCTAATTATACTACAAAACCATAGTAACAAAAACAGCATGGGGCCAGGCATGCTGGCACACACCTGTAATCCCAACACTTGGGAGACTGAGGCAAGGGAATTGTTGCAAGTTTGAGACCAGCCTGGAATACAAAGTGAGTTCAAGGCCAGCCTGAACTGCATAGTGAGACCCTGTCTCAAAGAAAAAAAGAAAGAAAAAGAAAAATGAAGAAAGAAAAATAGTAATAAGTGCTGATGAGGCTATGGGACGAGAGGAACTTTTTTATATGGGGTGGGATGTAAATTAGCATAGCTACTGTGGAAATCAGTATGGAGCTCTTTCTTTTTCTTTTTCTTTTTTTTTTTTTTTTGTTTTTTGTTTTTTTTTTGTTTGTTTGTTTGTTTTTTCATTTTTACCGGTACCAGTTATCGAACTCACGACCGCCTGCTTGCAAGGCAGGTGCTTATGCCACTGAGCTAAACCCCCAGCCCCTAGTATGGAGTTCTTTCAAAAAACTGAAAAGACAGCCAAGTGTTATGGCATATACCTATAATCCCATCAGTCTGGGAGGCTGAGGCAGGAAGATTGCAAGTTCAAGTTCTTTCTGAGCAATGTAGGAAGACCCTGTCTGAAATTTTGTTTTGTTTAGCTTTTGTGAGACAGGGTCTCACTATATTGTTCAGTCTGGCTTTGAACTCACTGTGAAGCTGATGATGGCCTCAAACTCACAATGATCCTCCTGCTGCAGCCTCCTGAATGCTGGTATTATGGGCCTGTGCCACCATGTCTAGCCGCATCTGAATACTTAAATAAAAATGTAGCCAGTGGCAGAGTATCTGGGGATTTGGTCCACAGTACCACACACGTACCCTGAAAACAGGACTTCCCTATAACCTAGCTACCACTCCTTGTTTATACTTGAAGGAATTAAAGTAAGCATATTAACACTGCATGGGTGCCTGCATGCCCATGGTTATTGCAGCATAATACACAATACCCAAGATACAGAACCAGCCTCAGTGCCCATTGGCAGATGAGTGAATAATGACATGTGGTCCATGTACATGGTAGGATGTTATTCAGCCATACAGAATGAAATGATGTAATTTGCAGGAAAATGGATGAAAGTGGTGATTATTATACTACATGAGATAAGCTAGACTCATAAAGATGAAGAAGCTAGAAAAGTTGACAGAAAATGGGGGAAGATCATTATTCGACAAGAGGAAGGAAATAAGAGGGAGGAGCTGTAAGGGAAGGTCATGAAGGATGGGTTCGATCAAAATATATACATGAATGAAAATGCCACATTAAAACCCAGTATTTTGTAAAATTAATGGGCACAATTTATTAGTCGGCTCAGACCTACATTCATCTTCCCATTTGCTGCAGGGCTAGAAGCCTGCAAACTCTATTTGCAGACCAGCCTTGCCAGTGAGTGTCTGGTTAGGCTTTGTGAGAAGTGCTCATGGCAATGGGTTTGGCTATGGCCATAGCTTCAGTGTGTCCCTCCAGGGTTTGTGTGCTGGAAGACTGGTTCCAGTGTGGAGAGGTTAAGAGGCAGCAGAACCTTTAAGAGGTGAATCATAGAGGAAAGTAACTAGGTGACTAGGTGTACTGCCCTCAGAAGGGATACACTGCAGTTTCCTGGTTAGCTCCCAAGAGAGAGTTACTATGTTAGAGCAAACCTGGATTCCTGTCTCATCTTTTCTTTCCAAATTACCCAGTCTCTGGTATTTCATGATAGTGGTGGAAAACTGACTAAAACAGAGACAGGAAGTCAGAGAGAGAATCTATTTTCCTCCTGCTTCTGCTGGTGTTTCTGGATGTGACACCAGTGAGGGCATCAGGCCACTTGGGCTCCAGGTCACATTTTGATCTTTTCAGCAGTGGCTTACAATGGTTCTGGAAACTCAGCAGCTGGTGATGGCTCTTGGGTTCCAGCCAGAGATATAGCAACTTTTTGAGCTTTGATGACACCTTTTACCCTTGCTCCTCAAGCCCTTCAACACCTAAAGTGACTAGATGCTTGCATGAAATCCCTTTGAACAATCTCATGGTGTGATTTTGGTTTTCCTAACTGGGCACTGACAGCTGCAAGATCTCCAAGGTTCAGACCAGCAATAAGCATCCCCAAACTGCTGTAAGTCACTGCATTCTGTGGAACAAGCCTCGAATCTCTGATGTCCTCCTTAGTCTGAGCCTCATTCTCTGCATCTAGCCACTAGCCCTCAGTTAGGTCATGGTCTATTTGATCATGGAAGCTAGAAATGGCCACTCAAGGTTTGGGATGTGCTTTCTTTCCAGCCCACCACCCCAAGCTCACCTTGGGGTAGTAGAGATGGCAGACTTCAGCCAAGTCCTTGCCTGTCACCACTCCTAGCCGGGCAGCCAGTCTTTGGCAGAGCAAGCCCAGCACAGTGGCCCAGAGCAGCACCCAAAGCAGCTGTGAGGAGGCAGAGGAGACCTTCAGCTGAGGGGTCGTTGTCCCAGGAGGTGGCTCCTTCTGAGCAAGGACACTCCATGGGGAGAGGGTAGGAGAGATGAAGTGAAAGACCATCCACCCCCATGCTCAGGGCTGCCCTGGGAATGCTTTCCTGGCCCGTTTGCACTTGATGCTGGCCCAGGAAAACCATCCTTGCTACCACCCTGGGGAAACAGGACAAGCTGGGGTCTATACCCTCTTAGCCTGGTCACCTCCCTCCCTCCAGGACCTCACTCTGGCCCCAATTCAGTCACTTTGAATCCAGCCACAGCGCCAGCTTGCAGATCTGACTCAATGTTTCCTGGGTCCAGAAAAGCGATGCTCATGAGGAAGCCAGGCCCTGTGAACGCCCACAGCTTCCGCAGGCTGAATGTGCCCTGGGGGAGCAGGGGGTGGGGTGAGAGAGAAGGAGGTGGGAAGCCAGAGTGAGTAGGGTTGTTCTGGGTACAACTGCCCCCAGCTGGCCTTGGTCAGTCCTCAGCTCAGCCCTGCAGGCCATCTCTGCCCTCCTTGCCCACCCCCAGAGTGCCAACATAGCTCCCAGGGCACAGGGGAGGGTATAGGGTGACAGAATCTGCAGGGTCCACTAAGTCACTGGATCTGCTTTCTGGAGTGGGCAGGTTGCGTTCAACAGCCTCAGCAGCAGCCTGTACCTGACCTGCCCTCGCTTCCCCCTCCCTGCAGGCTTGGATCAATGCATCCTCAGAGCCCCAGACTGGTGCTTAGTGAAGGCCAAGCCTCCAGGTCCAGCCTCTCCCTCTCCAGCCCCTTCTCAGACATAGTCTTCTCTTCGGGGTTCACTGAGGCTAAGGTCCCACCCCACCACACACACTCTTGTCCAGGGCTTGGCCTGTCCACCTAGGACACTGCTGGAGATTTTGGCAATGCAGGTGGCAGTGTGTAGCCACCAGCCTGCAGCCTCCTTTGTTTCTTTCTAGCCCAGAGCCTGGGTCCGTGCCTTTTGTGTGAAAGCAGGTCTTTCCAGAGGCTCATCCTGGTCACCCCAGGCCCCTTTCCCTTCATGGGAAAGCTTCATGAGATTCATTCAGAAAGCCTCTTGATCCTTTTTAAGGCAACCAGGGAGTCATCCAGCAAGGTGCTGGGATCACAAACAGGCACTGCTGCTCAGAATGGGAAGAACTGGTCATGGTCACAGGAAATGCCCGGTCCCCTACTTTGTGAGATCTCAGAGAACTGTGGCAACCCTGAGAGTCCCCCACAGTTCCCAGTATTCCCACCGGTTTTGCATCCGGGATGGGGATCTTCTCACTTAGGTAGGTCTGCTGGGGAGAAGCTTGCTCTGGTTCCGGATGTGGCAGGCTGGTGATGGAGCCGTAGGTGGGCTTGTGCGGCCTCTGGGGGCTCCTGTCCACTGAAGAGAGGCCCCAGGAAGCAGGCTGAATATCCTGCTTTTTTCTAGAGCCCAGGGTCCAAGCCACCTGCCTCCTCTGCCACCTCTTCTTGTCAAAGTGAAGAAATAAAGGTCACTAGCCCCTGCCTTTGGGTCCATCCCTCCCAGCCCTCCATTTGTGAGCAGGAGGAGGTTTAGGATTACTTTCCTCCCATGTGAGCACCGAGACACCCAAACCCAGGTCTTCTGCCTTAGAGCATGTGAAAGAGACACTGGGCTCTGAGGAGGGCAGATGGAGGCTACTGTCTCTGTGTCTCATTGCCTGCCTCTGCTAATGGCAATGAAGCTTCGGAGGCACCAGTGACAAGAGAACAAGAGGCCCCACCAGTTTGTTAGGTGTCAGCACTGAGGTCTCCACCAGGATGCCCGGGGGACCAGGAGATTCCTCGCCTCCCATCTCCCACAAACCTAGCCTCCTCCCCACATTGCCCCTCACCCAGGTCAGGCTCTGTCCCCAGAGGCCCCTACTCACTTGTCTTTAGGACACGGTGTCAGGTGGTCTCTGAGGCAGCCCCTCACCCGCACCCTTCTGTGTGAGTGAGCTGTGGGTGAGTAGTGTGGGAGCCCACATCCTGTCCCCAGTCCCCACTGGCTCCCATCACTTACATCACCCTGTACAGACACACATCTGCGTTCTCGGGCTTGCGAAACACCCTCCAAAGGCAGAAGTCACCAACTCTTGCGGAAGGGCCTGGTCACCCACAGTGTAGACCTTCTCCCCTGATGGCTGCCCTCTGCCCCACAACACCTCTGGCTCCCTTCCAGGCACCCCGTGCTCTATGCTTCCTCAGAGAGCTCTGATTTCAGGCACTTCTTGCTACTTGGGTATTCATGGCCAGCTCCCACGCCAGTTCCCCACCCCATATGGCCAGATCCTTGAGTTGGGTCCGGGGTCCCAAAGTTACCAGTTGGCCCAATGGGAGGCAGAGAATTCTCATAGTGTCCTGGGACTCTGTCCCCTCTGAGAATCTCAGAGCAAAGGACTTTCCCAGCACTGCCATGTGGAAATACATTACAGATTCAGGCCAAAGCATCTTCAGAAGGAAGGGGCACCAGGATGCCGGTCCTGACTTTGTGCACTGATACACTTGACATTGTCACCAGATATTTCCCTTCCGGTGCCCAACTCATTCCTCCTGCTATGTGACGAGCTTAGATTAGCTAAAGGTCAAAAATTCAGGTGCTGCAGCGCTGACTAGGACTAAGAAAACAGTGCCAGTCCAGCAGTGAATGACAAATGATTCTGTGTCCTAGGGTAGGGGTGCGATAGCATGGAAACTGGAGCAGAACATATGGCAGATGCTGTACGGGAAGAGGCAGTGCCACGCAGCAACACCAGTGCTCTTACCACATCCACAGCCTCTAATTGGTCAAGGATTTTGGAAAATTTGGAATTTCAGGCAATACAGTTATCCAACACTTAATAATAGCCATAAGTTCTTAGAAAATGTGTTGTTAGGCAATTTTGGAGTTGTGCAAACATCAGAGCATGTATTTATGCAAACTAAGATGTCCCTCTAATGTCCCTAGGAGATACGCAATCTTATGGGGGGCCACAGTAATATACGGAGTCTGTCACCGACTGAAATGTTATTTTTTAGTGCATGACTATATATACTTTTTAAATATTAGGCTCAAAACAGTTGAAAGTAGGGTGTCATCCAAGCAGCGCGCTCCTATGGGTTGGATTCCACTTGCGGGTCATTAGTCGTGGCCTCTGCACAATGATGGCTAAAACCCCTGTCACCCTGCCACCTCTCGCCTCCCCCACTTCCTGCCCCCATGTCCACTCGGGCCTCTTATCCCGTTGTAGCCTTCCTTTTCTGTCGAGAAGATTCAAGACCTGGCTTGTCTCCAACTTCCACATCCGCAGCACTCAGAGAAAAGAAGGAAAAGAAGAAAGTGACATCCTGTCTTGGCCACTTTCTCCACCATGGAGACACAATACCTGAAACCTAAAACTTAAAGCAAGAGAGGTTTATTTCGGCTCAGGGTTTCAGTCCACAGTCAGTTGGCTCTGAGCAGAAACAGGGTGTCAGAGGAAAAGGAGCTTAACCCAGGGCAGCTGGCAAGCACAGACCAAGTGGAGGAGCCAGGGCGAAAAATGACCTTGCAGGTTACACCCCATCAGGCCATCTCCAGTCAGGCTCAGCTTCCTAACAGTAGAAGAATCCCCCCCACCCAAGGGCACAGTGCCTCAGGGATGGATCCTCCTCCGCACACCCAAGAAACCCTGACAGCAACTGAGGGGGAACTTGAACAAACCCTCTAGTTTCACCTACTTTCAATTACTTTTTTAAAATTGACTTTGGGGCTGGGGATTTAGCTCAGTGGCATAAGCACCTGCCTTGCAAGTGTGTGGTTGTGAGTTCGATGCCTGGTACCGATAAAAAAAAAAATTAACTTTAGTCAACTTTTTTTTTTTTATCGGTACCAGGGATTGAACTCACAACTGCCTGCTTACAAGGCAGGCACTTATGTCGCTGAGCTAAATCCTCAGCCCCAACTTTAGTCAACTTTAAAAATCAGTAATTTGGAAGCTGAGCGTGGTGGTACATGCCTGTAATCCCATTGTCCAGGAGGCTGAGACAGGATGATTGCAAGTTTGAGCCTACCCTGGGCTAATAGCTAGTTCAAGGCACTCTGGACTAATATAGTAAGATCCTATCTCAAGAAAGAAAAACAAAAATCGCTAATTCGGGCGACCACGCAGCTTTGTTGTTGATAGTACTTCTGAAATGTGGGTCACCGATATTACTTTTAGGGAGCAGGAAGGCCGCTCGGTTTGAAACTGTCAACTCTTCACTTGGGCCTGCCCAGGTCCCTAATGGGTGACTTTGATTTCAGAGCACCCAAAACACCCTCTGAGCACACTAATGCAGTTTTCAGGACACACATCCTCTGAAGAGCCCCAAAGTTTCATTACACGAACGAAGGCCACAGATTGCTTCTAACCACTGCCTTTAATCAGACTACTTCTTTGGGCGTGGTGGAAGGTGCTGGGGATGGAACCCAGGGCGGTGCGGTGCTAAGCAGGTGCTCTACCCCTGAGCTCCGCCCCCAGCCCCACGGAGGCTTCTTTATCCCTATGGGAAGGCAGATTTGAGACTTGCATTCTCCCCTCTTCACTGGCGCAGCTGCCTCCTGAATAATCTCCTTTGCAAAATGTGTTGTTTCAGTGACAGCATCCTGTGCAGTGTGCAAAACAGGGTGTGGTTCAGTGACAACTCTGGGAGGCCCGGCGCTGGTTGCCCGGGAGCTGAATTGGTTATTAGAAGGTTGAACTCAGTCTCTGCCCGGCCTCCAGGCTGGCAACTGAGTTCCACAGCCAATGATATAAACCTCCCAGGCCGACATCATGGAACAGCCATGGAAAGCCTCAGCTGTGGGCCTCAGGAAGATTCTGGTACACAGATGGAGGACTGAGGGGGGGGCCCTCTGAGAGGGCATGGATGCTCTGTCCCCCAACACTTCGCCCTATGTTCCCTTCTATTTAGATGTTCCCAAGCTGCATCCCTGGGAATGAATCGGTGATAGGAAGTCCGCTCCCTGAGTTCTGTGAGCCGCAGGTTACCAAACCTGAGGATCACAGGAACCGCCAACCTGTAATCAAGCTGGACAGAAGTATGGGTAGCTGGGGGACCCTTATTTACAACTATTGTCCAGAATGGGGAAGGGGATAGTCTTGGGGACTGAGTCCTTAACCTGTGGGTCTGATTGCACTAACTCTAGCTAGTTAGGGTCACGTTTGAGTCGTACTGCAGGACATAGAGTTGGCCTCCACAGGGAATTAGAGACTGACGTGGGTTGGAAAACCCACGTTTATCATCAGAGCATTGAGAATAGAGAAACAGAATTTTCCTCTTAGGAAAATTCAAGTACAGAGTGAAGCCGGAATGTGATTTATTCCCATATTAGGTAAAAAGTTTTCAATGACATTTGGGAGCCCAGGGTGGGGGTGGGCACCCAGTTTCCTGGCTCCCCACGGGTAGGGAGGCCCAAAGAGCCTGAGAGGTGGGGGAGTGGGGAGAGAGTGGGTCCAGAGGGAAGACAGCTATCCGATGCCGTTGCTCAGGGCACCGTGCTGTCCCCAGACTCTGAGGTTTGTCCCCATTCCCCGTCACTACACGGATTTGGGCTCTTGTGGGGATGACCAAGGCCAGGCTAGGATGTCTTCGTGCCTGCATCCTTGCGGGCTTCCTTCTTGCTTGCCTTCTGTCCTCTTTTCTGTGCTGGGGATGAACCCAGGGTGTTTGTACTGAGGTACATCTTCAGACCCTTTTTTTTTCCCCCAATTTTTTGACACAGGGTCTCGCTGAGTCTCTAAATTGTACAGGCTGAGCTTGAACCTGTGGTTCTTTGCTCAGCCTCCCTGAGATCTAGGATTATAGACAAGTGCTCTGCCATACCTGACCTGGGGGCCTTGTTACTGTTAGCAAGCCTGCAGGTAGGTGTACCTGATTAGCCATTGTGCGATGTCCTGCTCAGGCTCCAACTTGCTGAAGAGGTAGTTTAGCACTGTGGGTAAGGGCAGACGTCCTGGGAGGAGCATCAGAGGACAGGAAACTACAGGAGAAGGGTCCGGAAATCTGCAAAGCCTCCCCCTATATATGGGTCTTCTGCTGGGTACTGACCTGCCTGGGTAGATGACAGTTCACAAAGCTCGATTCACATAAAGAGGAATCACAGATTTAATGTAAACCTAGGATAAGAAAAAACATAGGATAACCAGATGGGGCGGCATACACCTGTAATTCCAGCACTTGGGAGTTTGAGGCCAGCCTTATCCAGGCCAGCCTGAAAGGCACAGCAAGACCCTGTCTCAAAACAAACAACAACAACAACAAAATAGGATAAAATGCCTTGAAAGTTGGGGCTAAACAACTTAAAATTGACACTAAAAGCCTGACCCATAAAGAAGAAAACCAGTAAACTGAACTTCAAATTAAAATTTAGAATGCTAGCTGGGCATGGTGGCACACTCCTGTAATCCCAGAATTTGGGAGGCTAAGGCAGGAGGATTGTTGAAAATTCAAGACCAGCCTGGGCCACAAAGTGAGCCTAAGGCCAACCTGAACTGCATAGTGAGACCCTGTCTGAAAAAGACAAAATTAATTAATTAATTAAAATTTAGAATGCTTTTTTTTTGTCTTTTTCCTTTTTATCGGTACTGGGGATCGAACTCACAACTGCCTGCTTGCAAGGCAGGCGCTTATGCCGCTGAGCTAAATCCCCTAGAATGCTTTTAAATTACAAGTTTTTTTTTTTTTCAAATTAAAAATTTTCTCACTCAGAAGGCTGAGCTAAGACTGCAAGTTCAAGAACAACCTGAATTGTTTAGCCAGTTTAAGGTCACTCTTCGCTACATAGCAGGACTTTATCTCAAAACACAAAACAAAACTACTGGGCATGGAAACGCACACATATAATCCCAGTATTCGGGAGGCTGAGACAGGAAAAAGCATCAAAAGTTTAAAACCAGTCTGGGTTACATAGTAAGTTCAAAACCAGCCTGAACTATGTAGTGAGACTCTGAATCAATCAATCAATCAATCAATCACAAAAGAAACAAAATCCAGCCAGGGATATGGCCCTGCAGCACAGTACCTGCTTGGCAAGTGTGAGGTCATGAGTTCAATCTCTGGTAGAAAAAAAAAAGGAAAAAGAAAAAGAAAACAGAAGAAAAGAAAAGAAACAAAATCAACAAACAAATTTGCTGCCAAATATACAGGTACACATACCTGTAATCCCAGGTACTCAAGAAACTCAGGTAGGGGCTGGGGATACAGCTCAGTGGCACAGTGCCTGCCTGGCAAGTGTGAAGTCCTGAGTTCGATCCCTGGTACCAACACCACCACCAACAGCAACAACAAAAATGCAGAAACTGAGGCAAAAGGACTGAGAATTCAAGACATCTGAGCAACACCTCATCTCAAAGAAAGAGAAGTCTTTCTTAAGTTGATAAAAAGACCAGAAGGAGTCTTGGAGAAGATATTTGTAAATTGCAAGTATGACAAAGGACTAGAATTTTAAAAACATAAAATTCTCTTATAACTCAACAATACAAAAGAATCCAATGAAAACCAGGCATGGTGTTGCACACCTATAATCTTAGCACTTGGAAGGCTGAGGCAGGAGGACTGCCACATTTTCGAGGCCAGGCTGAGCTACACAGTGAGTTCAAGATCAGCCCAAACTATATAGTGAAACTCTGAAAAAATATTTCATTGAAAATGAGCAAAAGTCATGCAAAGAACATATTCAGATAGCAAACACATGTTACTGTCATTAGCCATTAAAGAAATTAAAATCAGAATTAGAGTTGCTATATACCTATCCAAATGGCTAAAATAAAAATGGTGGAGCTGGGTTGCAGGGTTCTTGCCTGAGACCTGAGTTCATTTCTCAACATCACAGAATGAATGAATGAATGAATGAATGATATTTTAAAACGGATAGGATCAAATGTTGACAAAGATGTGGAGACGAGATTGGTGGAGATATAAAATAACAGTGGCATTCTCAAAGTCTGCAAACTCTCTCTCTCTCTCTCTCTCTCTCTCTCTCTCTCTCTCTCTCTCTGTACTGGGTGCAGTTGCTTTGCATGAGCTATATCCTCAGTCATTTTTATTTTTATTATTTATTTATTTATTTATTTATTGTACTGGGAATTGAACTCATGACCTTGCACTTGCCAAGCAGGAGCTGTGTTACTGAGCTAAATCCCCAGCTATTTTTCTTTTGAGACAGACTCTTGCTAAATTGCTGGGCTTGAACTTTCGATGTTCCTTCCTCAGCCTCCCGTAGAGCTGAGATCACAGTTGCGTACCACCATACCTGGCAGTGAAACATGAAACATGCAGGACTGGGGGTGTACTGAATGGCAGAGCATTTGCTTAGCACATTGAACCCTTCAGTTCTATCTCCAGCCCCAACACTAAGGAAAAAAAGAAAGAAAAGAAAAAAAAAAAAAAACTAAGCATACAGCTGTCACATGATAGCAACTGCATGCCTGCCTATGTTACCTAGAGAAATGATAATTTATGTTCCCATAAAAATCTGTGCACAAATTTTTACAGCAGCTTTATTTACGATGGCCCGAACTGGAAACAACTCAGTTATCCTTCCATGGTTAGTGCTATGGTACCCCCACACTATAGAACACATTCCGGGGCATTTATCCCAGGGAAATTAAAACCATGTCCATGAGAAAACCTGCTCACGAATGTTTGGAGCAGCTGTATTTGTAGTAGTCTGGAACTGGAATCATCCCAGATGTCCGTCAGCAGGTGAACGGGGAAATGAATTGCAGTACCTACACAGCGGGATTACTACAGGGGTCAAAGGAGCGAGGTGTTGGTATCAATGACTACTTGGGTAAATCTCCAGGAAATTATGCTGAGCAAAAAGTCAACCTCGAAAGGTTTCGTACTGTGCTATTATTCCATTTTAAAACTTTTTTTAATTTTTTTGCAATGACAAAGTTTAAGAAGTGATGATCATAGTAGTGGTTGCCAGGGGTGAGGTGGAGAATGGATGTAGTTACAGAGGGTGGCTCGAGGGATCTTTGTGGTATTGGAACTGTTCAGTATCTCGACTGTCAAGGTGGCTGCAGAAATCATGGCTGCTGAAGTTGTACGGAGCTTAACACACCCACATGCATCACATGTGCCACACAGATGAGCAGAAGAAAAACAGGAGACGGCTGGGCTTTGTCAGCTTCCTACTCCTATCAGAAGCAAGGATGAAAAGCCAGCTGTTGTGGGGCTTACCTGTAACCCCAGCACTCGGGAAACTGAGGCAGGAGGATCAGTGCAATTTTGAGGTCTGCCTGGGCTACAGAGTGAGTTCAATGCCAGCATGAATTATGCACAGTGTATAACAAGGTCCTGTCTTAAAAATCCAAATCTAAAAAAGTGTGTCCTTGAAGAGTTCTTGTGAAGCACAAGAATTGCACCTAACACTGTGCACATGAGCTGGTTGTTTTATAAACTGAATTGCAATTTGTGGGCATGGGCGTGTACACAACCTGGAGTCTGGTGAATGGTGTGACGGTCCCATCTCCACAGCATTGGTCTCTTAGAAGCCTGCTCCCCAGTGGGGGTATTAGAAGGAGCCTTGGGGGATTATTAGGTCAGAAGGGTACCCCTTCCCAGGATCAGTGCCCTTCTGAAGAGGCTAAAGGAACTTGGTTGTTTCTTCTGCCCTACAGATTATATTCTACAGACCCAGAGTCAGAACTATGAGCCACATATGCCTGGTTTTTTGTTTTGTTGGTACTGGGGATTGAACACATAACCTTGCACTTACCAGACAGGTGCCTGAGCTACTGAGCTAAATCCCCAGCCCATGGCTGCTGTTTTTAAATTACCCAGTCTAAGGTGTTTTGGGTGTTTCTGCTTTGCTTGTTTTGTCTTTTTGAGACAGGGTCTCACTGTGTAGCCAGTCTCGCCTTTAACTATGTAGCCCAGGCAGGCAGACCTTGAATTTGGAGCAATCCTCCTGCCTCGGCCTCGAATACTAGGTTCACAGGTGTGTGTCACCATGCCCAGCTGCTATTGTGACAGTGGCACTGAGGGGACTCAGACTGACTCCCTGGGAAGCACTGTTCTTAGTTCATCTGCACTTTTTCAGACTTCTTGTGAAACAGGAGAAGACAAAGGATCTGTCTCATCCACTTCCACAGCCTCAGGCTCTGGGCCAGCAGGCGGGGCTTTGATGGGCCCACACTCTTCACCCTCTTGTCCTGAGCCCTCCAGTAGCTCAGTGATTCCCCTTCCCCTTCCCTGGCCTTGGCATATCCTGCTTCCTCTTGAAACACCCTCCATACCCTTTGTCTGCTGTGCCTCCACCAGGAAGCTCTCCTTGATGTCTCCCAGGCAAGCTGGGCACTCCCTTGGCACAGTGCCCTCCCCTCAGCCCAAGCAGCTCACAGCAGTGAGGCTCTTGCTGGCTGCCATGCTTGAGGGATGCTGACATCTCCAGGAAGGGAAGGGAAAGGAAGGGCCTGGTGTAGCTGCTTTGGGTGCATTAAAGCAGGAAGGTGCCTCTGCTCTATTCTGGGATTTACCTGAGTGGATTAGCATGGGAACTACCTGGGTTGAAATCCTGGCTCTGCTCCTAGGCAGGCACAAGCCCTGGGCCCTCGCCTTTTTCCCACCTGTAAAATGAGTGTAATAAAAAAGCCCAGCTGGGCGTGGTGGTCGTCCGTGTCTCTCCCCGCACCCCCCAGCCCAGCAATTGAGAGGCAGGAGGAGTGCTGTGATTCTGAAGCCAGCCTGAACATTAGTCAGTTCAAGGCCAGCCTGCATGACAGTGAGACCCTGTCTCAGAAAATAAAAAAAATAAAGCCCATCTGCTAGGTGTGAGTGTGTCTTCCACATTTCATGTGGCAGAAAAGATCTCACAAGGTAAAGGTTAGTGTTTCCTGGAGGCAGGGTTTAAGGGAGGTGGTGTTTAAGGGAGGTGGTGGGGGTTGGATGAGGCCGTGAGGGCGGGGTTGGACAGCACTGGGGTTTGTGCTGGCACCTTGCTGCCTCTCCACGTGGTGCCAGTTACAACGCAGCATGAGGTCCGAGCTGATGCCAAGCAGATGCCCTTGGGCTTCTCAGCCTTTAGAACCATTTAGAACCATAAAACGAATTTGAGTTTATGTACGCATTTATTTCCAGTATTGAGAATGGCACCTGGAGTACTCTGCCACCCAGCTACATCCCAGCCTTTTCTGTCTGTGTGTTTTTGTTCTGTCTTGATAAATTGCTCAGGCAGGACTCTAATGCGATCTTTCTGCTTCAGCCTCCAAAGGTGCTGGGATTCAAGTTTTTTGTTTTGTTTTTTGAGATAGGATCTCCCTAGGTAGTTCAGATTGACCTTGATCTCACTGTGTAGCTCAGGATGACTTTGAATTCAGGTGATCCTCTTGCCCAAATCTCCTGAGTTCTGGGATTGCAGGTGTGTGCCACAGCAACTGGGAGGATTAGTTTGTACCACTGTGCCAGGTTTAAATGTCCACTCTTGGCTAGATGTGGTGGCGCATGCCTGTAATCAGCACTTCGGAGGTTGAGACAGGAGGATCAAAAAAGTTCAAGGCCAGCCTGGACTACACAGTGAGACCCTGTCTAAAAAATAAGTCTATTCTTTATAAATGACTCAATCCTGGATGTCTTGTCTTTTTTGGGCTTTTGATAGGGAATGAATATATTAGACATTTTTGGGTTTTCCTTGGAATTTTCTATACCTTGCATTTTAATTTTTTAATTCTTTGCTGTTTCTATTAAAGCATAGCATTATTATTATTATTATGCACATTGGTTCATTTATTCACTTTGTTTTTGATTTTTCAAATTTTTTTCAATTTTTTGTTTTAAAGAGAGTAAAACAGTAAAAAGAAACAAAACAAAAAGTGATAGGATAGTAGGAAACCCTCAATCATCACTATATTGCATATTGTTACCCACTAAATAGTTCCCAGACTCCTGGCCCCAGGCCTCAGAGTCAATCAAAGTAAGCAAGCAGCGAGTTGCTTCCCTATTTGTTTATTACCATGTCAGCCTGTGTCCTGTCTGGGTGCTCATGGCTGGGTAAGGCGGAAGCGGTTTCCTTGCTGGTTCTCCTGGGCAGGCCAGGCCTCTGCTGGCTCACAGGGAGGCTGCACCGCTCCCTCACTGTTTCTCCCCGCCAGTAGGGCCCCTGTCGGCCCACAGGGCAGGGTGTGGGTTGCACTGCTTCCTTGCTGTTTCTCCCTGGCAGCTAGTAGGGCCTCCCCCTACAGCATTATTTTAATAAATGTTATAATACCAACCTAATAAAAAAATACTCAGTCTTGGGTATTTTGTTACAGTAATAGAAAATGGATAATTGCCAGGCATGGTGGCTCATGCCTGTAATCCCAGCACTCGGGAGGCTGAGGCAGGAGGATCATTGAGAGTTCAAGACCAGCCTGGGCTACAAAGTGAGTTCAAGGCCAGCCTGAACTGCAGGGATACCTTGTCTCAAAAAGACATTAAAAAAAAAAAAAAAAGAAAGAAAGAAAGAAAGAAAGAAAGAAAATGGATGAAAACACATTTAGGGGTTCTGCGGGAATCATGGAAATTAAGGATTTCCTCCTATTATCATTAATGCTTGTTAATTTTTGCAGTGCTGGGGCCCAAACCCAGAACCTTGTGCAAGCTAGGCAAGCCCTCTAGCATGGGACTCCACCTGACCCCGAGGTTACCATTGTACCTCTGCCTTTCTGGCCTTGCACTCAGCCAAGTTTGTGCTCTGACCCTCCTCCCCCTGCATGGATAGGTTCCCTGCTCAGCACTTCCCAGAGTCTGCCCTTACACAGTGGCGTGGGGTCACCCAGTCACTGAGCCACGCAGGGGCCCACTGTGGCATCCCAGGTGCCAGGCGCTCCAGGTGAGCTCAACAGGTGGGTTTTTTTTCTTATTTCAAGAACATCACATGGCATGGTGGTGAATGCCTGTAATCCAAGCGCTCTGGAGGGTGAGGCAGGAAAGATCACCAGAGTTCAAGATCAGCCTCAATTACATAGCTAACCCTAACCCTAACCCTAACCCTAACCTTAACCCTGTCTCAAAAAACAGAAACAACCCAACCCAAACGAAGTGCGAAGCGCTTTTGAAATGAATGGCAGGGGAACAGGGAAGTGGCCCACTTGTTCTGGGCAAGAGAGCTGTGCAGAGGAAGAGCCTGGGTGGGGTGGACGTGGCTCCTTCCCCTTCCCCTGCTGCTGCAGGGCTCAGGACCTAGCTGGATGCTGGTGCTTGGCTGAGTCAGCCTTGCTTTTGGTTGTAGGTGGCCTGTCGATGTCCGCTCCCGGCCGGCAGGAAGGACACACGACAAAGTCTGGTAGTGGACAACCTTTTCTTTTTATTTTCCTTCTCCGTACAGCCTGCCCTGGGATCGCTCCCAGCCGAAGCCTCCTCTGGTCCGCTCCCCGCGGCTCCTTCCGGGCTTCGCTCCGAAGCCTCTACCGGTCCGCTCTCCGCGGCTCCTTCTGGGCTTCTACTTCCGGGCTTCTACCTGGCTTCTTCTTCCGCCCAGGGGTGGCACCGGTATATATACGGGTACAGTGTCCAATCATGTTAAAGTAAGCAAGGCAAGCTGATTGGCTAACATCATCAGTTGCCAGGCAGACTATATTGTTGAGCGGGTTGCTTACCCGGTAAGCAGGAAACTAACGTGCTCGATGGGAGGGGCAATCTACCTCAGGCTTCACTCTTTACTACAGGCCTCACGTCCGCCAAGTGAGGCGACCGGGCTCGGGGCTGTGGCTCCCAACAGTGGCCCCTGGCTCGGGTGGGCCCGAAGCACTCAGGATGACTAAATATCTTCATCTCCTGTCTCTCTGCTGGCTTCCTCCGCCTGGAAAGTGTTCCCTCTGCTTTGCTCAGATCTGATTCCTAAGCGCTGGGGCCCCAGCTCAGCTGAGACTCAGAGCCCATCAACCTGCTGGCCACGACTTTCAGGGATCTGAAAGTCACCCAGGAAATGACCACATCTACGGATTGCTCATTTCCCCATGCTACCCAAGCTTCATAAGGACAGGGACCATGGGCCTACCAGTGTTGAGTTCCTGTTGCCCAGAACAATCCTAGCTTGTGAAAGGAGCTCTGCCTGCTGGGAGGAGCTCAGTGCCTCCCCTAGAGCTGGGCCTCGCCATCCATAGGTAGACACCAGCCCGGTGTTAATTGATTTAAATAAAAGTAAAACTATTTACCGGGCAGTCTCCTAAAATTGGCTCACTGAATATATGTTACGGAGTTTTGGGTTCTCCTCTCCATCTAGAGTTGGATTCCAGGTTCTTTTATCCTCAAAGAAGTGAACAAAATGAGCAAATAAAAAAAGTTACAAAGTTTGCAAAGTAAAAGTGAAGAGTGAGAGAAACTGGCTCTGCCGAATGAACTTGGGCTGAGTAAAAAAGGAAAAATAAGGCTAGGGATTTAGCTCAATGTCGGGCGCAGGCGCTCAACACACCCCGCCCGGGAGGATAAGACCACGTCAGCTTCCGCAATGCGCTGCGTCCCTCTCCAAATTAGCCACCCCGCGCGTACCTCGTGCTCATTCCGTACTCTGTGGCAACCCCTGATTGACCACAGCTGGGTATATTGGCCAGAGCCCGCATTCCATCCCAACCCTGCCTCCTTGTGGCAGCCTGTGATTGGTCACGGCCGAGTATATAAGCCAGAGCCTGCGTCAATAAAGCGGCAGTTACCTGTTACCCACAAGAGCGTCCTCTGTCTCATTGGGGGGCTGCGCCGGTCAGCTCAGCAGCAGCACAGTGCCTGCTTGACAAGCGCAAGGTCCTGAGTGAGAGTCCTGACACCAAAAAAAAAGAGGAAAATACAGCCTGGAGAGCACAGGGCAGGAGACTGTTAGGAAAGCCACAATAGCAAGCCTTGTTTGAAAAGAACACTTGATTAACATACTTTAGCCCTAGGTTAATCTCCAGCACTGCACACACACACACACACACACACATAGACAAAAACTTTGAAATCAACAATTCCACAATCTTTAAGGAAATAACTGTTGATCTTAGCAGATGTAGCTATAGGGATCTGTCCAAAGTGCAGCACTGTTTACACTAACAAAAATAGAGATTAGTTGGATTATGGTATAGTCAAGAAAAATAGAACATTGAGGCCAGTGATCAATGCTTGTAATCTCAGCTATATGGGAGACCAAGGCTGGAGCATTGAAAATTTGAGCCTGGGGCCGGGAACTTAGCTCGGTGGCATAAGTGACTGCCTGGCAAGCGTGAGGTCCTGAGTTTGATCCCTGGTACCAAAAAAAAAAAAAAAAAAAAAAAAAAAAGCAAATAAAAACACAAATTTCTAAAAAGAAAATTTGAGCCTAGCCAGGCTATTTGGTGATTCAGCAAGATCTTATCTCAAACCAAAAAAAAAGGGGCTGAGGATGTAGTTCAGTGCAAAGGCCCTGGGTTCAATCCCCTGTACTAAATAAACAAATAGAGCTGGGGGGTGTAGCTCAGTGGTACAGCACATATTTAGTTCACACAAGGCCTTGGGTTGGCTCCTCAGTGCACCCCCCAAAGACTGTAGTGATATGAAAATATTTTCATAATACATTGCAAGTTAAACAAAGCTGGGCACAACAGATGAATAAACTGTGTGTGACTGGAATGGAAACCAGGGAGACTTCCTCTGTAACTCCTGACAGTTTTCAGTAACATAATTATTCAGTTACCAATTCATGAGCATATAGCACCATATAATTTTCATTTTTCTCTGTTTGCTTTTAAGGCAGGATCTTCCTAAATAGTCCAGGCTGGACTTGGCCTTTCTTTCTTTCTTTTTTTTTTATCTTTTTGAGACAGGGTCTCTATGCAGTTCAGGCTGGCCTGGAGCTCACTTTGTAGCCCAGGCTGGTTTCGAACTCCCAACAATCCTCCTGCCTCAACCTCTCAAATGCTGGGATTACAGGCATGAGCCACCACACTCGGTTGGGATTTGGTCTTTCAATCCTCCTGCTTCAACCTCCCAATGCTGGGATTATACGCATGCCCCAATATACTCTACTTATGACTTAATTTCTGTTAAAATAATGTTTCTGGGACTTATAAAGACCAGACTAGTAATTAGAAAAAAGATCGAGTGAGTAAAAGCTCAATGAATAGTGGCTGGGTTCACACGGAGAAAAGAAGGAGTTATTTGCCAAAATATTAGGAGTAGCTGCCTCAAAGTAGAGACTGAGTTGATTCTGTCATCTTGTCTTTTTCCCCTGTGTTTCAGGCAGCTGAGTTAGTTAGAAATATTATAGGCAGTCAGATAGGGCTATGCCCTGAAAGGAGCCAGTGCAGAAGTTCAGATACTTTGTGCCCTCTGAGGAGACAGGCTCAACCCCCTACAGGAAGAGTCACTGCTGTATTTGATCAGTTTTACTTGAGTAATCTTACTGGTTGGCCACAGTTCATCACACCTTATGTCCACCTTGTGAGTTCCCATTTTT
The DNA here is from genome assembly GCF_034190915.1 of Cavia porcellus. Lineage (NCBI taxonomy): Eukaryota > Metazoa > Chordata > Mammalia > Rodentia > Caviidae > Cavia > Cavia porcellus. The sequence goes on along the minus strand of NW_026947509.1, from coordinate 55,335,407 downwards.
CCCCAGCTTGGACCCATCTCACCCAGAGCTTTTATTCTATAAAAGTCCATAGAAAAGACAGTCTTTGGCAACCGGCATGGGACTCTTTCTGTCCCTCAGACAGCTTTCTCTTAATAAATATATTTTGTTAACAACCTCCATTGTTCCTAAAATTCATTCTTCAATTTTAGAGAACACGAACTCATACCAGACATACAGTAGGTTGGGAGTTTCATTCCTCTATATCACCTTTACCTGTAAACATGTATTTTTTTAATAAGGGAGGGGACAATAAGAGATTTATTTTTAAAATTCTGCAAGGTTCAACTCTGTAGTTTTGTTTTGTTTTTGTCTTTTGAGACAAGGTCTCACTGGCAGTTCAGGCTGGCCTTTGAGCTCACTTTGTAGCCCAAATTGGTCTCAGACTCACAATGATCCTCCTGCCTCAGCCTCCCGAGTGCTAGGATTACAAATGTGAGCCACCACCCCAGGTTTTAACTCCATGTGGTTTTCCATGAAGTCTTTTTGAGTTCTTTTCTGAGTCGAAGATGTCACCCACACCCCGGCCTTGTGGGTCCGGCTGGTACTGTCCCCCAGCATCCAAACCCTGGATCACGCCCCTTACAGCAGCAAGTCTAGTGAATGCATAGATGTAGATGGGGAGGCGAGGAACCTGCACCCCCAGCCTCAGGGGAACCTGAGGCAGACACAGGCCACTGGCCAGCGCTGACGTCAAGCAACAGCCTCAAGGAGGCGCTTGTACACCCCCCCCCCTCAACCCAGTGATTCAGGGCCCTCTGCGCAGCTTGGGGGTTCCAGGGTGTCCGTGGGATCCGGTACCCGGACGCAAAGGTGCAGGGCAAGGCCTGGGCGTTTGAGTGCGTCCCTTGTCATATTCTTTTCCTTGGGTTGAGCACAAATGTGCTGAAAGTAATCGGTGCCGATTCCGTGTGCCAAGGGCCTGACCTCCTTCCCTGCTACCTGTGACCTGCAGTGAGTGTTCGAACCCTGCTTCCCTTCGCGCCAACCGGTCTACAGCTTCTGTTTCTGTGCAGTGAGGATAATGCCGAAACAAGCAGCTGGGAAGAAAGACCGAAACTCGCCCGATCAGTTAACAGTTCCTAGTTGGTGTATTTTTTTGACTCAAGGCACCAGACGCCGGCCAGGGGCAGTCCCTGCTGGCGCAGCAGAGCTGCGGCTGGGACTCGCGCTCCCCCGGGGCCCCCTTCCTGCAGGAGCGCAGGCCGCCTAGCCCGTCCCGGATTGGTCACCGTCTTTAGGGCCCTGCGGGCGGAAAGGGCTGGGAGGGTGCGAGGAGCGCAAGGCCGGGGGAGGCGTGCAGTTGGTGGCGAAGAAGCCGAAGAACTCAGCGGCAAAGGTGACGGCGTCCCGGGGCTGGCGCACCAGCAGGAAGAGCAGGAAGTCGGAGACGACAGCCTGGGCGTCGGGGTGCTGCCGCAGGTAGCCAGCGTGGCCCAGCCGGAGCTGCTCCTGGGGGCGCGGGGCGGACCTGAGCCCGCCTAGGGCCGGACCGGACCGGACACCCACATGGATCTCAACCCCGCTCCCCCGGGACGCGTTGGTCAGGCACATTGAGATGAGTCGGGAGGAAATGGAGGTCTCGGCTGGGCGCAGCCCCCCTCACCTTCCGGTCCAGGAACTTGGAGTAGAGCTCCATGTCTTCCTCCCACACCAGGGGCCTCTTGGGGAACGCGAGCGGAGGCTCAATCTCATCTGCGTGGGGAAGAAGGCTGCTGACCCCTGCACCCCAGAACCTTCTCCATACTGTGCTCCCAGGCGCCCAGGCTGGACTTGAGCCAAACCTCAGGATTCTGCCCACCTGGGCTGAGTTGCAGACAGGGGCTCCTAGCTGCGGAGGCCCGATCCTGTCTGCCCCAGGGTCTGGGCTGAAGGGCGGCCCTTCTGTCTTCTTGCAGGGCCTGGGCATCCTAAGTACACTCATGCTGCCAAACCCATGGCCCAGGGCCCTGCGTCCCTTCCCCTCCCGGCAGCTGCCCCAGCCCCGGGCTGCACTCACCCTCCTCCCTCAAGATGGGCATCTTGGTGATGACGAAGCACCCTGGGGAGCCCACCTGGACTCTCTTCGCCAGGTGCCTGGGGAACAACGCAAAGGAGGGCAGAGTGAGCCTTCTTCCACCTCGGGCGCCAACCTCTAGCCTCCCCCCTTCTCCCTATGGGGATAGGTGTTTAAGGACTGGATTTAGGTTAAGTGAGGTCGCAAAGGTGGGGTCTTAATCAGGTGGGGTTGGCATCCTTGTGAGAAGGGGAAGACACTCTCAGAGAGCTCTCTGTCCACTTGCATGCAGAAGAAAGGACCCAGGCTTTAGGAGGTGGCTGTCTAGGAAAAAGAGGCCCAGCCAGAAACCAACTCGGCTGACCATGACCTTGGACTACCATCCCTGGGAACTGAGAAAGCAGATAGCTGTTATTTAAGCATGCAGGCTGTAGGGGTTTTGGCAGCTAAGACACCATAGCGCCCCCTTAAGGGCTGTCCTGGACGCCTGTTTACTTTGGCCTCCCCTTCTGGTCTTTTGAGTTCCTGAGTCATATTCCAGATATTGACACAGGGCTTGGCAAGCATCAGGGTTCTGCTTTAAAAAATAAATAAATAAACGAGTAATTTTTTTTTTGTCTTTTTCCTTTTTATCGGTACCAGGGATTGAACTCACGACTGCCTGCTTGCAAGGCAGGCGCTTATGCCATTGAGCTAAATTCCCAGCCCCAATAAACGAGTAAATTTTTAAAAAGTGCTGAGATCTTCAGAGGTAAGCACAAAAAAATCACAGGGCCTCCTGCTATACATGAGACATGCAAACAAATAGAAATGCTAAGTTATGAACTGAAAAAAAAAGCCAACAATATTCTTGTTACTTCGTCTTCCAGGACAGCATCTTGGTTGATACTGCTTCTGAAATTTCAAGTGTTGCACACTAGCAAAAAGAGCTTCGTTATATTTGTATTATACCAAAATACCTGTAATGTGGCCTACTATTCCATATGCGTGTTTCTTTTCCTCTGGGTGACCTAATTGATATGTTAATCAATGCTCTCCTCTGTAAAGAATTGTAAAACCTAACCTAACTGATATGTTAACCATTGTTGCCCTCTACAAATAACAGATGTGGTGCTAAAATAAGCTAACAGGGGTTGTTCATTACTGCTAGACTGCTCTGTTCTCTTCTAAGGAAAACAAAGTTCTTCCTCATTAATAGTTTTCCCGATCCACACCCAGAACCCCTTACTTTGTAAATTGTGATATGTACTTAAAGGTGGCAAGTATAGAGGAGCAACACACACCCAGCTTTTGCAATCTCCAACTGCACTATGTCGCTGGGCCCAAGATAAAATAAATCAGCACTGCTTTTTAAAATATGTTTTTGCCTCATTTTTTAAACTCGAGTTTGGGGGCTCGTTTGTGGATTACAAGACAAGAAATAAAGTCCTCTCCCTGCTGGCATTTTTTCCTGCTTTGGTGCCAGTGCAGTGCTGGTGACAGCTTGCTGGGGTTCCGGACCACTGCTTCAGCATGTTGGTGAGCTCCCTGTCCAGCCACTGGAAACTTGGTATTTTCAGTATTTCCATAGCCTGGGTGCTGCTTTGCTGTGCCCCAGCCTGGCAGGGTTGGCAGGTAGTTCCTCAGCCAGGCAGGGTTGTCTGGGGAGAAGGTGTGGAAGGCTCTCAAGGAGCCAGTATGAATGAAGAAGGGGTGAGAGATGTGGGTAGAGTAGGGGACACCTAGATCTCAATCGCAACTCTCCCTGGTGGTGTCCCCAGAAACCGCCAGTCTTCCCTTTGTGCCATTTATAGTATACCTGGTTCCTCGTCCCTGCTTTTCTGGCCCTTTTCCTTTCTGCTTCCCAGCTGCTGTGAAGTGAGCAGCTTTCCTCTGCCTTGCCCTTGGGCCATGATGTCTCTGCTTCACCATGGCCTGAAAGCAATGGAGGTCCCTGACCATGGACGAAACTCCTGGAACCATGGGTTGAGGTAACTTTCTTCCTTTAAGTTGCTGTTCTCAGTATTCTTTCTCTGGGTTTTTTGGGAGGGAGGGGTATTCTGTCACAGCAATAGGAAGTAGACTAAGTCCTGGGTGCCACCCCCTCCAACATACTCAGTCCCTCACCCATCAGAAAGCAGGTAGAACTGACAGGCCATGGGGATGCCCTCCGAGTGCACGGTCTGCTCCACGATGAACACTTGGGCCTCCTGGTGGCCCATCTGGATTGTCTGGAAGCCTAGGGCTTGCTGCAGTCAAAAAAATGGAGGGAGGGGAGGGTGCTGAGGTGGGGATCACTAAGGTCTCCCCCATTTCAGCCTGGCCCTCTCCTCCTCCTCTTCCCCTTTTCTGCCCTTTCTCCCCACCTCTCTGCTTCCTCCTCTTCTTCCTCCTCTTGCTCAGGTCTTCATTGCTTATTCACTAGTAATAAGCAGCCCATGGCTGACCAGACCCCCAAGCTAAGTTGAGGACCCCTCACAGCCAGCCAGCTCCAGCTTGCCCTGTCCAACCCTCTCTGTGGCATCTCAGTGACCAGGTTGAAAGGCTTTTGACCCAGAGAGGACACTGTAGCCGGTAAAGCATTAGAGGCGGAACCAAGGAGCTCCATCTCCCCCACCCCTAGGAATTTACCTGTGGCCCTATCTTCCTCATCCCTAGGAATTTTCCCCTGGTGCCAAGCGAGTGCCAATGAGATACCTGTGCATCTCTAATGCCCCTCAGGCACTACCTTAAACCTAGGCTACTTATATGTCCCCATTCCACATGTCCCCCAGAGAGAAAGCCAGACTTCAGTGGTGGTGGTGGGGTTTGTTTTCTCTCTCCGAGTTCTCGGAATAAAGGCCTCTTTTGTTTTATACTTCTCATCTTTTGGATGCCCTACAATCTTATCACAGGTGCTTCTAGATGCTCTTACAGGGATAAGGGTACCTGTGGGGAGGGGAAGTCGGGGGACAGGCCTTTGGGGTTGGCTAGGTGAGGTAGTGAGGGCTTGAAGGTTAAGACAGGACTGAGGTTTGTGGTGGCCTCAGATCTGTGCTACTGCTGTCACAATTAAATGGAGAGACAAGACCTAACGCTGGACAGAGGTCTCCAAGAAAATGGGGAGCAATGGCATGTGCTTGTTCATGTTAAACACACTGCTGTCGGTTGTGTTTGTGACAGAAAACACTAGAAGGCAATTTACAAAGTTGTTCAAAGAGACAGATGGTTCCAGCAGCTGGGCATGGTGGCTCATGCCTGTAATCCCAGCACTTGGGAGGCTGAGGCTTGGGGATTGTTGTGAGTTTGAGACAGCCTGGGCTACAAAGTGAGCTCAAGGCCAGCATAGTGAGACCCTGTCTCAAAAAGACAAAACAAGAAAAAGAAACAGACTGTTCCAGGCATGGTGGCAGATGCCTAGTCCCAGCGTTTGGGAGGCTGAAACAGGAATACCTCGGGGAGTTCAAGGTCAGACTGTGCTACATGGTGAGTTCAAGACTAACCCGAGCTACACAGCAAGACCGTCTCAAAAAAATAAAAAAATAAAAATACAAGGGCCTGAGCTATAACTAAATGTTGGGTCACTAGCATGTATGAAGCCTGTGTGATGTCTCTTTCAAAGCCCTTCGCTGTGTTTGCTTTTCCTGGACCAACACGTGCAAAAAAAGGTTGCTTCGCTCAGTTGTCCCCATTCATTCCGCATGCCCCACACTCGATCTCTCTGACAAGTTTTCTTCTTGGTTGCTCCTGCCCTGGAGGTCTCAGTCCCATCCTCACCACAACTCCCTTTCTACTGCTGTCTTATCCCTCTCCCACATTTCCCTTCCACATGGCACCCAGGACAAGTCCCCTGCCCAAGGAGATCTCATACATAAGTGGAACAGCAGAGTTTGCCCTCAGTGTCCAGGGCCAGGAAGCGGGCATTACTGGGCACCATCTGACGCCAGGCCATCACCCGTAGCAGCACCAGGTTGGCAGCCTCGGAGATGAAGCCCTCATTTGAGTCCCAAGGGAAGGAAGTCCTGCTGGTCTTCACTTCCTATTGAGGACAGATCTGGGTGAGGGGCCTTAAGCAGGAAGCAGGAGGGTGGATAAGTTGGGTGTGGGGCACGTGGTCCTTTAGGAAGGCCTTGGTCCAAACTCCTGGCCTCAGCCAGTCTCCGCACCCACCCAGTCCCTGCCTGTGCTTCAGAGGGGGATGTGACAGCCGTTGCCCTTACCTCACCCTCCCTGATGCTTCTGGTCATGACCAGCTGGTCATCTTTCTTCAGCAAACTCGTCTTCTGCTCCATGGGGAGCATGGGGAACTAAAGGCCAGAGCATGCGGGGGAGAATTATGGACCCCCTGGAGGTTTAAAGTTTTTGTTTATTTTGTTTTCACACAGTACTGGAGATTGAACCCAAGACCTTTAAGCATGCCAATGCCAGCCCAATGTTATTAACTGAGCTACCTCCCCAGTCCTAAGCTTTGAAGGTTGTCATTTAAAAAACAGCAAGAAAACCTTCCATATACCATAGAGCGTGGCCACATGATGGTATAATTGAATGCTAAAATGCTGTGCCTCTCAGGCTACAGGTTTAAAAGATGGGTGTGGACTCTGGGAAGGTCTTAGGCACAAGGGTTTTCAGTGTGTAGAAAAATCAAGGCCATATTCCTGAAGTTAGTGAAGAGGCTGGGGCTGGGGCAAGGGATGCAAAAGTAAAAGGTGACAGGCCCTGGGGGAGCCACAAGGCTCTGGGGAAGGTCAGCGACAGGGCCTCCAGGCAGACACCAGGCTGGGACAGGAGGGCTAGGCTCCACTTGTGCATTGGGAGAATGTCTGCAGTGACAACTGCTGCTGACCTCGGTGTCCTGGATGAATGGGTTCTCCAGTTGCCAGTGACAGGGTGGCAGAGTGACAGAAGACAGCAAATGTAATATTTCCCTGGGGCCCCCCTTGATCCATCACAGAGTCTTCGATCTCTCACCCTGACTCAGGAACACGGGCTGGGGACCCTGAGGAGGTACCTTGATGAACTCACGGCTGTGTTGTTCTAAGGGCTCCAGCTTCCATGAGAGGTAGCCTGGGTGCAGGAGGCAAAGGCTGGCATCGCTGGCCCTGACGCTGTGAATGACATCCCTGTCCCACCTCCCCTGTGTCTCATCCTGTTGCAGGCAAGTCAAAGGGCAGGATGCTGGAAACAGAGACCCTGGGAAGGGAGCGGATGGAGAATGGTGGGTAAGAAGCCCAAATCCTACCCAGGACAGAGTTTCCACAAACAGTTTTATCCAAGACGCTGTGGCTCCCAGCATGCACGATGAGGCAGTGTGACATGAGCCCCTGCTGGTCCTTGTACTTTCCACTCTGCACCTCAATAGTCAGCTCTCCCTGGTGCTCGCCCCCGTCGGAGACCATGACCAGTGTCTCAGAGAAAAGCAGCATCTGCAACTCCTTCAGCCCTGGTTGGGTTGGGAACAAATAAGCCATGCACTCTGGAAGCCTGGCTCCCCTCCCTGGCGACAGTGGGAGCAGTGGATGAGGGTTCCACCCCACCCCCAGCCCTGTGATTGTCCCAGGAAGAAAAGTGACCATAGGCCTCCGCCTTTTCTCAGTCGAGCTGAGAGAAGAGCCCATCTGGGCCTTCTGTTCCCTGGAGCTTGTGACACTCCCCTCACTCCCCTACTTGCTCACTCAAGGAGCTGAGGAAGTTGACAGCTTCAGCATTGGCCTCTGGCCGTGGAAGTGGAGGATGCTCCTGGCTTGAGGGCAAGTGGTCCTTGGCTATGGGACCTACAAAGTGAGAAGCTAAGGGGAGACAAGCAGGGGAAGAGAGAGGGATCTGAGTCCTGGGCCTTGGCCCCAAGAGCTGAATCCACCAAGACCACCCCCAGGGAGCAAGGGGAAGAAGAGCGCCCAGCCCCCCCCCCCACCAAAGCCTTCTCACCACCTGCAGAGTGAGCTGTGGAGGACATTTTGTTTGCCTCAGGCCTTCTGCGGTCCACCTGTCTCCATGGCAACCCGAGGTAGTTACTGCCTTTTAAAGAGCCACCAACCCATTTTTCTATGTCCAGACCTTGGAGCAAGGTTGACAAAACTCAACCCAAGATTGAGATGTTGTCCAGCGGGGGGAGCATTTGACATTTTTTTTGAAAGGTGCATTATGGGGTAGGGAAGCGTATAATGGCCACGTTTATGCTTTAGAAATGTTTCTATTGATGAATTAGTAATTTTAATTTTATGAGTTTTACTAAACAATGTGTGCTTAACAGGAAAATACAGATCGATAAAATGAAATATTAAATTTTTAGTTTATAAAGAGTGTTTAGAATACGCATTAACATTTTCTGTTGTTTGTGTGTGTGTGTGTGTATGTGTGTGGCACCAGAGACCGAACTCACAACCTCACAATTGCCAGGCAGATGCTTATGCTGCTGAGCTAAGTCCCCAGCAACATTTTCTGTTTTTTGGTGGAGGGGAGTACCAGGAATCAAACTTAGGACCTTGCACTTAGCTAGGCACATTTTCAGTGTCAATCATTTACTTGTTTACAAAACCTAAAAAATAAAAGCAGTAGCCGGGCATGGTGGCTCACGCCTGTAATCCCAGCACTCGGGAGGCTGAGGCAGGAGGATCGTTGCGAGTTTGAGACTAGCCTGGACTATAAAGTGAGCTCAAGGCCAGCCTAAACTGCAAAGAGAGACCCTGTCTCAAAAAAAGACAAAAATAAAAAAAATAAAAGCAGAAATAAATTCCCATGTGAACTACAATGAAAATACAAACAAAAGTCTACCACAGAAATAATCTTTGCTTCAACTGTCATACCCGAGGCAGTCTTCACACATGACAACTGCATGTTCCATATACAACTGCCTGTTTCATACACATGTTCCTATGCTTATACCAGAGCATGTAGGTTTGTTATCCTGTCCTTTTCTGTAGGGCAGCTATCTTTTGATATCTTTTTCATTTTTCTATTGTCCTAATAGGTCTTTGTGACGTTGCACCTGTGTGTTGGCCTTTCTATTCACCAATCTTCTCTAGAATTTTTTTGCATAGTTCCTTGGGCAGAAACATTTTGTTCTCCCCTGGTTGTCACTGATGTTTTTATCAGTGCCAGTCTCAATTCACTAAGAAAATTTCTCCATGATATTTTGCACTTGTTATCTTCTTTGTAAACTATCAAACTATTTATGCCAGACATGCTTAGATTGAGGAAAACATAATCATTGGCCAATGCTTTGTGTTTTGAGTGATATTGTAGTTACTGCGTAATTAATTCATCAACAACATCTATTCCACCTTTGGTTTGGTTGTAAACAATTACTGTCTCTGGCTTCATTTGTGTTGAGGTATTTCTGTCAGTCTTACCATCATGGTGTAATGTTGACATCAGCAGTACCACTTTGTTTTTCTTTGCCATACATGAGGCCAATGTCAGTCTCTCTGAAATCCATAAGATCATACTATACAATTCTATATTTTATTTTTCCTTTTTTAAAATTCTCTATTTTGAAATTGGAACATTTCTTTGGGAAGTTTTGGTTTGTTCTTGTGTATAGCTCCAACTATGGGTCCACTATCGCTTTCTCAGCAAATGCAACATCAATGGGTAACTGATCAACCAATTGTTGAATGTCATATTCCAATTAGTTTAGGAGATAAGAGCAACAAGTCCATTTAAAGCATCATTAGTTTTATTACTACAGGAATAAAGACCTAGTGGCTGAGTCCCATAATAAACTTGTAAATTGAAAGTGTAATATGTAGAGCCGGGGGTGGTGGTTCATGCCTGTAATCCCAGCACTTGGGAGGCTGAGGCAGGAGGATCGTTGTGAGTTTGAGAACAGCCTAGGTACAAAGTGAGCTCAAGGCCAGCCTGAACTGCATAGTGAGACCCTGTCTCAAAAAAAAAAAAAGAAAGTATAATATGTTTTCACATCTACTAGGATGTGTAAAAAGTTGTATAGTATGATCTTTGGATTTCAGAGAGACATAACTTTGGCCTCATGTATGGCAAAGAAAAACAATGTGGTACTGCTAATGTCAACATTACACCATCTACCAGGATGTGAAGACACACACACACACACACACACACACACATATATATATATATATATATATATATTTTTTTTTTTTTTTTTTTTAACCAGGGATCAAACTCATGACCATGCACTTGCCAGGCAGATGCTTGTGCAGCTAAGCTAAATTCCCAGCCCAGGACATATATATTTTTTGTTTATTTGGTACTGGGAATTGAACTCAGGACTTCAAACTTGCCAGGCAAGTTCTGTACTGCTGAGCTGTATCCCCTGCCCTAAACAATGCATAGCAATCAGATTATCAGTTCTCTGTCTCTCTCTCTCTGTCTCTCTCTCTCTCTCTCTCTCTCTCTCTATCTGTGTGTGTTCTTAGAAGCCAAATCTCAGTGTCATCATTATTCTACAAACCTTAAACCCACACCTATCTAAGTCTTACATTCTTGTGACTACCAAGTGAAAATCCTGGTAAGTACAACAGACTTATGAATGCCTTCAGTTCAGATAGTGAGATGTCATAATGAACATTTTCAAGTATGACTACTGGTACATGCAATGTCAAGTACATTTACTTGTATTATTTGTTTCATAATATATTTTATTTTTATTTTAAAGAGTATAAAATCAAGAAAAATAAAATAGAATAAAGCCAATCAAAACAAACCAGTATAAGTGGCACAGGACTTCAAAACAATAGGAAACCAACAGTGGTTACCATAATGCCTCTTGTTACCTTCAAAATAACTGCAGATGCCTTCAGACATTGTAAAGATCAAACAAAACAAGACAGAATACAACTAATAAAAACAAAACAATGAACACAATAAAGGGCTTCAAAACAAGATAAAAGTAAATCCAAATGGCTGCCATAATATATCTTGTTATTTTTGAAATGGCTACCCATGCCATTGGATACAATAAAATTAAACAAAACAAAACAGAATAAAATTCAATCCAACAAAACAATGAAAATGATACAGGACTTCAAACCAAGATGATAGAGAATTAACAATGGCCACCACCTTCAGAAGGAGATTCCCCCATAGCTGCTACATTGTATGTTGTTATACTCTGAATAGATGATCAGACCACCCGCTTTAGATGGCAAAGTCAGTGAAAACCTAAATATTACAAACATTAAATTGTGTTTTATCTCAACAGCCATCATCGCAGCCAGGGGTTTGTTTGGATCAGCCGGTCCCTTATGGCAGTGGGGTGAGGTTGGCTCTTCTTGTCTCCCAGCCCACATGCTGGAAGAGGCTGGCATCTGGCCCTCCCCCTAGCTGCCTGCACATAGTACTGATCGCAGGGAGGGCTTGCTCCTTGGTGACTTCTTGTTCTCTTCCTTCTTCTGTTTCACAATGTCTTGTAGCATATCTGCTGTTACAATTTCCAACATTAAATTGCAGTGCTGGCGTTCTATCCAGTGAGTTTCACTTTTGCCAAGATCCTCATTATTTTCTGACCTAATTCTAGCTTTGCATTGTTCAGACATAGGTGATAGAACTGTAGAGGGGAGGAAGAGGAGGAGGACTGGCGGCAGCTGAAAAGATAAGAAGTATAAAATATAAGTAACCTTTATTTTGGGAATGCGGGGAGAGACACCCCCAACCCCCTGGGGTGTGGCATCTCTACCCCGGGGCTGGCGATCTCTCCGTGGAACACGTGGAGTGAGGCACATAAGTAGCCTTGGCCTGGGGTGGAACCTAAGGGGCATTAAGGATGCACAGGTAGCCTATTGGTCTTAGTTTGGCGCCAGAGGTAATTTCTAAGGGTGGGGGGAGATAGGGGCTCCTTGGCTTTACAGTATCCGGCCTGGGCCAGTAACCTTTTCATATCCCATCTTATGATTATTATGAAAAGGGGCAAAGATTTCTCTCTTTAACTACTTCCTGCTGGCTGAGGGCACTGTACTGGGGTCTAGGGGAGTTGACGGGATGACGGTTGATGTCTAGGTAGAAGCTGGTACCAGGAGTTTTAGCCAGGACAACTTCACTGGTGAATGCACGTATGTTAGACTGAAAAAACAAAGAGACAAGATGTTATGAGGAGACATGGCACTGTCATATTTATGGACCCAAGTGAGGTAGAGGGAAAGATATCTTTGATTTAGACATGTAATTCTATCAGGATGATGTTGAGGTAGGAACATTTTTATGGCAAGGCAGAATTCTGAAAAATTAAACGTGGGATTAGGAGGAGTGAAGTTATGAGAGGTGCTTATTCCCCCATATGAAAGCATAAAAGTTAAAAGGTAGGTAGGTAAGGCTTGTGTCTGGTATATATGACATTGGAGTCTGTAGACAATCCTGTTAGAGAGTCCTGCTGTAAAAATGATCATTAATAGAATGTAAGAAATTAAGAACCAAAGTGGACAACAAAACATGAAAACCTGTGAGTCGTAAGGCAGAGATGAGTATCAAAAGGATGGTTAGATCTAGGGCCTGAGTGATGTGAAACCAGGATGGCAGTTTAAAAGGGAATAAAAGCATTTTAAGATTTAGGACTGGGACCTGTATAAAAATGGGCCCTGTTTGTAACTGGCATAGGTTGACCTTTAATACTCCATGAGACATTGAGGATTTATTAGCCTAAAAACTCAGTAAGAACTCTGTATATGTGGTCTCTTATGTCCACGAATATAGAGAATGTCTTACCTTGAGAGTTTTAATGTGACCTGGACTCTGAGACAGACACCCACAAAGACCCTTGGCCCCTGTGACCTGTGAGGGCTAGAAGTTAGGATGGCCCAGCCACTCTCTGGTGGTCAGGATAGCCCAACAGTTCTGGAGTAAGGTTTTAAAGAATGTCGCAGCAATTTTGTCAGTGACAAATCTGGCAGTGACCTGTGAGGGCTAGAAGTTAGGATGGCCCAACCACTCTCTGGTGGCCAGGATAGCCCAACAGCCCTGGAGTAAGGTCTCAAAGAATGCAAGGATGGGGCATTTTTTGTCTGATGTCTTCTGCTGCATTTGAGTGTGGCCAATGGCGGGAGGGCAGGTAGCTTTACCTTGTGTAGATTTGTCTGTCTCAAAACTGTAAGTGTTATTTAAAATACGAAAAACTATATCAAGGTCTCTGTGGAGCTTGAAGGTCAAGTTTTGCCTTGTTGTTTGAGATCTGGACTATAGTAAAAGTTATCTGTAGAATTAAGTAAGTATGTAGGAGCTTAATATAAAAAAAATAGCCTCCCTTGAGTGGAACTGAATTGTAAAAAAAAAATATTTGAGCGGAGCCACGGGACTTTGGAAATGTGCAGTGGTTAAGGCAGTTTGAAACTGTGAGATAGATTGTGCCTGTAGGAAGAGAGCAGAGTTGTGCTTGGGGTGGGGTGAGCGCCACCACACAGTGTGCAGGGGCGAGCTGACATGGAACATGCAGAGTGGGCAGGGCGAACACTGGGACATAGCACACAGTGGCGGGCAGAGATCCCACCTAGAAGCTGCTATGACGGCACTAAGACAGCGCAGGGAAATAACGTATTTCAGCTGCGATGGTGCATGGGGGGGTGGGGCTCGGAGGCCCACAGTGGTGACCAGAGGCGGCGCCTGGCGCCACGGAAGGATGGCGGCGGCGGTGCGCACCAGGCACTGCAGAGGGACAGCGGCGGCGGCGGCAGCGTGTGCCCGGCACCATGGGGGGGGAGTGGACGGCGGCGGCAGCATGCGGAGGGACGCTGGCAGAGCTGCAGCAGTGGTGGGGCTGGGAGACACATAGCCTGAGGCCAAGTGGGCTCTGCTCCCAGAGGCACAAGACCGGCAGCCAGCGAGAGGCAACCTGTAGGAGCCGGCGCGTTAGTGAGGGACGCGTGGCCCAGGATGCGGCGCCAAAAGCTGAACCCGTGATGTGGACAGTCTCGCGGGTATCTCTCGGCGGTGGAATGAGCCAGCACCGACACGAATGAGCTGGCGCGGCCGTGGAATGGGTTGGATGAGGAGCATGAAACTGTGGGGCCCACAGAATTGGAGTGCGATGTGAGAGCAAAAAGAAAAAAAAGCTGTTTAAAATCTAAAGCAGTTTTATGTGAATCTCTTATCGTCTGGTCTCATTTTAATCTCGGCGGCGGGGGATGGGTTGGTGCGCACAGGAAACAAAAGGAAGCTGGCAGCGTGGTGGGGGGGAGAGGAAGTGCCCACCTGGAAACAGGGAGACGCTGGCAGTGCGGTTTGGGGGGAGGGGCAGTGGGAGAAAAGGAGGCACTGAGAAAAACTCCGAAAGGCTGCAAAGGAAGAGCTGTTATCTCTTTAAGTGCAGGGAGAGGGAGGGATCCTGGAGGAGACAAAGGGACAGGGAAGCTGGCGGGAAAGGGGCACATTTTTAAAATCTGGTGTTGGGTCTAGCCCATGGGGCTACAATCAGATGAGGCAATGGACCGTGGTCTGTCAGGATTTAAAGTCATCACACTGTACCCCAGACCGACGGATTGGCTATATAAAAAGCTTTAAAGTGAGGGTCTCTCGGTGTGGGCTGTCCAGAGTGGACATCAGCTTGCCCAGAAAGCCCCAAAAGCTCTGGAAAAAATGTGAGGGCCTAGGTTTGGGCTGTCTAAAAGATGTGAAAGGGTCACGAACCCACACAAAGAGGGGAGAAAATACACGTGAGCCTGGCTCAGTGGCTGTCTCCGGGGAGTTGCTCACCTGTGGTAATTGGTGGGTGTTGTTTGAGAAGCAGCAGTCAAGCATACAATTTCTGAGTGTAAAAGTGAGGAATTACAGGATGAAGTCTGGTGGGTCTTGAACAGCAGGGGACTCAAAACTGGGAACTAGCCCCAGGAGTCTCTCACCTGCTGTTCCCAGTCACGGCACCATCTGATTGAACTGTAGAGGGGAGGAAGAGGAGGAGGACTGGCGGCAGCTGAAAAGATAAGAAGTATAAAATATAAGTAACCTTTATTTTGGGAATGCGGGGAGAGACACCCCCAACCCCCTGGGGTGTGGCATCTCCACCCCGGGGCCAGCGATCTCTCCGTGGAACACATGGAGTGAGGCACATAAGTAGCCTTGGCCTGGGGTGGAATCTAAGGGGTATTAGGGATGCACAGGTAGCCCATTGGTCTTAGTTTGGCACCAGAGGTAATTTCTAAGGGTGGGGGGAGATAGGAGCTCCTTGGCTTTACTGGCTACAGTATCTGGCCTGGGCCAGTAACCCTTTCAATAGGTAGCTGTTTTGCTGCTTTTCACCTGGTCGAATACGTACTCACATTGCTGTCTCTTTTGTGTCCGGATCAGTCAATTCTTGTTCCATTTCACTGTCACAAACTCTTTGGCTGGAAAGGTCAACATGGTCATCATCAGTCCTCTGCTCATCTGAAGACTTGCTTTCGACCTCCTGCCCAAACTTGTAAATATGGTTTTTCATGTGCCATTGTACCGAGCTGGACTGATTCTACAAGAAAAATGAGAAGAAAATATTTTTAAAAACAAATCCTAAATGCACAGAAGTTTAACAAGGAGTATTACATGGGTAAACTCACGTGGGAGCTCATTTACACATCTGGCCATCGTCTGCCATGTGACTGAACGCACAGATGTGGTCCTGTTTTCCCCAGGTGCAGCCACAGTGAGGCACACCTGGCTTCTGTGATGATACAGCACATATTTAAATTACAAAAATGTGCATGGGCATCTTTACCCACCTATGATGCACCCCCTCTCCTAAGCGGCAGGCATGACTGAGGCAGGAGGATTGCAGTGAGTTCAAGGCTGGCCTGGGCTATATAATGATTTCAAAGCCAGCCAGCCAGGATTATGTAGCAAGATCCTGACTCAAACATACATATACATATACATATACATATGTATATATACATCTACATATACGCATACACGTACACAGTTTGGGATGTAGCTCAGTGGTAATGCATCTCTGGGTTCATTGTCTGTGGAAGACAACTGGAGTGACTCCCCTTGAATGCAGAACAACTGCTGCAACTTTGATTATATCCAGACTGATCTCATTATACTGATATGTAGAGAGCTGGCTATGGTGTTTCCTTCTCTCTTCAATTGGCTCTAAGATTGCAAATAAGGCTCACAGAGGTACTGGAATGTAATCTCTAAAGCCATCAGACAGTCTCCTGTTTCCTGGCATAGTGTTCTCTCTAAAATATATAAGTACAGTGGGATGGTTGAGGCAGTCAGCTCCAGGAATGTCAACTGGGTATGAGCCTCAAGGTAGAGAGGCTATGACTCCCCAGGACACAAAAATGTAGGTATCAGAAACCCAAGCAACAGCCTCCTAAAACAATTTAGTTGCTACCTTAATTGAATTATGCAAACTGATCCTTCTGCATATCCTTATCTCTTAATTTTGCAGAGATGCTATTTTCCCTATCTGGCTGGCCAGCTCAAATTACTCACGTAACCCCCCCCCAACATCCTCACTGTCACTCATCCTCAAGCCACTCCTTTCTTCACAAGGTAATAAATTCTGGGAGAGGCCGAGGGTCAGGCCTTTGTCCATGCATCCTCACGGAGGGTTGGATTTAGGACTCCTTACTCTCACTGTGGGTTGGTAGATTGAAATTAACTTGCTGGGATCCCAATACTTGGTTAACTGTACTCAATATTTGGGATTACAATAAATGTCCAGTACTGGGGGAAAAGAGGGAGACAGTAGACCTGGATCAACCTTAAATGTCCTGGTTCAGGGTCTGGCCCAGCACAGAACTGAACTGTTATAGCTGAATGAGTCGAAACAGTCTAGGTTTTTGTGTACAGTGAGGAAAGAATTGCCACGCATATGCTCCGTAGTGAGTGTTAAATAGCTGCTTTTATTGAGGATCCTGGGAAGGCAGTAGCAGGAACGGGGGAGGGAAAAGGGCAAAAAAAGAAAAAAAAATGCCGTGATAACTTAGGTTTCTAGAATTTAAAGGCCAGGCACCTCTGACTTTTGGTGCCTCTTACTGGATTTCTCACTGGTGTCAGTACTGCCACCGAGGACATGGTGATCTTTTAGGCTTTTGTTATTTTATTCTTTTCCTTTTTTTCCCCAAATGGAAGCACGGTTGACCAATTGGTGTAGTTTACAGCTAAATGTAGGGAAGGGTGAGGCTCATTTAGTTCCTTCATTTCTAACTGTGCTATTCCCCCGGAGACTCCCAATCCCAGGAAATCTTCCAGGGATGCTAAAGGTGGAGTCTTGTTTACTATAGGTATTTCTGGCTGAATAGGGGGCTGGCCCTTCCTATGTGGGGACCACGGAACTCTCACTCTGCCTGATCTGGGAGTTTGAGGGAACTGAGCCTTTCCTCTGAACACTTTTTGATGCTCTGTGAATGTGGAAGAGGGTCTGATCTTGAGTCATGGCTGCTATCAGTAGCATGACAGCTGTCAAACAAGAAGAAACAAATTTGAGTAAAAGATTATGTATTTAGATCTGAATAGTAATGGTATCAGAAGAATTAATGATGATCATGTCTAGGACAGTAATCGGGACCCCCAGTTGTAGATATTTGGCCATGACTTACATAGGCTTTTATGGATCTTGGAAGCTAGGTTTTGCCAGTTTTTGTGTTGTATCTCATTATTTTAAACCCACTGGTAAAGGAAGTACTTTGTTTATTTAGGTACAAACATAGCCCCTTTGTCTTAGCTGTTAGGACATTTAGTTCCCTCTGATATTGTCCAGCCACTGCCGCCAGTGGGTCTATTTGGTCTTGAAAGAGGCGATGTTCTGCTCAAGTGGGTCTAGGTTGTCTGTTAGGTTTTCAGGTGGTTGTTGGTGATAGAAGAGAGATGTGATAGGTAGTTATTATTAATTATTTCTATTGGAGGTAGTTTTTGAATAATTTGGGATGATAGAAAATAGGAAAGACCTAAAAGATGTTATGTTATAACTTGGAAGGGCCAAGGATACGGCTCAGAGGCACAGCCCTTCCCTGGCAAGCTCGAAGTCCTGAGTTCAATTTCCGGTACTAAAATAAAACAAAACATCTTGGTTTTTTTTTTTTTTTTTTACTTTTTCTTTTTCCTTTTTATCGGTACCGGGGATCAAACTCACGACTGCCTGCTTGCAAGGCAGACGCTTACGCCACTAAGCTAAATCTCCAGCCCCCAACAAAACATCTTGTAACAAAAGTCTTTGGTAGTATATTTATATAATTTATTTATTTATTTAGAGATAGTAAAATCTTATTTATTTGATTAATTAGTTCTTTTATTTTTTAAGAAAGAAGCTTGATGTTGGTTATTGGTTTGTGAGCTTAAGAAATTTGTGGTCTTTTTTATCTTTTGGTGTCTCAAGTGGTTTGTGTTTTACCCCGGAAAGCTGACTCTATTTTTATACTGACTGGCAGAAGGAGTGGTTAGGAGGGCTATGAAAGGGTCTTTTATTTGAGTAAAAGTTGGTCTTGGAGTCCAGCCTCTTTTTAGGTTTTGACTAGGACCTGGTCACCAGGGCAGATCTGGGGCTGACAATTATTGTTAGACTCTGGGAGTGGAAGAATCTTGCTTGGAAAGTTTTCAAACAGATCACATGATGAAGCCTTCAGGAGGTTTTAGTGTCAGTGAGTAGAGGAGATGTTAAAAGGACCTGTCATAAAATACCCCAAATGGGTGGAGGTTAAGCTTGGACTAGGGCAGGAGATCTGGTCACTAACGGTGGGTTTTTGACACAGTTTGGCTAAGGTCTGTTTGAGAGTTTGGCTTTCTTCACAGTGAAGGTCTTTATGGAGCTGGATTTAATATTTAATTGTCGGTGCCTTGATAACTAACTCCTGGTGTGATTTAGGATGTGAAAGAGGGTCTACTATTACTCTAGATAGAGCTCAGGAGTCTAAATTAAGGAATTATAATTATTAATATTGTTATAACTCGGACCCTGGTATAAAATTTAAGGACACAAGAGACTGAAATTTGGGAAGCAAAGGCTTTATTTCTAGGCCTGGTCATGAGTCTCTGGGAGCCAATTTGGAGACTGCCTGTCAGAGACTGAAGGGAAGACTTTAAAAAGAGGCTGGAGGAAAAAAGGGGGGGGGGACAAAGAAACCTGCAGAGCCATCAAACTTGTTGACCCGAATCTGGAAACTGTATAGCTGTCCACTTAGTTCTGACAACCTCAGGAGCCTCTGGCGCCTTCTGAGTTACTCCCATCCTGCAGATAAGAATTATCTGCAATAACATTTGGAGAAGAAAGTAGAAAGCTAATTATCTCAGGACAGCTCGTTAACACTAACAGGTGGGAAGGGGTCAAAAGTTATAAGAAGCTAAAACTTAAGTTTCACAAAGATCTGATATCTAACTCATTTGATGCATACAGAACAAAAGGAAAGCACCGATTGGGGTTTGGGCCATAGTATTTCCCGGTAATTTCTTTGAAGCTAAACAGTTCTTAAAATTGGGGCAGGCTCATTTTATGACAGATCATCACCGGGTCGGAAAGAGGTCACCAGAAACCCAAATTCTTTATGGCCTAGCCTAGATAGATACGTAAGGGGAGAGGGAGACAATAAGGCACCATACAGAACAGAAAACGGTGGTTGTTTTTCTTTCTTTCTGGGAAGGGAATCAAGGTCAGGTAAAGGGTTAAACTCATACACCAATCTCTCTGCACACAAGGAAGTTACTTCAAACAAGTGTAAATTAGTGGGCCATCCAAATTTTCTTTAGCTCTTTAGCAGAGAATAGAGGCGCCTAACAGTGATTAACAACCCTTGTTAACTTGTTTTAGCACAACTTCTGTAGTTTGTAGGGGGCAACAATGGTTAACATATCAATTAGGTGAGATTCTTGCAATTCTTTACAGAGGAGAGTATTGCTCAACATATCAGTTAGGTCACTTAACATATCAGTTAGGGAAAAAGGATAAAAAAAACACATTTAGTAAGCCACATTGCAGGTTTGCTATAATACACAAAATAATGAAGCTATTTTCTTAGAGTACAACAATATTAGGAATTATAATTATTAGGAATTATTAATTATTAATATTAGGAATTGTAATTATTAGGAGTTATAATTATTAATATTATTATTAGGGTTTCACTATGTAGTTCAGGCTGGCCTCGAACTCACAACAATCCTTCTGCCTCAGCCTCCCAAGTGCTAAGGTTATAGACATAGCCACCTGGGCAGGAATTATATTTTTAAAGAGGATTTTTATAACCTCTAGAGCCTGTTTCTATCTGGTGGGGAAGGCCTCCATCTACCCATTGAAAATGTCCGTGTTTCATAGGAGGTGCATATATCCCTTATAAGCAGGCATGTGGGTGAAGGCTATTTGTTAATATTCTCTAGGGAGAACCTCTCCCTTTGTATTGGTTCAGGTAATGGGAGAGGACGTGTCTGTGGGTTATGGAGGGGGCAGATAGGGTATGCCTTATACACCAGGGTCATAATACTATGGGTTTTAGGTGCTATGAAGAATTTATGTGTTACAGTGGTGATGATGCTGTACACTAGCAAAAAAGAGCTTTGTTATGTTTGTGTTATGTTTGCCAATGCCCAAGTTATATGACCAAATTACTTGTTAATTCCCTTTGCAAACGCAACTATTTTCTACAACTGGACATCCTGGGGCACCGATCACATTGTTGTAAAATAACTATAGGGCCGTCATACTGTTCTGTATGTGCCATCTTCCTGGGTGACCTTGTTGATATGGTAACCACTGTTCCCCTCTGCAAAGGACAGATGTTATCTAAAAATTCAGATCTTATCTAAAAATTAAGTGCTGAAATTAGCTGACAAAGGACTCTAAATTCCTGGGAATCTTCTCTGCCCTCAAGCAAAGGGAAACAAAGATCTTCTTTTTTTTTTTTTTTTTTTTTTTTTTTGTCTTTTTCCTTTTTATCAGTACCGGGATTGAACTCACAACTGCCTGCTTGCAAGGCAGGGGCTTATGCAGTTGAGCTAAATCCCCAGCCCCAACAAAGATCTTCTTAATTGTTCTTTCTATAAAAGTCTGTCTAAATTTTAGGCGAGTTACACAGCTTTGCAAACTCCAACTGCACTGTGTCGCAGGTGCCAGGATAAATAAAAGCACTCCTTTTTCTTTAAAAAGCTTGTCACCCCATTTTTGGACACCATTTTGGAGGCTCGTTTTGGGGGTACAAGAGGTGGTATTTGGCTCTAGATGGAAGGCTTTATTGTAGGGACTAGATGACTTTCTATTATACTCATTGCCACAAATCAGTCAGGGTAAAAAAAAAAAACAGTCAGGGTCTTATACATCACCACTGATCCTTTTGAGTTTGTTCCTCATCATGAACTATTAGAAGCTCTTTTTTAGAATATCTTGGTTCTTCCTTTTTTTTTTTTTTTTTTGTTACTAAGAATTGAACTCAGGGCCCTATGCTTGCCAGCGGGGTGCTGTGCCACTGAGCTGTATTCCTGGCCCTAATGTATTGGTTGTAAATTAAGATCTTGGAATGGAATTATGGGTAGAGTTGTTGAAGGGCTAGAACTATATTGGAGAGGAGCCTGTTTGGCAGTGGAATCCACCTAGAGTTACCCTGGGAGAGAGCGTTTGCGGTGGATAACTGTTAACTCGTGTGGGAGATGTACTGTCTTGAGGAGGCTGAGGATCCCTGGCCTGTGTTTTATTAGAGACTAGTGGCTGTTCTAACGTCTTTTTTTCTTTCTAAATGGCTGCATGTGCATGTACACACAGGATCATACAGGCATATCTGGAGTCAGTGAATATATATTAACCTCTCCCCCTGGGCAAGTTGGAGGACCCAGGCAAGGGTAACAAGGTTTGCCTTCTGGGCAGAAGTTGTGAGGGGAAATCTTCTACTTTAATGACTTGGGTGGGGCTAACATGTCTCTTAATGTCATCTTCTTATCAAACTGCTGTCCTTGGTGAACCAGGTGCCAGCTGGCTCCATTAATGACTGGTCCCTCAGACCTGATGGCTAGCATAATTTGGGGTGATGGTTTGTTTATACTGCATTTTATCTGTGGGTTGGTCGAGAGGAGGTTGGCTGGGTTTAGAACAGTGTAAGACTGAAGAGAAACATCTAGATTTTTAATAGGAATGGCTCGATATTCAGCGAGGTTTCCCCAGTCATCTATAAGGATCTCTTGATTTCTAGAGGAGTCTTCACTTGATGTGGAGTCAGAAGTAAGACTTCGGTGTTTAAGTCATTTTAGAAGCTTCTGGGACTAAGAGTAGCAGCTATGGTTTGAAGGGAGCTAGGCCAAGAAATTGGCTGGGTTTTTTGGACAAATATTGAGTTAGTATTCTCTTGGCTGTGCTATGTCTCTCTATCACTCTGTCACAAAGCAAAAAAGGATTACAGTGGGTAAGGGCCCACATTAAAGCCTGTTTTGAGGCTTTAAAGCCTCTTGTCTATTTTAGGGGTTTGGTTTTTGGTCTTTGAGTTGTCTCACATACTGATTTGGCTATTACTATATTCTGAAACGGAGCATCTACACACAGCAGAAGCCATTTTCTTGTCTTTATTACTGTGAAATATTTATAATAATTAGCTTAATTTAGCTACTTTACATTGTGTATATATTTCAACTTGTCACATTGTACGCTGGAAACATATATAATTTTTACTTGTCATTAAAAATAAATGCCAAAAATAATGGATAGTTATAGTTCCAATTCTAAAATTTTTTTGCCAATTTAGTTTTGTCCAAATCCATTTGATTTTAAGGATAAAAATTTTTTTGAAAAGAAGAAAAAACTACAAAATTTCAAAACACATCAATCAGGGAGCAACAATGGTATATACATTGTGCCTTGTCATCCCCAAATCTTTCACCCAGAGCATAAGATATCTGCATTCAATTGTACAAACAATACCAGTATAAATCTTTCTCTTTAGTGAACTCAGAGAAATCAGTAGTATAATTATCTTAACTATTATTTTTATATACATATACATACACACATACACATTTTTTCATTCAGTTTCTTACAGTAATGAAAAGATATAATGCTTACACATGTGTGTCTTACTTATCTCACTATTGAATATAGTCTCAAGATGCATCCATTTACCTATAAAAGTCTCCAGTTTATCCTTCTTTATGGCTGAGTAGTACTCCATTATATAAAAGTACCATGTCTTTTTTATCCATTCCTCAGTCAATGGGCATTTAGGTTGTTTCTAAGATCTGACTATTACAGACTGTGCTGCTATAAACATGAGTGCACATACATCATTGTGGTATTGATAAAGGGGAATGAAACTCCCAGTGCACTATATGTCTGGTATGAATTTGTGTTCTCTTTTGGGAACATACCTAGAGGGAATAGCTGGGTCTGATAGGACCACACTGATTTCTATAGTGATTGCATCAGTCTGCACTCCCACCAACAGTGGAGGAGGTTCCTTTCCCCCCACAGTCTCTCTGACATTTATTATTGCTTGATTTCTTGATAATATCCATTTTTCTGAGGTGAGGTGGAATCTCAGTGTTGTTTTAATTTGCACCTCTTGAATGACCATTGATGTTGAACAGTTTTTCACATATTTATTTGCTGTTTATATCTCTTCATAAAGAAGTGTGTATTTATCTCACATGCCCAGTTTTGAATTGGGTCTTTAAATCTGGAAGGACTGATTTTTTCAAGTTGTTTATATGGTCTTGATAGTAATCCTTTGTCTGAGGAACAGCTGGTAAACATTTTCTCCCACATTGTGGGTTGTCTCTTCACTCTCTTGGTGGTTTCTCTTGCTGTGCAAATGTTTTTCAACAGGGTGAGATCCCAGTTGTTGATTCTTTGTGATAGTTCCTGTGCAATTGGGATTTTATTCATAAAGTCTTTGCTTGCACCAGTGTCTTCAAGAGTTTTACTACTCTACCTTCGAGCATATTTAATGTTTCAATTTTAATATTAGGATCTTTCATCCATTCTGACTTTAGCTTATTGTGTGGTGAAAGACATGGATCCAGTTTTAATCTTCGGCACCTGTGGAGCCAATTTTTCCAGCACCATTAATTAAAGAGACTGTCTTTCTTCCAGTGAATGTGTTTGGTACCTTTGTTCACTGAACCTCTTAATGGTCCAACCTGCACGTAGAAACCATATAAACCATAGAAAACATCTCTTGCATTTATTCTGACAGAAGAAATACTAAGAGTTGTGATGACTGGTTTTTTTTTGTTTGTTTGTTTTTTGGTTTTTTTGTCTTTTTATCGGTACCAGGGATGGAACTCACGACTGCCTGCTTGTAAGGCAGGCGCTAATGCCGCTGAGCTAAATCCCCAGCCCCTGTGATGGCTGTTTTTTATAGTTACTTTAATTAGCTGTTCTGTTCAGGCATCAGGCATAGGCCTTTCATTTAACTGCCTTTAAACAGGGAAGCACAAAAGCCAGGTGATGATGCCCTCAGGCAGGCTCTTGGACGAGAATGTCCCGGGATGTTTTGTTCTACTTTTTCAACTGACAAATTTCTTTCCATTGAGTTCCCATTTCTCTCCCCATGAGCCAGGGAAGACTGAAATGCTTCTCTGGGATGGAAACAAGCCTCTGGTTTTGCCTGCAGGCCTGCATCCATCCGGACCACTGTACCCACATTTGCCTGGGGCTGCATAAGTGCTTCAAGGGATAGTACACAATTTTCCCTTTTTTTTGTGCAGGAAGAAAGAAAATCCTTCCTTCTCTTGCTCTCCATAAGCCCAAATGCTCTCCAAAATCAGTTTTAGCTCAAAAGACCAGTTATTTAAAAAAGAAAAGAGAGAAAGAGAGAAGAAAAAGAGAAGCGATTAAAAAAAAAGATGGCGACAGCTGGTGCCGAGCGTCATCTCATGTAAAAGTTACGCATTGTGATGTAAGAAGACAAGAGGGCCACTGGCCACATGGCAAGGTCACATGGCAGCACCCATGACCAAAACACAAACCAAGAGAAAGCCATTTACAAACTCGGGTGTCTGGAGACCAGGCCAGATAAGCAGGCCTCACCGCAGTCTCCAGTACCCAAGCTTTGTTCCCTGGCCTGGCCACACCAAAATGGTCCTTCTTGGCTGGCCACAGCAGAGCGTACTCTACTGGCTGGCTGGGCCAACTGTTCTAAGTAGTTGCTTTGGAAATGGTCACCCATCAAAGTATTTCAGATTCTTCTTGCCTCAAGCAAAGAAGTGAGTGAGACAGGCCAATAATGGTGCCAAAAGTTTACTTGTAAAGTGTGGGGTAAAAGGATATGGAAGAAACAAACCCTGCAGTGCTTATTTGGGCCAAAGGAAAAAAGAAAAAAAAAAGGGATAAAAGTAAAAAAGCACCATGCAAACTCATGCACAGTAGTGGCTTTCTATGATGGCCACTCTTTTTATACTGTCCACATGTCCTGGGGGCTTCAGAGAAGTTCTCAATATGGGGGTCCTCCACTTGCCCTGAGATCTTGTGATTGACATGTCTTGTTAATCTTCCCAGCCAACCTTGCTATGTCCTATCTCCTATATTATTATGTGAACCATACCTCAGTAACACTGTTCATAAAAAAAGAAATATAGTGCCAGGCATGGTGGCACATGTCTATAATCCTAGGACTGTGGAGGCTGAGGCAGCAGGATCCCTGAGAGTTTGAGGCTACCCTGAACTGCATAATGAGACCCTGTGTCACGGTTTATGTTGGTGGTCCCCAGGCCTCATGCATTTGCATTGTGCATTTGTGATTGGTTCATTGTCTAGTGCTCAGATTGGAGGTGTGAGTGCTACACTGGCCTAGGGGTGGAACCAGGATGTAATGTAATGGCAGGAAGAAGGTGTGTTTCTCTCTTGCTGTTTCTGCCTTGCTGTTTGCAGTCGCCATGAACTGCGGCCCCGCCATGCTATCCTGCCTTGGAGCCAACTGAGTGTGGACTGAAACCTCCAAAAACTGTAGAAATAAACCTTTCCTTTCCCAACTTTGGGCATCAGGTGTTTTGTCTCAGCGACCAGTAAAAAGTAACTGAGACACCCTGTCTCAAAACAAACAAGCAGATAGACAAACAAACAAGATTCAAGGAAAATCTAAAAAAAAAGAACTAGCAAACCCTATTGGGTTCATAGTTTGAACTATGTAAAATTTGGCAGAATCATTTTGATGATTAGAACAAAGTTTAAAAGTGGTAAATATCTAGATGCTCTTTTTTGGACAGTGTGATGGGGGTTGAAACAGGGTCCCCCCAAATAATTCAGACTGATCTTAAACTCACTGGAGCTGAACCCTGGACCTGAACCCTGCAATCCTCCTGCCTCAGCCTCATAACTGCTGGGATTACAGGTTTGCACCGCCATACTTAGTAGAAGTACTTTAAGGGGAGTATTCTCAAACTTGTCCTCTCCCTCTGCCCTTTCTCCCCTGCTGCTGTCCTGAACTGCCTGCACCCCTCCAACCTCTGTCCAGGGGTGTGCTCACACCACCTCCTCGAAGCAGGTGGTAGGTCAGGCCCTTCCAGTTGGACAGGGCTCCTCCTTGTCTGTCCCCACAGGTTCTCCACCTTCTGGGAGCCTCTCTTTTCCCTCTTCACCTTGGCACTGGCTGTTTCCTGCGAGCTGCTATGGCTGTAAACAGTTTGGCAAAGTAGCTTACAGGACTGGCATCCAGGTTGCTATTTATTTTTTAATGCTTGCGATGGGCTGGGTGTGGTGGCACATGCCTGTAATCCCTGTACTCAGGAGGCTGAGGCAGGAGGAATGCCTCAAGTTTGAGGCCAGCGTGGGCTACATAGTGAATTCAAGGCCAGCGTGGCCTAACTAATGAGCCTCTCTGAAAAAAAATTTGTTTGCAATGGTTGGAGTTAAACCCAGGCCCTGTGCATGCTTGGCAGCAGTTTACTATTTTTGAACTCTCTGGGAAAGATCTGTGGAGCAGTGTGGTAATGCTCTGAAGCCAGGCCAAGCAGGTAAGGAGCAGGCAAACAGCTGCTGTGTGGGGGACTGAGGGGGCTCGCTATGTGCTGAGCTCTGCAGGAATTAACCAAGTCCATTCTCCTGCTGAGCTTCTCAGGTAGTGACTGTTGTACTCTGAGAAAATAGCTTATTTTGTGTATTATTGCAAACCTGCAATGTGGCTTACTAAATGTTTTTCTTTATTCTTTTCCCTAACTGATATGTTAAGTGACCTAATTGATATGCTGAGCAATACTCTCCTCTGTAAAGAATTGCAAGAATCTCACCTAATTGATATGTTAACCATTGTTGCCCTCTACAAACTACAGAAGTTGTGCTAAAACAAGTTAACAAGGGTTGTGAATCACTGTTAGGCCCCTCTATTCTCTGCTAAAGAGCTAAAGAAAACTAGGATGGCCCACTAATTTGCACTTGTTTGAAGTAACTTCCTTGTGTGCAGAGAATTGGTGTATGAGTTTAACCCTTTACCTGACCTTGATTCCCTTCCCAGAAAGAAAGAAAAACAACCACCGTTTTCTGTTCTGTATGGTGCCTTATTGTCTCCCTCTCCCCTTACGTATCTATCTAGGCTAGGCCATAAAGAATTTGGGTTTCTGGTGACCTCTTCCTGACCCGGTGATGATCTGTCATAAAATGAGCCTGCCCCAATTTTAAGAACTGTTTAGCTTCAAAGAAATTACCGGGAAATACTATGGCCCAAACCCCAATCGGTGCTTTCCTTTTGTTCTGTATGCATCAAATGAGTTAGATATCAGATCTTTGTGAAACTTAAGTTTCAGCTTCTTGTAACTCTTGACCCCTTCACACCCACTAGTGAAAACGAGCTGTCCTGGGATAATTAACTGTCCACTTTCTTCTCCAAATATTGCTGCAGATGTGCCACTCCAAGATAATGTCAGTCTGTAGGATGGGAGTAATTTGAGAAACACCAGGAACTCCTGAGATTGTCAGAGCTAAGTGGACAGCAATACAGTTTCCAGATTCGGGTCAACAAGTTTGATGGCTCTGCAGGTTTCTTTGTTTCTCCCACCCCGCTTTTCCTCCAGCCTCTTTTTAAAGTCCTCCCTTCAGTCTCTAGCACGCAGTCTCCAAATTGGCTCCTGGAGACTCGTCGCCAGGCCTGAAAATAAAGCCTTTGCTTTCCAAATTTCAGTCTCTTGCTTCCTTGGATTTTATACCGGGGCCCGAGTTATAACAGTGACCATTATCATCCAGGCACAGAAAGGTCAAGTAACTTGCTTAAGGACACGCAGCTCATAAATGGAAACGTGGACTCCAACACAGATGGGGACACTAGAGCCCCACCCCACCCCACCCAGTGCTGGGGATCAAACCCAGGGCCTCCTGAATGCTAAGGAAATCTCTACCATGGAGCTACATCCCCAGCCCTTTGTATTTTGAAATGAAGCTTTGTTAGTTCATTAGATTGCCCAGGCAGGCCTCAAATGTTGCTACTGTCTTGCCTCAGCCTCCTGAGTAGCTAGGATTACAACTGTGCATGCCTCCCCACCCCGTGGTCTCTAGGAATCAAACCAAGCACCTTCTTATTGAGATAGATCTACAACACAAAAATTTTTTTAGCCAGGCATGGTGGTGCATGACTGTAATTTCAGCATTCAGGTGGCTGAGGCAGGAGGATCACTGAGAGTTTGAGGCCTGTCTGGGCTTCATAACAAGAGCCTGTTCCAAAAAGAATTGTTTTTTCAATTGTAAGACAGGACCTAAGTCACTAAGTTACCCTGGTTGGGCTCAAATTTGTGACCCTCCTGCCTCAGCCTCCCAGAGTGTTAGAATTATAGGCCAGCACCTCCACACCTGGGCTTGGAGTCCTTGTTCTTTTTTTTTTGTTGTTGTTGTTTGTTTGGTGCCAGGAATCAAACTCACAACCTCACACTTGTCAGGCAGAGTCCTTGTTCTTAAAAAACTTCATGTGCTGCCTTACTGGCCTAACCTCATGTTATTAATGGTGGTCAGAAGAACGAGAGGCTGCGGTCTAACTGAAAGCTACTCTGTTCTGCTCCGTTAGTCCCCACCACTCTAGAATGAGGCTCAGTGACATGGAGTCACGCCAGCATTGCTTGGGGCTCTGAGCCGACCTTGGCAGCTTGTCCTGTCTGGCTTCATTCAAGTCTTCTTTCTTTCTACCACCTGGTCCTGCCTTTTCCTGAGTCTGGGGATCATAAGCCATCAGAATGAGGGTCCCACCTGCTTTTATGGGCTTCAGCTGAGCTGGACATAGTAGTGCATACCTGTAATCCCAGCACTGAGAGAGACTGAGGCAGAAGGGTTGCAAGTTCAAGTCTCAAGTCTCACCTGGGCAATTTCATAGTCTCAAAAAATAAAAAAGGAGGGGTATAGTTCAGTATGAAGGCCCTGGGTTCAGTCCCCAGTACTACAGGACAAACAAAAAGGCTTCTTTGTGGGCAGGGATTTGGAGATGCAGCAGCACCCCAGCACACACGCTGCCACACACACGCACACCCAGGGCTTCCATGTTTATTTCTGCACCTGCTCTGCTCTGCTCTTCCCTGGGATCCTAAAGGCTGCCTACCTAACCTCCCCCCATTCTCCTTTGTTACCCTCCAAGACAAACAGCCTGTGATCCAGGGCAAGAAAAAATGCAAAGATAAGCTGCTCGCCAATTATTTTTAGAGCACATATTACACAAACACCTTAAGGCCGTGTGTTCACCTCTATAATTAATCATAGCACCAGAAATCTGATGTAGCCTTTTTCAGAGTGATTTCAGGTGCCTTCTGACCTTCCTGATAAGAGTCTGATTTTGCTGTTTTGAATCCTTTTTGGCATCAAAAAGGGCTTTGGTGACTCCTTGCCCCAACTTTTAGTTCAGTGTGGTTCAGTTGGGGTTGATACTTCAGCCCTTCCAGGTGTGGTCACGTGATCCAACCTGGCCAATCAGAGAAACCCATTCCCTTACCTCCTGTGATTGGCTTAGAGTTGGGCTATTAACTAGACCAATGAAATTGGAACTATGGGAGGTTCTGCTGGGTTTGAAGGACTAGTACCTGTAAGGCCGGAATGTCTAGGGAGCATCATTCCACTGCAGGGAGGAAGCCTGGCAGAGAATGGAACCAACATGGAAGCAAGCAGAGATGAATGGAGGTAGTCTTTACGCATCCTCAAATCCATCCAGGCCTGAAACCACCTGTAACATCGGGCTTCTGTTTCACAGTTGTCTACACAAGCAGTCAGAAGGTTTTTCCATTTCACAGCCCTTTCTTTTGATTTAAGCTATTTTGTATTGTATATTTGTCATTTGTTTCCCTTTCCGTTGGAAGGTGAAAAAAAAAGGACAAGGCAGTGATTCGCTCATGGTGACCCAGATGCTGGGTGACAGAACTGGGACTAAACCCGGGGCCTCCAAGGCTGGGGACACCTGCTGGCCTGTAAGCAAAAACACACGGTCTGTTCATTACTGGGTGATGCTGGTCCAGGAGGGGCACATGCTCATCCATGATCCAGGACAGATGGCTGGAGCCCTAGGGAACTGCTTCACCAGCCAGGACTGCCGCCAAGTGCTCTCAGCAGCTGAGCATACCCGGAGGCACACAGGCCTCAGTCCTGGGGCTCATCTGCCCCAGACAGCCGTGACCTGGACAAAGTGCAGAGCACACGGAGGCCACTTCCTCAGTCCTCACCTGCAGGCCAGTGCCGCCCTGATCCAGGACTGCCCACGGCCAGTGCCCAGGAGCAGCTGAACTGTGGCCAGGGGTTCCACTGCCCTGGGCTCGGCCTGAGGAAATGGGGCGCAGAGCCAGTACTTCCTGCTCCCCAGCCTGCAGTGCCAGCCTCAGGGTTCTGCCATAGCCAGGTGTCATCTTTCCTTCATATTTTCCCAGCCCAATAAACCTTCAATTTTTATGACCTTAAAAATGTTGTCAAACATAAACATCAACCCTCAAAACAGACACAAGAAAAACAGATTAACACTGTCCAGCTAGAGACAGGTGCTCAATTAAGGTGTGAACCTGGAATTGGCCTTTTCTTTTCACAGGGACATCGAAGGAAGGCTAGAACCTAGACCATGCCCTTGAAGTGTCACTCATGCCTGGCTGTGACCACCCACAGCCAACCCCACTCCCGTGGCCAGCAGGGCACCTGTGTGGCTCTGCTTTGGAAAACACTGAGGAAAGCAAGTTGTAAACCCTGAACAGATGCTCGGGGCTGTGGAAGGAATGTGTTTTGGGGCCTTTCTAACCAAAACTCTTAAGGTGCAGGTAACTCCAAGCTGTGGGAGCTGGAGCCAAGTCAGGCAAACAGTGACTTCCACAGCAGGAAAGGCAAACCATTGAGTGGTCAGACTGTGGTTAAATCATTCATTCATTCAACATTTATTGAGCGCCTACTATGTGCCAGGCACCGTGCTAGGCGCAGAAATACAGAGATGCGTAAGATACAGTCCATGCCCTTAAGGATTCACAGTCTAGAAGGGGAGACACACATGTAAACAAGTAAAATATGTGTGATAAGTGCCATGAGAGAGAAGCATTTACAAAGTGCAGAGGTAGCCTGGAGAGGAGAGGTGGGGGCACCTTCCTAGGGAGGGGCCTGGGAGAGATGAACGGGCGGGTTGCACGCTTACCAGGCAGACCAGGTAGAGGAGCGGGGAAGGCATTCCGGCCTGAGGAGCAGCGGAGCAAAGGCACAGAGGCGAGAGTCTGCATGTCTCGGGGGTGGGAAGGCTAACTAGTCTGGTGGTATTGCTAGAGTGGGCTCTGGGGGTGGAGCTGGAGAGGCCAGATGACAGGGGAAACTGAGGCCAGGGCATCTCGGAAGGCTTTGACACAGGAAGAGAGGCTCCAGCTGACCCCTGTGTGCCTGCCTGAGGGCCGAGGATTCTTCACTGCAGGCCCCAAAGAGACCTGGACCCGAGACCAGAGCAGCAGAGCTGGAGGACAGAGCAGAGGAGAAGGGTCCAGGGTCTGCTGCCCTGAGTCTCCTCCTTTCATCCAGGGCTGGCCACAGATATGATAGGCAGTCACACAGGATGGAGAGCTCTTGGCAAACTGCAGAGGGCAGGTGAATGTCAGGACTAAAAAATAAATCACTAACTCAAGGAGCAAAGAGGCTGAGGACAAAACAAGAGGAATCAAGTAAGGTGGGAGGCAGGCAGAAACTCTAGGAGCAGAGGCCAGAATGATCCCCTGGGAAGGAGGCCTGTGTGACCCAGGGCAGGGGCAGAGGCTGGGGGCAGGCTCAGGTCCAGTGTGTAGGGTGAGCAGGTCCCTTTGAGGCTGCCAGGGGCTAGATCCCAGTGTCTGGGTCTTAGCAGGAGGCAGAGGTTTCCTTGGCAACCAGGACACGCCCCCTTCTAGGCTGCAGGGGAGCCAGTGAGGCAGAGGTTAGCCAGAGCCAGGCCTCCAGCCCTTTGGGGTTCTGGGAATGGCTCTGTCCGAAAATGCCTGAGCAGGGCGGGGTGGGCCTGGAGGTTTGAGGGGGAGGGGCAGAGTCCTAGTCACCTGTCAGGCTGCCCTGCCGGTGACTGCTTTCCCAAGGCACCACACTGGAGGCCCCAGCTGTGGATGGGGAAGGTGGAAAATGAACTTCCTGGCAGGGCTCCTGCTGCCCTGAGTGCCAGGGTTACCATGAGAGTGTGGCCTCCTGGGCGGGAGCTCGCAGCAGCCTCCAGATTTGTGCTGCTGTCCCAGAAGTAGGGGAAGGGAGGAGGGGACCCTGGGATGTCCTAGGCCATCCTTCCCCTTCACCTTTGATGACACAGCTTCACTCTGTGGGGTCTGCCTTTGACCCCCTTCCTCTTGGTTTCATTGCCTGGTCCTACGCCTCCCCCTGACCAGGTTGGATGCATGATGCCAAGTGGGCGCGGATGGAGGAAATGAGAAGGACGTGAGGTGTGGGCGGTGGCGGCCTCCCCACCATGGGGGTGGGCTGGGCTGGGCTGGGCTGTGGGCTTCACTTGCTCTTGTGTGTGTCCTTGAGCCTTCGGAGCTCCTCCAAGAGCTGGGCCCGGGAGCAGCCATCATCCCCAGTGGGGCCTGGCCCTGGCCCCAGAGCCTCCTGCAGCGCCAGGCAGTGGGTCCGCAGGAACGGGTTGTAGGCACGCTCCTCTCCCAGGGTGGACGGGCACTGCAGGAGAGAGGCAAGGGGCTGGGTGGACAGCAGCTGGAAAAGGGGCCCAACACAGGGAAACCTGTCCTGGCCCCAGCCCCCTTCCTCTGAAGTTTGGATGTGGGCAGATCCAGCTCTAGGAGGACCCAGCCCTGGCTGGGCAGAAGTGGTTCTGGCTGGGCCAAGTGGCCGCGTGTGCCCAGGTCCCCAGGCCCGCACCGTGCTCTTGCGTTCCATCCGCTGCCTCTGTACCCACTGCATCTTCCTCTCCCGGGCCAGGTTCTCGGGCTCCACCACACCCGCAAAGCCCAAGTTCTCCTCCGCATACTCGTGACCTAGGCAGGCAGTGAGGTGGGGCAGAGAGAGATCAGAGGAAGTTCCCACCTCCTAGCCCAGGCCTAGGGACAGCCACAATGCAGAGGGGGGATGGAGGGGGCACAGGGCTTCTAGGAAAACCCAAGCACTTGGAGCTGCTTCCCTAGCAGGGCACAGGCAGGCTGAAGCAGGAGGCAGAGGTGCTGGGGGGAAGCCACTAGGCAGGACTGTCAAATCCTAGCGCCTCTCTGTGCCAGTTTGCTAATTTGGCAAGTGGAGAAACGAGGGGGCATTTGGGCATAGATGTCACTGCTGTGTTCCTGATGCCTAGAAGAAAGCCTGGTACCCATCAAGGGCACACAGTGTCCACAGAATGAATGAATATGTGTTCCGAGGATTAACTCAGACATCTGTGCTGCTTTTCAGAAACTATAAGCCATGGCTCAGCGATAGAGTACTTGCCCAACATTCACAAGGTCCTGGGTTTGATCCCCAGTACCACACAAATAACAAAAATCCCCTCTGCATTTTTTAATAAACTAAAAGGCAGTGGGAACATGCCGAGTGGGCTTCCTGCAGAACTACTTCTGTCCTAGGCTCTGGCTGGAGCTATCTCTTCAGGATGCTTTGGGTCCTACAGGGCTCCCACGAGGCACCCCTGGTTCGCTGGCAGGAACAGTGACATGAGAAGCAGAGGCTCTCAGAACCAGTACTATGCTCCAGGGCAGGAAGGCCAGAGCCTGTGCCAACCCTTGAGGTGGAGCCTCCTGGGCCAGGACCTGGGTCAGTCTCGCCTCTAAGGACATCAGGGCCTGGGAGAGCCCTGGTGGACTATGGGGCTGGAGAAAAGGAAGAAGGGCACCTCACCAGGCCACAGCAGGGTGTCATCCCCCAGCCCCAGCACAGTGTCCAGCGAGCTCAGCATGGTCTCAGCAGTGCCCTCAAAGGTCCGTCCTGGGTGAGGGTCAAGGCATCAGGATGATTCAGGATGGCACAAGGCACATGCAGAAGCATGGGGACCAGCTTGGGCAGCTCTGGCCAGCCCCAAGCCCATCACCTGTGCCCCTGCTTGCCCATGCCTAACATCTACCCTCTCCTCCACTCTGGGAGCTGAACCCACTCAGTCACCCTGAGCAAGCCACACCCATGGGTGTCTGTCTGCATGGAGAGGGGCTCCAGGGCTCCAGGCTGAGCTCCAGTGGCCCAGCTCTGGGATGGAGGATAGGCAGCTCTTTTCCATGTGGTGGCTCTGCCTGGGTGTCCTCCGGGTCTCAGAATTCTTCTTCAGCCATGAGATCACCTTCTCATGGAGGGTCCTCAGCTTTCCATACCAAGTCCTACAAGTCACTGTATGGGCCCAGGCACCAGCCAGAGGAAGCAAGGATCCCCACCCTGTCCTGTCTCTGCTCAGTTACAGGACCCGCTCCTTTCATCCATTTGGTGGCAAGTCTTAAGGATACAGAGACAATAATCAGGTGACATCTGTGTGGAAACCAGTGTTTTCACGTGTGTCATGGGACTTCAGCTGCCCTGGTGTCACCCCTCCCTCCGTTCCCCACTTCCCTCTTTTGGGGAAACTCACCGCAGCCTGAAAGGAAGAGCAGGTCCCCTGAGAACAGGCAAGAGGGACCCTTGTAGAGCTCCCCATCCAACAGGTAGACCAGATGGCCTTGCGTGTGGCCTGGGGTGGCCAGGGCGCGGATCTGGAGTCGTCCCACGCTAACCACGTCCTGGTGACACAGGGGGCTGGGGGCAAAGTAACCGCTGATCTCTGCACCCACCCTAGGCCCAAAGGGTGAG
The DNA here is from genome assembly GCF_034190915.1 of Cavia porcellus. Classification (NCBI taxonomy): domain Eukaryota; kingdom Metazoa; phylum Chordata; class Mammalia; order Rodentia; family Caviidae; genus Cavia; species Cavia porcellus. Next base: position 55,300,422 of record NW_026947509.1, on the reverse strand, counting down.
TAAGTCCCAGGAGAGTAGGTTTCCCTGCCAGGGAGAAGGAACCCATGGCCAGGACCTCAGATCCAAACCTTCTCTATATGAGTTCCAAGGGCCACAACAGGCATCAGCTGCTGGTGCCCTGAAATATTTAGCTGATGGTCACCCCATCCCTTGGTGGGGACTTACTGGGTGAGGTAGGGGATGCCATCCTGAGGGCTCCCATACACCCGACAGTCCTGGTGCCACCGGCTGAGGTCACGGTTCCCTCCGCTGTGGTCCCTGCAGGATAACAGAGACAGGCGGGGCTCACACAGCACCTCTTAGCACAGCACCTCCAGCCCCAGGTGACTCCCATGGCCACCCTCGACCCAGCAACCTCCACTTGGCCAGTGCCGACTGATTTCTGTGGACTTGGCCTCAGCTGCCATCCTTGAATTCTCCCCAGTGGGTTTGGTCACTGGCATTTCCACCTGACATGCCCCCATCCCCTCAAACCATGGCAGCTGACACTGAAATGCAACTTAGAACCATTGGTGCAGGGCCATCTGACCAGGCAGACTTGGTGGCAGAGATCACAAAGCTGTCCACGCCCAGCACACAGCTCTTGTCCATGATAGCCTGTCCTTCTCCTCGGGGCTTCCTGGTAACTGGTAACTGGTCCTTCCCTGCCCCTTCTGCTGTGTCACAGGCACTTCAGGTGGAAGGTGGGTCCCTGCCCAGCCTGACTTCCTGATGCTCAGGGCCTGTCTGCATTCAGTCCCAGCACTGCCCCCTGCCAGGACAAGGCTGCACAGAAGACCGTCTCCTCTCCAGTTACCCCAACCTGGCCCTTACCAGTGCTTGTGGGTGCAGAGAATGGCAACCAAGGTGACCCCCTCCTTCTCGATGGAAGCCTGCAGCAGAGACAGATGCTGAGCTGGGAGCAGTGCAGAGGCAGAATGGAGATGGGCAGGGGGAGTGGGCATAGGGGAGAAAGGAGCTGGAGAAGGCAGGGCTGGGAGAGAAGGGGTTTTAACAGGGAGACTCAGCAAGGGGCACGGAAGGGAGAGGAGAGGTGGGAAGGAGAGCAAGGTTCATGGAAGGGCTGGCACACTGGTAGACAGACAGACAGACACACAGACAGACACACACACACACACACACACACACACACACACACACACACACACAAGAAAGGATACAGATGCCAGAACTGACAAAGCTCAGAGAAGAAATAGGGGCTACTGGGGTGTGGGGCAAAGGTACCTTGGAAAGGGACCCAAAACACAATCCTGGCAGCACCCCACCCTCTAGCTCTGTGCCCCAGTCCTGCCTCTCTTGTTCCTGCCACACCCAGACACACACCTTCCCCGATATTGCGCTCAAGAGGTCTGTGTGTACATGTGTGTGTGTGTGTGTGTGTGAGTGTGTGTGTGAGAGAGAGAGAGAGACAGAGAGACAGAGAGAGACAGAGAGAGAGAGAGAGAACTCCCTGGCACACGGTGTGGACCCGAGCCATGGGCACAGGGAGCAGGGTCAGTCCTTCCCCTATCTCCTGGATCATGGGGACCCCCTCTCCTCTCACCTGCACAGCCCGGGGGTCTGAAGGGTCCACAGCCACAGCCAGCCGGGCCTGGGTGTCGATGACGAGGTAGCTGTAGTTGTCCGAGAGGACGGGGATGGGAAGCACCTTCACTCCTGGGGGACAGAGACACTCATGGGCCGCGGCGGGGGCGAGGGGCAGGGCCCCGGAGGGGAGGGGATGGGCTGGGCGGGGCGGCTGTGGGGGCCCCCCCCCGCAGCTCACCGTTGAAGAGGCGAGCCTGGGTTTTGGAGTGGCCTTTGGGGTAGCGATTCCGAGCCCTGCGCAGCTGCTGCCGGTAGAAGAGGTACCCGAGCCAGGTGCGGGTGTACAGGCTGTACCTGGAGGGCGAGGATGTGGTCAGCCCTGCGGCGCCCCTTGTCCCTCGACCCGGCCGAGCTTTCGCGGGGCCCCACCGCGAGTCTCCCACGCCGTGAACTGCATCACGCGCCTGCCCCGGGCCTGCGCCCTGGCAGTGGGAACCTGAACAGGGAGCTGCAGGAGGGGCAGTGGCGGAGTCTGGGGAGCCTAGATCAGGGAAGGAGGCGTCCTGGGCTCAATCCCGAGGCTTTGTTGGCCTTTCTTCCTCTCTCTCTTCTTTTCTTTTCCCCTTTGGTACTGGGGATTGAACTCAGAGTCTTCACACTGGACTCCCCAGTCTTTTTTTAGTTTTGATTTTGAGACAAAATCGGCCAGGCTGGGCTCAGATTCACATTCTCCCGCCTTTTAGCGCCTTTACTCTTTTCTTGATTTTTGAACAAGAGGGTCTGAGTTTCATTTTTATAGCATGGGAAGGAGCTGACTTGGGGCCTTGCCTCGCAGAAGGGGAACTGAGGCTGGGATAGGGATGGGGTGAGAAGGCAGCCAGCGTTTAGGGTTAGAGGTTGAGCAGGGCAGAAAACAGGGAGGCATAGGGCAGGTGACAGGAAACAAGATCGCTGGCAAATGGGAACTAGAGATGGAGTGGAGGTGGGGTAAGAAGGGAAGAGAGGGCTTGAAGACGCGTTGGTACCGCAATCAGTCGGCAATCAGTCGTACACCGATAAAATAAAAATTTAAAACAACATAACATAGAAAAAGGGAAAATGGGGAAACATCTTGGAGGATTAAAAAGTTAAGCTGGGGCTAGAGAACAGACCCTAAATCTCTACCAGATGCACTCTGTGTGTGTGTGTGTGTGTGTGTGTGTGTGTGTGTGTGTGTGTGTGTGTGTAAGAGGGGAGGAAGAGGAGGGGCGGCCTCCCCCAGAACTGTTTTGTTTGCAGTGTAGCCCATAATAAGCAGGTTTCCATGGTAACGTGGTTTAGTTAAAGTTAACCCCAGGCTCTCCTTGCTCCATGCCCCCATGTGGCCATGTGCCTAGGCACTTTTTATCAACTGACCACTGTGGCAAACCTGGAGTGGCTCTGCCATTCTTTATGTGTCTGTATGTCCTTTTTTTGGTGGGGAGGAACTCACTACATAGCCCAAGCTGGCCTCAAACTCACTGAGATCCTCCTGCCTCAGCCTCCCAACTACTGGGATTATAGGTGTCCAGCTACCTCCATTTTTCATAGGTCCTCTGTTTATTTACTTATTTATTTTCCCAAATCAGGTCAGCCATCCACACTGTCATCTTTTCAGCTATGTTTATGGAGTGCTGGCTCTTGGCCAGGCCCTGTGCAACAGTAACAAGGCAAATTCCTTGTCCCCTTGAAGCTTCTATTCTCATAAGAGAAACAGAACGATACATGGGTGAAGATAACACGGAAAAGCAGGAAAAGGGACAGAGACTGAAGGCTGACAGGAGGAACGGAAGGCCTCACTGAAGAGGTCATAGGTCTGAGAAGGGCAGGCAGTACGACCCTGTGGGGAAAGATTCTCCAAGCAGAAGGATCGAAGGGGAAGCGGAACCAGTCCCTCCCGTGGTGTCAGTGGGCTCACGCTCAGTCCTCCTGTGCTGTTGCAATGGGAAAACATTGGTACGACAGAGACAGCCATTGAGAGGCGCTGGATGGAACCGAAGTGCCCATAAGCAGATGCAAAAGTTAAGTGTGGCAGATCTCCAAATGGCACAGAGACGCTAAGAAAAATAAAACCTGTGGGCCAGGCATGGTGGCACATGCCTTCAATCCCAGCTCCCTGGAAGGCTGAGGTAAGAAGGTCACAAATCTGAACCCAGCCTGGCAGTTTAGCAAGACCCTGTCTTTAAATATGGCAGAGGATATAGCTCAGTGTGAAGGTGCTGAGTTTAATTCCCAGTACTACAAAAATAAAAATTTATTTATTAAATAGAAAATATTTCTATGTATCTACATAGTCACTGAGAGTAGCTTCTTATGGTTTTTTGCTTTTGTGTATTTTCTTATTTGGAAATGAATATGTAATGCGTGGGGGGGGGGACTCTAAAATAATCCTATGGTGCTAACCCATAGTAAGATTATACTCTGCATCCCACCCCAAATCCCCTATTCTTGGATACTCAGGTTGGTTTAACTTTTTTTACTGGCAGTTGAACTCAGGACCTTACACTTGCCACGCAAGTGCTATGCCACTGAGCTATATCTGCAGCTCTGATTTTACTTTTTAAATTAATCAGCATAAAAGTCATTACTTGAAAATTCATAAAAAGATCACATTCTCAAATTGTTATACAGATTTAATGCAATTCAAATCAAAATACCAATAGCATATCTCACAGGTCTAGAGAAAACAATCCTAAACAAAGCAAAGCAGGGACTTCACAATCCCCAGCTTTAAATTATACTACAAAGCTACTGTGATAAAATCAGCATGGTAATGGCAACAAAAGGACCCAAGCATCAACAGAACTGATTAGAAGATGCAGAAATATCTCCAAACACACTCAGCCACCTTGTCTTTGACAAGGTGGCCAAATACCTTCACTGGAAGAGACAGCCTCTGCAGTGGACAGACAACTGGTGGTCAACTTGTAATACCAGCTCAACTGAACCAGCATAGTGCTGGGTGTGGATGGCCCACCTGAGGGTTGCTGCCAACATAAAAGGGAGGGCTACGGAGGAAGAGTGGTGGTGGTGTTGGTTCTCCTGCTTGTTGTTGGTTCTCCTGTTGCTGTGGGTTCTCCTGGGGGAGCTCGTTGAGCTTCTTTCCTGATATGAACTTGGCTGTTCTCATCAGAGGAGGAGCTCGGGACATTGTTGTCACGGAGCATGCCTGTGGTACTTTTTGGGGGAGTTCTGGTCCTTACTTTGAGTGTCGCTTCCTGGCTCCAGTGCAGATCCCTCAGCCTACTGGCACAGCTCCTTCATCCCACTGGCACAGACTTTCTGGCTTTCCCTGCTGACCTTTGGGCCTTCCCAGCACAGATCCATGAAACAGACTCACATGAGTCATGGTTGTGGGCTCCAGGCTTCCAGGTGAACTTGTGGGAGGCATTGTCATGGGCTCCAGGTCTTCAGCTGGACTCATGCAGGACATTGCTGTAGAATCCAGGCCCTCACCTGGATTCCTTGGGTCTCAGTGTGGACTTCTTGTATTTAACTCTTTGGGTGACTACTATAAAACAATACTGTAAATTATATGTCCTGTATGTAATTGTTTTCCTTGCAAACCCCTGACTACAATACCTCTTTAATAAATAGTGCTGGACTTCCCCTCTCTGGTAAGCAGTGGCAGTGTGGCAGACTGTGACCCTTCCAGGGGGAGAACAACCAATGTCTTCTGAGATCCACACCATGTTGGAACTTATGAAGCTAGGAAACCAAGCAACCAGCCTGCCTCCCTGCTAAGCAATAGTGAACCTAATGGTGCACGGCCTAGAGTCAAATATCCTACTGCCCCTACCCCCTTGTCCTGTCGTCCCCCCTCCTTAGTAAATGGAAATCAGATATCTGAGCATCTCCAGGGAAGTTAACCATAGCAAATAAGGGGGATTTTCTTCTACCATCTCTTTGAAGGCAAATATTTTTATTACTGTTTTTCTCTATTCTGATTAATGGTACTGCTCTATTCAATATTTTGTTTTGATAAGTTCTATAGTGTTCTGTATTTCATCTCATTTTGATATACGTGATTGAAAAAACTATTATAAAGATAATGAAATATACTGTGATACCTATTACTGTTATCCCGGTAACCTGCTGTGAAGTTCTGTACCAATTTCACTGTACAATCTTAGCTGGCTTTATTCTGTCTTGTTCTGTTATATTTTACCACTTTCAAAATAAAATTTTAAAAATATGGTGCTGGAAAAACTGACTTTCCACATGCTAAAGATTAAAATTAGACCCATGTCTTTTACCATGCATTAAACTAAAAACGAAGCAGATCAAAGACCTAAATATCAAAACAGAAACACTAAATCTGCTAGAAGACAGAATAGGCAGAATTCTTGACATTGGTATAGGCAGACTTTATAAACTTAACCCCAATTGCACAGGAAATACCACAAAGAATCAACAAATGAAGTCTCATTTTTTTTTTGTTGTTTTTTGAGACAGGGTCTCACTATGTAGTTCAGGCTGGCCCTGACCTCATGGCAATCTTCCTCAATCTCCCAAATGCTGGGATCATAGGCGTGTACATTATGCCCAGCACATCTTATTAAAAATTTTTTGCACAGCAAAACAAACCACCAATAGAGTGAAGAGACAACCCACCAACAGGGAAAAAATTTTTGCCAGCTGTTCCTCAGACAGGGGACTAATATCTAGAATATATAAAAAACTCAAAAAAAAAAAAATCAGACCCTCCAAATTTAAAGACCCAGTTCAAAAATGGGCACCTGAAATGAACAGTCACTTCTCAGATGAAGAAGCAGAAATGGCAGGTAAATATAAGAAAAATTGTTCAACATCACTGGTCATCTGAGAAATGCAAATTAAAATAATGCTGAGATTCCATCTCACCCCAAAAAGAATGGCTATTATCAAGAAATCAAGCAATAACAAATGCTGGAGGGGCTGTGGGGAAAAAGGAACCCTTCTCCACTGCTGGTGGGAGTGTAGACTGGTGCAACCACTGAGGAAAGCAGTGTGGAGATTCCTCAAAAAATTAAAACTAGAGCTTCTATTTAACCCAGCTATTTCCTTCTTGAAATCTTCCCCCCAAAATTAAAACCATCTTACCACAGTGATGTATGCACACCCATGTTTGTAGCAGCACAGTTGTAATAGCTAAATCTTGAAAAGAGCCCAAATGTCCATCAGCTGATGATTGGATAAAAAAAGATATGGTAAGGACCAAGATGTAGCTTAGGCAGCAACTGCCTGGCAAGTGTGTGGCCTTGAGTTCGATTCCTGGTACAAAAACATGTGGTTTTCAAAATGTACCAGTAAATTTAATCTATCAAAAAGATATGAGGTGTTTTTATACAATAGAGTACTGCTGTGCCAGAAAGAAGGATGAGCTTGAGACATTTCTAGCTAAACGGATACATCTTGAGACTGTACTTTTTTTTTTTTTTTTTCTTTTTGGTATTGGGGATCGAGCTCATGACCTTGCACTTGCCAGGCAGGCGCCTATGCTGCTGAGCTAACTCTCCAGTCCGAGACCATATTCTTAAGTGAATAAATCGAACATATATATTTAAGTACTATATTGTTCCTCTGGTGTGAGAACCCCGTAAGTGTAAAGAAAGGTCGTAATGTATAACAGATATTTGGAAATGGGAAGAAATTGTTCAAATGAGAAGGAACACGAGGGGAGGGGAAAGGAAAGAAGGGACAAGAAAAAGAGACTAGAAGAAAATAAGTAAAAACAAAAGCTTTTGTAAATAAGGAGGGGAAGTGGGATTGCAGGTAGGAGAAGGAAATGGGAATAAAAGAAGCAAGATAGATCATGTGGAGGTACAAATACCCCACGATGAATGTGATCACAATGTGCATCTAAAATATACCAATAAAACACAAAAAAAAATCTAAGAAAAAGGAAACATTAAAAAATAAATGAAGCCAGGCATGGTGGCTCATGCCTGTAATCCCAGCACTCAGAGGCTGAGGCAGGAGGATTGTTGTGAGTTCACGACCAGCTTGTGCTACAAAGTGAGCTCAAGGCCAGCCTGAACTGCATAGTGAGACCCTGTCTCAAAGACAAAAGAGAAAAACATAAACATATAAACTTAAGACTACACATTAAGAATAAAAAAGTGCTCCAAAGTGTATGCAGTGTGTCCATTAGATCATCTGCAAATGAGGAGGGGCAGACTTCAGCAGAATGAGAGTGTAGGAGAGGCAGGTGTCAAACAAAAGAAGTGTTTCTACCCTCTTGAGAGAGTCACATTCTTCCTCCTTCATTCCCCTGGCAGGTGCTGACCGAGTACATGGGTGCTGGAGAGCAGTGACTGGAATAGACCAGGTTGTTGTCCTCTGGGCATCCCCTGTACTGCTGTGGGCAGCCGAGCAGGTTGCAAGCTGTCCCTGAAGGTCCCTCAGCAAACACCCTGTTTTCTGGGCTGGAGAAAATGCCTGGTGGTGGTGCTAGGTCCTGAGGCTGAGACGGTGCCAAGCAGAAGCCCAGGGCACCTGGGTGCGGTTGGAGGGTTGGCATCCCTGCCTGCATCTAGATTTTTCCTCCTCTGACAAATCTCCCAACCAGCTGAGCTTCTCTCCTCTCACACTGGTCTGAACACACAAACAACATCTAGTTTCTGACGGCAAGAGCACAGCCCAACACCTGGCACTGGGTAGGTCACCCGAGTGCGATGAGTGGGATGCGAGCGAGGCCATTTGCATAGCCTCAAAGTAGCTCCTGCACAAGATGCTTGGAGAAACCTGGCTGACTCTACCTGAAACCAGAGATCTAAGTTAATCTCAGGACCGAGGTGCAGCTTGGCACAACAGGGTGTGCTGGACACACAGGGCCCTCGGTTCCACCTGCAGCAGCACAAACACGTGAGTTCCAGCCGTAACAATACAGAGACATAGTCGCCTCTCGGTGTGGTGTACCCTGGAGGGTGCAGCTGCGCTTCTGTGGCATCTGTGCCAAAAATGCACACCCATAATTTAGTCAAATCCTCAGACAAACTCAGGTTGAGACACACTCTACAGAACATGTGGCCAGCACTCCAAATATGTCAACATCACAAATGACAGGCTGAGCACCCATCCCAGACGGGAGGGAGATGAAAAGATGAAGTGCAGTGCAGGACCCCAGAATGGATTCTAGACCAGAAATGGCACAAGATTGGGACAGTTGGTAAAATGTGAGTGAGGTCCTTAAAATGATGGTAATTGGTTTTTTGATAACGGTACTGTGCCAGGGATGGCGGCACACGCCTGTCAACCCAGCACTTGAGAGGCTGAGGCAAGAGGCCGTCTGACAAGGACAAAAACAACAAAAATTGTTGCTACTGTGATTATGAAAGATGCTAACATTCAGGAAAGCTTGGCCATGGGTACCTGGGAATTCTTTGTGCTATTTTGCAGAGTCTGAAATTATTTGAAATGTGAAAAAAATGAAATAAAACTACCCTTTTCTCCGTGCCAGATGCCACCTTGCACCCATGCCCTAACTTGGGCTATGTGATGATGGAACAACATAAAGCAGGATAACATGGAAAGCGCTCAGTCAGCACCACGTGGTAGAAAGGGTTTAGCAACCATTGCTTCCTTCCCAAATTCAGCCTGGCGTCTGCACTGCTGCCAGTACATGATCATTGCCCCTGGCAGGGACTGGGAAATGTCCTTGCCTGCCTTACTGGACACATGTGTGTGCTTAGCTTTTGTTGCCTAAAGGGTAAGACTGTTAGAGCAGGGACCGTGCACTGAAAGGCTGTGGTCACATGGCCCTTCTCTTTTTGCTCGCTTTATTTCGCAAATATTTACTGCCCTCCCCGGAGATGGTACTGATACCAGGAAGGGTCCCCTCCACCTGGGGTAGCTTATGCTGTAGCAAAGGAGAGGAGGCAACAGATATTAAACTGAAAACTACGTCAGCAAGCTACCATTTAACTGGAGCTGGGCATGGAAGAGAGCAGCTGGAAGAGAAGAGAGGGACTGGGGCCCGCACGGCCAGGAGAGGCTTTTCTCTCCACGGCAAGGCCGCAAGTGGAGATGGAGCATGCAGGGGGCACTGTTCCAGGTGGTGTGGTACCAAGGTCTCCACAGGCAGGAATGGGAGGCCCCAGGGGTTGTTGGGAAGCCTCAGAGTCCCTTGCAGGCCGGAGGGGCAGAGAGCGCTGGAGCAGGGGTCAGCCAGGTGGACAGGGGCCAGACTGCTGCTGATGAAGACTGCATCCTCAGGAAGGAAGCACATGGTCCGCTTCGGGGACAGCTGGCCAGGCCAGTGTGTGGCGGCTGCTGTGAAAGCAGCGAGAGCAGAAGCTGACTGCAAGGGCTGCAGGTGAGGGACAACAGCGCAGCGAGCAGGGCCGAGGACCCAGGAGTGCTTGGACCCTGTCCGCAGGCCTAAGGCTTCTCCACAGATGACTTCCAAGGACTTGCTGTGTGGCTAACTCTAATCCGCCTCCTCTGCCGTTGCAGCTGGCCTTGGTCATACCCAGGGCCAGTCCCAAGGCCAGCTCCTCCTCCTGCTCCGTCCCTCTGGGGAAGGCCGGCTGTCCTCCCAGCCACACAGCCAGGGGCCTCTGTTTGGCCCCTCCTGGTGCAAGGCATCCTCGCAGGACCCCTCTCAATTCTGCCTTTGGCTCATCTGCGTGGGCTCTGGGGGACAGGCCCTCAAAGCCTGCACCCAGGCCTTAGGAACAACTCATTTCCGATCCAAACTGCAGCACCCCTGCAACACAACCCCCAACGTACTACATTTGACTGAGCCCTGCTCTCTTGCCTGCGAGAGTCGCCTCACAGTCAGATCTCCGTGAAGCTTGAGATCAAAGCCAGTCTCTGCCTCCTCCACTTCTGTCTGGCCCAAGAAAAACACTTGCTCTCCAGAGTGGAGAGCTGGAAACCCCATAAATGTCCATCAACACCAGCAAAACAAGAGATCTAACGTGACAGGTCTCAACAGGAACTATGCTAACATGTATCATTAAACTAAGATATATTGCTGAGAAAACAATTGGACAACATTTATATAAAATGCTGAGCATGCAGAAACCATCACACCTACCCCTTCCTGAAGCCAGGCATGGTGGAGGATACCTATAATCCAAGCATTTGGGAGACTGAAGCAGGAAGATTGCTGAAAGCTACATAGGGAGCACAGGACCAGCCTAAACTACACGTCAAAACCCTGAGTTGCTAGCATGGTGGTACATGCCTGTAATCCCAGCACTCAGGAGGCTGAGGCAGGAATATCATTGGGAGTTTGAAGCCAGACTGGACTGCATAGCAAGATCCTAAAACAAACAAACAAAAAATCCGACTGTTCCAGAATACAGGCACATATAAAATAAGGGCCAAAGATGTGGCTCAGTGGTGGAGTACTTGTCCAACATGCACACAGCCCTGGCTTCCATTCCTAGCACTGTTAAAAAAAAAAAAAATGCAATTGCCAGGTGTGGTAGCAAAGGCCTATTGTAATTCCAGCAGTCAGGAAGCTGAGGCAGGAGACTCATGAGCTCAAGGTGAGCCTGGGCTACATACCAAGGGGTATGTCTCAAAAATCCAAAACGGAGCTGAGCATTGGTGGTGCATGCCTGTGATTGTAGCACCTGGGAGGCTGAGGCAGAAGAATCCATGAGTTTGAAGTCAGCCTGGGCTCTGTAGTGAACTCTAGGCCAGCCTGAACTAGCAAGACCCTCTCTCAAAAAACAAGCAAACAAAAACGAACAAAAAAATACCAAAAAAATAATAATACGACCTGCTGAGGTGGGTCAGCCTCCAGGCCCACAGGCCACAGTGCCTCAGCACAGAGGCAGCTGGACAGAGGAGCGCAGGCCTTCCACACTCTCGATGACATTTTATTTCTTACAATGGGCAGAAGGCTTTCCTATTCAGGAGTGTTTGGAACGTCTAAACTTGTTATTAAAATTTCAAAACCACCCTGTGTGCTCTGGCAGTTTTCTCTGCCAGGAAAACCCTTCTTCCTGCCTCTGGGCTTCTCCCCTTACTGGAATCCAGCAATCTCGAAGGGCTCAACTAACACCCTTGCGACCGCTGTCCACACCTGCGGTCTCCCTCCTGCTCCATCTGGAGCACGCCCTCTCCCAAGCTGCCTTCAAGGCCAGGCCTGAATCTATGGGCTTCTGTCTCAGGTGTGTGACAAGTGCCCAGCCTGGGTAGCTCCTCAAGGCTCTTTGTCGCCCTCCTGGCGACCCCAGCACTGGCACAGAGAGCAAGTGGCATCTAGGAAAGGCTGAGGAGGGGCAGAGCACGCAGGAGTCACAGTCACCCAGCCAGAATGTGGGTCCATGGTGGTGTCCTGCCCCACTTAAGCCCTCTCCATCCTCTCCCCTCCCCTCCTCACCCACCTGCTTCCCAAGTCCCACCCTTCTCCCCCGCAGACCCAGGCATGCAGGGTACTGTGCCAAGCAGGTCACCCAGACCCAAAGGCATGGGTGGTGCTGTGTGACTGGGGCACAAAATCCCAACATGGCCTGTCCCGTGGCCGGCAGCCCGCAGCCTGCAGCAGGGCCTTGGAGTAGGAGGGAGGAGGAGGGGGCGCGGGGAGCACCAGAAGGGGAAGGAGCCTTGGGCAGGATTCTGCAGCCAGGTCCGGGGCCCTTGAGTGCCCCGCGCAGGTCACTGCTCCTCTGGAGCTCATTGCCTCATCTTTAATAACGATTACTGGTGCCACAGCTTTTCTTGCCTCTGCCCCTGCCCTAGCCCTGCCCTAAGCCCTCTTGTGGATTGATTACCCGACTCGGTGCAGTGCTCCCTCCACTGCACAGACGCAGAGGAAACAGGAGGGGTCACAGAGTGAGGGACAGGGTCACAGTGGACTGACCTGGAGTCCGCTGAACTGTCAAACTCCTCCCCAAGCCCCAGATGGGCGGCTAGGACGAGATGACTGGGCCTGAACTATTTTGGGGCCACCTCAATTCCTTTGGGGGCCTTTCTCAGGGAAAATGATAACCTCGGGTGGTTACAGTGACCCAGACACCCAGTACATGATCTGGCCTCCGGGCCTCCAGGGAGTCCGGTAATTGCTCTGACCCCTCTCCCAGGACCAGCTCCTTACACAGGCAGCCTGCCACAGGCAGAACAGCTGCAGGGAAGCAGGGATCTGAGGGGGCTCCAGGTCAGACGCCCTGCTCAAGGACTCTTGAAGGTCCCTTCACATCTAGGTCCCAGTTCTAGAGTTGGGAGGTCAGTGGAGACTTCTCCATCGGGAGCCAGACGATGAAGGGAATTTAGGGGAAAGGAATGGGGCCTAGAAGGGAAAATGTGGCAGTGAAGGAGTCCCCTGACCTGTGGTACTGCCAGCTGCCACCACCCAGCTGGGACGCCACTGCCCTTAAGGACCCTGGTTTCTTTTTTCTTTCAGTATTGCTGTTTGAACCTAGGGGTGCTCGACAACTGAGCTAATCCCTATCCCTTTTTATTTACCTTACCTTATTTTATTTATTTGTTTTGCTTGCGATCTAGTTCAGGCTGATCTTGAACTCATTGTGTGGTCCAGGCTGGCCTCCAATTTGCAGTGGTCCTCCTGCCTCAGGCTCCTAAGCACTGGGATTACAGGTGTAAGACACCATACCGAGCTCTTTTTATTTTTTTGAGACAGTGACTAGATAAATATGGCCTCAAACATGTGATCCTCCTGCCTCAGCCTCCTGAGTAGCTGGGATGACAGCCGCATGCCATTCTGCCTGGCTGCCCCTGTCAGATACACAGCATCTTTCCTTCTGACTGGATGCAATAGGCCGGCACCCACTCATCACACCTCGGTTTCCTTTTCTGTTAAACTGAATGCCCCTCCCCTCAAGTTCACATGACACATAACTCCCTGGGACCAGAAGAGGGTTCATACAAAATGAAGGTATGTGTTCAGGCATGGTCAGCAGGCAGCCATCTAGGACAGAGCTTCCCAAGGCCAGCCTTGACTGCCCATATCAGAATGATCTGGAGTGTGGATTAAACAAGAGCTTCTGACCTCTCTCCCACCCCTTTCTGAATTCTGACTCAGCAGTTTTGGGGCCCGGAACTACTACCATGGCCTCACCAAAAAGAAAATAGAGTTTCCTAATTGGTCTTAGAGGACCCAAGTAAGAGGCAGGGGGAGCCAGGGCGAGCTGCAGGCCTCCTGGGGTCCTCCCTGCAGGCTTGGGCTGTGCAGAGCCCAGGCTCCACTGTGGGGTCACAGTGCACACCCTTATTTTTTGCCCTACTGAACCACGGCCAGAGGGCAGCTTCTCTGGTGTCTGGGCTGAGTGGGACAGCTGGGGACAGCAAGACTCCACCCCCGCCCCCTCTGGCACAGAGCAGAAAACACACAATGGGGCCCTTCTTCCTCCCCTCCTCCCTTGGTCACTTTACCATCTGGGCAGCAGTGAGAGACGCCCGAGGGCTTCCAAGTATCTGTCCCAGCTGGGCAGGGGAGCAGCCTAAAAGAAGCTCTGTCTCCAGCAGAAGGACCTGATGGCCCCCTTTGTGAGGCCACTTCCCTGGTGTCCTCCCTTCTGGCCCCTGACTGGGGAGGGGGTGGCATCAGACTCTACTGCACCCCAACAAGCAAGCCTGGGTGGGTGAGCTTCTGGTCAAGGGGTGCACCCGGCCAAGACCCAGCTCACCCAGTCTTTGCACCCACCCAGTGACAGGGCACCGTTAATGACACTGAATCTGGAGTGGGCTGTGTGAGGGCTGAGGGACCTGGGAGGCCACCAGGACATAGGTTCTAACAGAGCCTGGATCTGCTCTGGCCCCTTAGCCACAGACAGCAGCTCCCTGCAATGAGACAGCTGAATGGGCTCTAGGGGGGGTGGGGTTTCCTGCAGCTGCCAGCACTGGGGAGGGCTGGTGGGGTATTGGGGTCACTTCCCCATGCCCACAGGAGTCCTGCACTATGTAGCACTCCCAGGAAAGTTTCTCCTGACATCACAGTCACCTCCAGAGGAGACTCATGTGCACAGAGGCAGGACTAGGGGGACACTGCAAGCCTGGCCAGCCGCTCCTCTAACAAGCTCAGTGGTCCCAGCCCAAAGGCCAGGGCTGATGATTTCTGTCCTCCTCCCTCAGTCACCTGCCCAGCCAGGGCCTGGAAATGGCGTTGGCTCTGGTCTGCTTCTCTTGGCTTCCCTTGCTCTCTTCCACTTGGTCCCAGGCACTCTTGATTCCACCCAGCTCCCAGGGCCAGTTTAGTGGGAGTCACCAGGGAGCCAAACTGTGTCCAACTGAGCCTGGGACAGGCAAGAGGACACACTGAAGCTGGTAAGAGGGAAGACGGCAGCAGGGCCTGTGCGGAGGTGGAGGTGAACTGGGACTGAGGAGGCTGGGCTGGCTTCATAGAGGGCCTAGTGCTTGAGCCAAGACATCTGGCATTTAAAAATATTTACTAGGAGCCAAGCAATTACCAGGCATTATTCTAAAAGCTAGGAGGGAGCAGCAAACAGTTTCTTCCCTTGTGTGACCATATTCTGGGTGGAGGAGAAAAAAAATAAACAGAGAGGCCAGTAGATATGGTTGGGGACATGGTGCACCACTACAGATAGTAATAAGGTTGGGGAGGGGCTGCAGAGGTGGGCACCCTGCAGGGAACTAGAGGAAGGGGACAGGAAGGGGGAAGCAGTTTCACTGGAAGTGACAAAAGGGAGGGAGGCAGGACCCTCTGGGGTGTCTGAAGGAAAAGTGAATGGCCCATATAACAGGGAGGGGGACTGGGTGCAGAGGGCTTCAAGCCTCTCTTCGAATGGAGTCTGACTTCATGAGAGGGATGAGAAGCCATTGGAGGGGTTTCAGCAGAGAAGTGACATGTTTGTGACTTCAGTCTGAGTAGCTACAGTCTGGCCACTCTAGGGAACACAGGCTACAAGGGCGGCAGGAGTCAGTTTAGGTGGCCAGGCTAGGGAGGACCAGGCCGGCCCAGCGTGAGAGGTAGCATTTCCCTTGCCCCTGGGGGAACAGTGACCTGGTCCTGCTCCTGTCTGTGACCTTTAAGTACTGACTGAGGGCAACCAGGGGTTACTGCTTGCATGAAGGGATGTGGCACTTCCTGCTGGGTGGTGGGCATGGACTCAGAAGACAGAAGGAGGTGCCAGGAGCTGGCCGTGCTACACGCCCTCTCCTGCCCACCCGAAGCCACGCACGAGCAACTGCCAACACTTCCTGAGCATGAACTTCAAGCCAGGCCCCCTGCAGGGTTTTGCTGGGTCCTCACAGGAGCCCCTGGAGACAGGCACAATCACCACCCCATTTCACAGGTACAAACAAGCCAGGCACAGAAAGGGTGTCAGTCCAAGGTCACATGGCTCCTAAGCACAGAGCCAG
The DNA here is from genome assembly GCF_034190915.1 of Cavia porcellus. NCBI lineage: Eukaryota > Metazoa > Chordata > Mammalia > Rodentia > Caviidae > Cavia > Cavia porcellus. The sequence goes on along the minus strand of NW_026947509.1, from coordinate 55,284,600 downwards.
GATACACACACTGATTTGTCTGGTGCCCCTCATGCTACTGTTTAGCTGGCACATGGCCAGGTGCATGTGGCTAAGTCAGAGGCACCTGAGGCTCGGTCCAGTTATTCCCATCCCAAAGCTACAGTGGCGTTGCTTGAGGAAAGCCTTTTCTACGATGTCCAACTCCTCAAGTTGTCATCATTTCCAATGATAATGCGAAAAATGGCTCCTCTCCCAGCTGCTGTTGAGATTTCCATCACGGTCTACTTTCCTGCCCACCAAAGAGTCCTCTTCTCATGGCTCTCCCAGCCACACCTTCGGGTTGGGGGCGCCCATCTGCTCCCCCTCCCCCTCCATCCTTCCTGCTGGCCTGGGTCCAGGCAGCATCAACACCTGCACATTCTCCTAAGTTTCCTGTCAGTGTCCCCATTCCCGCCAGTGATCAGCAACCACAGCCGCTCCCCCAGGGGACAGGACTCATTGTTTCCCAGACCGTGGAGGGGCAGGGCATGGAATTCTGATTTCAGGCATACCCTCTGTTCCATATATTCAGGAAGTTGATTCCAAAGCAACCTTAAAATCCAGACAAAGACTAAAGAAATACTCAGTTTTGAAGTAACTCTTGAGAATTCCTAGTTCAGGAATTTGGATCCAAATTGCAGACATACCCAAACCCTCACAGTTCCGACACAGTGACCTCGCATGCTGATCGCAGGAATTCTGATTCCAGTTCCTCATGGAAACTCAATTTTTCACTTCCTCAGGCCATTTTTCTGACTTCAAATATCAATTTTGGAAATAGAAGTAAATTTAAAACTACTTTCCTAAATAGGGCTATAAAATTTCCAGAAATTCTGCAAGGAAAAATGTTTTCTTAAAAATTCCCTGCCATGGGGGCTGGGGATTTAGCTCAGCTGCATAAGCGCCTGCCTTGCAAGCAGGCAGTCGTGAGTTCGATCCCCGTTACCAATAAAAAGAAAAAAGACAAAAAAAAAAAAAAAATTCCATGCCAGGGGCTGGGGACTTAGCTCAGCAGTGCAAGTGCTTGCCTGTGAAGTACAGGGTCCTGAGATCCATCCTCATACCAAAAAAAAAAAAAAGAAAAAAAAAAGGAAAAAAAATTCCAGGCCAGGCCTGGTGGCAAATGCCTAGGGAGCCTAAGGAGGATTGCCTTGAGTTCCAGCCCAGCCTCATGAACTACATAATGAGTTCAAGGCCAGTTTGAGCTACATAGCAAGGCTCTGCCTGTCCCAAACAAAACAAAATATCCAAAAGAAAGTGTATTCATATATTTTTAAATCACATTATTGTAATTTCATTTGCATAACAATAGCAACTTGGTTGTGACATTGTGTAAATTATTTTTTCAGTCCAGTAGGCTTTAAAAAATTCCCTAGTTCTCAGGCTGAGTGTGAGTGGGATTCTTGGCCTGCGGTTCTGGGGAGCCCTGGGGTGATCTGGTGAGGGAGGAGTGGGTGAATTGACACAGTGTCCTAGAGCTGCAACTCAGGAAATTCCCAGGCTTAAGCTCTTCTGGTAACAGGGCTTGTGACCAGGGCTTCCACAATTCTCAGTCCCAGTATCGCTATCCTTAAACTGGGGCTTGATGTCCTGCCCCATGGCGGCCCTGGGAATAGGAAGGGCAGGGGGATTCTCAGAAGCCTCCCTCTGTCTGGAAGGGCACTGTGAGAGTCGCCACCTCTTCGGGACCCAGGCAGGAAGGGAGGAACTGAGGGAGGGGAGGGTCTACGGAGGACCCTACCTGCAGGGCAGTGACCCAGGGTCAGGCTATTAGGTCAGATTTCACAGCCTGGGGCTTCCAGTGCTGGGGTAAGAGGTACAAGGAAAGCGCCTGGGGCTTCAGCTTGGGACAGAACAACCTACTCGTACGGTTGGGAGGGGTGACGGGCAGGGGCAGGGGCAGGGATCCGCAGAAAGGTGCTGTTTCTCTGCGGGAGAGAAGGTCCGAGGCGCCCTCCTCCACCCGCACCGCCCACAAGAGCCGGACCCGCTGACCCCCGCCCCGGCCGGCTCCCGCACCGTCCCCCTGGGCCAGCTGCCCGAATTCCGAGCTCTCCCGCCCTCCAACTCCTTTGGCGCCTCGGTCCCACGAACTCCGCGGCTTCTGCAGCGTCTCCCCGATCCCTCAAGTTCTGACCGGGACCTCTCGGCCCGAGTCCGTTCCCGCTCTCCAGTGCCCCCGCCCCCTGTCCCCGCCTCCCTGTGTCCTCCGGCAGCGCGTCCACCTGGACGGGCCCGGGCACTAACCCGATTCGGAAGAGCAGCCGCCGGCTGCGCGTCATGAGCAGGCCGCGGAGGCCCCACCGCGCTCGGCGGCCGCGGGGGCTCAGGAGCAGGACGAAGGCGAGGAGCAGCAGCCCGCAGCCGGCGACCCACAGCCCCGGCGCCGGCCAGCCCTGCCAGGCCATGCTAGGGGCGGGAGCCCGTTGACTGGAGGGGGCGGGGCGGGCGTTGCTAGGTGACTGCTGTCCCGACCCCACGCGGAGAACCGGCGAGGGTGGGGACCCAGCAGGGGGGCGTGCTGGCTCCGCCCATGGCCTGGCGCAGTACCCGCCCCGTCGCCCGCTTCTGCCCAGGGGACGCTGCGAAGGCAGCCGGGCTGCAGGCGCCCTGGCTCCGCCCCCGCTGGCTAGCCAAGGGGCGGGACCGGGAGGGTTTGGGACCTGCGCTCCTCCTGGTGCAAGGTGGCCTGAGTCCTGGGGAGCCTCCTCCGAAGTGCTTCGTCCTCTGGGGACTTCCTGACAGTCCCTGCCACACACGATTCTCCTGGAGAGAAACCTTAGACTTCTGGACTTTCATCCGGAAGGAGCCTGGGAGTACTGTGGATCAGCTGTCATTGGTGAATTTCTTCATGCACTTGTGCTGGGCACTGAGGATGAAGGGTCAGAAACAGGCTCTCCAGTTGCTGGAGCCTACAATCTAGACTCGAGTAACACCCAAATAAGCAAAGCAAACACAAATATCTGCATCTATAGAATCTATAAACACACACATACACGCAGACCGACAGATGTGTGTGGTGATAAACTGTGGTGCCATAAGGAACGGGAACAGGAGTCAGTGGGACGAGCACACAGACACAGCAGGTGACATCTGAGCCACATCCTGGAGGGGAAGAGGGAGTGACTTGACCTAGGTTGAGAGGGAGGGCGTGGGTGGCAGAGGCAGGTGGACGGTGGACGGTGACCTCAAACAGCCAAGCGCAGCATCACTCCCGCTCCTGCCAGGACAGAAGGCGGGAGGGAAGCAGGTGAGGAAATTCTCTCCATTTCCTCCCGGCTTCCTGTACTTGCCTGGGAGATGCTAGATAAGCACATCCCGAGTCATTTTCTCTCTCCCTCTGACGCTGAAGGATTTGACACTTGGATCTAAAGACTGAGCCCTCAGAGTGCAGGGTTCTAACAGTAGGATCCTTATGTGCAATGCAGCTTCCACTGCTCACTGCCCCCAAAAGAGCCAAGAGATGTGTTACATTGTCCCCAAACTGAATGGTAAACACCCAACTCTAGGAAACTCAGACATTCTCAAAGTTCTTTTTGGTGGATCATCCTGAGGGCAGAGCCTAGGGCCTGCCCCCTCCCTGTGGTGTGGCTGCTTTTCCAGCCGTAATAGGAAGGGCTGAGACTGCCACAGGGACCGGAGTGCAGGCCTGCGAATGCACAGTGGGGATCTGAAAAGCAGCATGAAGCCTGGCTTTGCATTTGCCTCCTTTGTTCTCTTACAGCTGTGGGTCAGGTCCCTGCTCTACTCTGCACGGGGACATGTAATCACTTACAGGGTATCTATAATATAATATTTATTAGCCCTAAAACTAACCCAGCCTCACTCATGCCCCTTTGAGACTTTGGACACCAAGATAAGAGTAACTAATTTTCAGGACTTGCAGGGACATCCAGATGTCAGCTTTTACAATGTCCAGTTCTGCAGGATACATGGGGAGGGAAGCAGGTGGGGAAATACTCCTGTCTTCTCCCTGGAACGGTGCCTAGGGGTCTCCAGTCACTGTCCTAGACCTGCAGTTACAGAAGATTCTAGCAAAAATGGGGCCAAGGGGGTGTACCTATGCTGTGATGAGGACCCAGGCTAGACAAAAGCTGTCACCCCTCTTTGAGAAAATGAACTGTGCCCTCAGAGGGTGACGGCTTTCCCAGGGCCTTGTACAACCGGCTCTGAGATACCAGATCAACCGGTATTAACTGGACCAGGATTATCTATGCTGCAGTGATGCAAAGCCACCAGCTATGCAAAGCCACCAGCTACGCAAACCTCCAGCTCTTGCCTTTGTTCCACTTCTTTGTAAAACCCCACAGCGCTTGAATCTCTATCTGTGCTCCCCAGCATGACCCTTTCCTGCCTTTCTGCTTGGCTTCTGGACCAGCATTCAGGAGCAGGTGCTGATCCTGGGAAGTCGAGCGTTGTGGAGTCGAGCTTTTGATAAGCAGAAGACTCATGCGCTCATCTGAAGAATGCCCTACTAGGACAGGAGAATGTGTGTCTCAGCCTGGGAAAGCTAAACAGCAAGCCACATGCGCACATTAGCAAGGTTACAGATAATAAACCCAAGATCCACTTTATGGAATATATGGAGTTAGGGCAGGGCTGGAGATCAGGAGTGAGGGGTGCAGGGGGGTCTTCCAGGCCAGGCACTGAGTTCCTCCATCCTGGGCCATTCCAGAAGATTTCCCATGTGCTCCAGATCTGCCTCATAGGAATCTTCTCTCCTGCCAGACTGGTGGCTTGTGAATCACCACTTTCCTGCACTTTCTCTAGTATGAGTCTCCAGAACCTTACATTACTTCACCCCCCCAGGCCTTTGTACATGTTGTGCTTTCTGCCTGGTCTGTTGCTCATTTTTTTGTTCAATGAAGATTCAGATCTGGGATGCTGTCTTTAAGAAAGCTTTTCTTGAACCCTCCTGCAAGCTTAAGCTTGTCTGATGTGCCAACTTCGTTTATTTTGTTTGTTTTGGGGTTTTTTTGAAATAGGGCTTTCTCTGGGTACTTCAGGTTTGCCCTGAATTCTCCAGCCTCAGCCTCCCAAACACTGAGGCTGCAGGTGTGCAGCGTGTACCCTCACATGCCTGCCTGCCAGCTCTGGGTGTTGTTCATACCCTGTCACTCAATGCCACTCCCATGCCATAGCTTTTCACTTATATGCCTATCTCTGCAGTCTCGAAAACTTTATTGTCTTCCTTTAGAGCCTGTAATTTAGTTTATTCATCTTCTATCTTTGGTACCAGACATGATGCCAGATACCTATGAACTCCTAATGAGTGTTCTCAGGAATGTCAGACTCCTAATCATAGCACACAGGGCCCCTGCTTCAGCCTGTCTCTCTGACCTCCTTGGATGCCGTTCTTGCCCTTGTCACCACAGATCAGCCACGTGAAACCTCAAACGTACCAACCTCATTCCCACTGTCAGGCTTTCGCTTGTGCTCCCTCCACTTGGAATTGCCCCCCGGCAATTCTTTAAAGAGCTCAAATGCCAACCAGTGAGAACCTGCGTCTTGGGCTGAGTGGTGGTTACATGGCATATACAGGGACTGTCAGCAGGGATGGTTTTGCTCCCAGGTAACAACTGGCAGTGTCTTTTTTTTTTTTTTTTTTCTTCAGTATGGGTTTGCAGGACCTTGCTAAGGCGAGGCAAGTGCTCTATCACTGAGCTACACCTCCGACCCTTTAAAAATTAAATTTAAAAAAAAAAAAAGTTTCTTGTGCTTGCCAGGTGCTTGTGCTGTGAGCCAAATGCCTGGCCATTCAAGTTTGAACTTGTGATCCTCTTGTCTTGGCCCATGTGGCTGCGGTTACAGGCATGTACTACCATGGCTACCTAGAGACATTTTTAATTGTCACAAAGGGGTAGGGAAGACCACCACTGGCATCCTGTGGGTGGAAGCCAGGGATGCTGCTAAACAACACCCAGCACAGGTGCCTACAGGAAGGAATTAGCGGGCTGTAATCTGTAGGGCAGAGGCTGAGGAACTGGCATACGCAAACATAAAATCTCACCAAGCCGCACACCCTAAAGATGTGTGTACCTTACCATATGTAAGGCAGACTCAAGTTAAAGTAAATGCCCTACTTGGGAGGCCAAGGTAGGAGGATCCCTTGGGTCCAGCAGTTCAAGGTCAGCTAAAAATAATGTTCCCCTCCATGAGAGACCTTCATTCCCCCATCTCTCTCCATCCTATTGCTCCATCTCCTCTGTGTTGCTCTGATTACTGCCTTCACCTTCAAGGCACTTCTCACAATCTGACCTTGCAGGATTCTGTGATTCCTGTCCATCACTCTCACTGGAATGTAAGCCCCAGGAAGGCACAGGTGTGTATAATGCCTGGCCTGTGGCAGATGTTCAGTTAAGTATTCACTGAATGATTATGTGAGTGATGGAACCAAGGAATGGATGAATTAAACTTTTTCTGTTACCATTGAGCACTATGACTGTCAAAAGACTGGAATCCTCTTGTCCTGACCAGTGGGCTGCAGGAGAACGTTATGGAAGGCAAATCTTATATGGAAGGGTGGACAGTGAACAAGGAGTCAGAATGAACATCAGGAAGGCTGCAGGACATCCAGCTGGGGGCACCCACACACTACGGGTCTGGCCACAACTTCCTCCCTGGAGCAACTTGGGGTGCTCCCAAGGCTAAGATTTGCCTCTGTGACTCTTAGGAGAGACCCTTCTAGGAGACAACCATTAATATGCAGGTCTGGCCTATGATGGGTTGGTTTTAAGAGCCTAACTCCCAAAAGACAAGCAGCCTTCCAGGTTCCTGGGGTGGGGCGAGGGTTCTTGTATCCACCCCCCCCCATTCCACTTGCCAGCTAAGCTGTTCCCTTAGGGCCACCTGACCTCATCTTTGTATCATGACTCTAGCTGGCGCACTGGAAAATCACTGATGGTGTAGATGATGGTGGTGATGACGATGACATCGATGATGATGATGGCAGAATCATGAAGCTGTGATGGTGCAGCTGTCTGGATGTTAGAGAAAAGAGACATCTCATTGGACTAGGATGATGTCAGTCGGTTTAGAAAAGTTAACTCGGAGCAGAAGCTGGGATCCTATGGCTCCTGTGCAGCCCAGCCCCATTCCTATCAGATCACTGCTTCCTCTGTTGTTGTCACCAAAAAATTTACCACCCTGTTGGGGACACTCCTCCCAGCTGTGCTATCAGTTCACCCCAAAACCCTGGCAGGGTTGGAAGCAAACCCCTGACATCATTTGCCTTAGCACAGAGCTCTCGCCTTGCTCTGTCTTGACTGACCAGTCCTCTGCTTTCTGTCTCTTCCCTCCCCACTGCCCCTGTCCTGCCTTCTGCAGGGGAAACCTTCAGACAGCTGCTTTGTGATGGTGCTGGCTTGGAAACAGATGCACCCAGCTTGACTGCTCGCATGAAAACTCCCCCCACCATCAGTCTGCGCACTGACCCAGCTCACTCTGAGGAATTGGATGCCTTTTCTGTTCTTCCTGCCTTATTTCTGCTAAGTGACTCCAAGGAGCCTGGCCCAGCAGGGCAGCTCATCAGTTCTCCAGGGTTAGAGAGCCCAAGAGCCTCTCAGTGAGCTGGTGAAACAGACTCCTGACCCCTCCCTGCTGAGTGAGACTTCACTTAATAGTTGTGGCTGCTGCTGACAGTGCGCATTCTGCACGGGTGATCTGAATTCAGCTTTGCCTTTGTTCCTGACCTCAGGTTCAAGGTTATCGCTGTAATTCTGAAACCTGGTCACATGGTCATGCCCTGCCTTCACCTGGAACCTCTCTGCCCCTGGAAACCTAGTCTCCAATGTCCTTTTCCCTGGCTCCTTTGTTCCCAGGACACGGGGTCCTCCAGCTCTGGCCCCTCAGCTGTTTTTCTTGCAGTCTTTCAGCCCCTCCTATTCTTATGTCTCCCCTTCTAATCTGGATCTGGGCCCCATCCTTTGAAGCCCTCACCAGCTCACAGCTTCCTCACTTTGTGGCCCTCCAGCCAACCCAGAAATCCCTTTCTTCTCCTGCCTGACCCACAGGGTTGGAGAAAACTCAGGGTAACTACGGTTCAGGCCTCACTGAGACCCCATCACAGGTGCTTGGCACTATTTTAATTCTGCCGAGGCCTCATCTTAATCCCCACAGTTGTTATTCCCACCTCAGGCCAACTTCACTCTGCTGCTTTCAGCAAATACCCTTCTTAAAGGACCCAAGTCCTGTGTCCACTCATTTCTCTATATATCGTGCTATTTACAGGGACTTTTTTCCCCACTCCTGGGGATTAATCCCAGGACCTTCCATGTAATAGATAAGCACTTGATCACTAAGCCATATGGCCTCCAAACCCCTTTTTGTGGTGCTAAGGATTGAACCCAGAGCCTTCACATTGAACTACAACCCCAGCTCTTTTTAATTTTCATATAGGGTCTCACTAAGTTGCATTGCCTAAATTGGGCTCAAAGTTGTGATCCTCCTGCCTCAGCCTCTCAGAGCCCTAGGATTACGGGCATGTGCTGCCATACCCTGCTCCCAGCACCACTCCCCGCTTTATTTTGTCTTTTTGAAATCAAGGGGTCACCTTGAGCTCATTTTGTAGCCCAGGCTGGTCTTGAACTTGTAATGATACTCCTGCCTCAGTCTCCTGAGTGCTGGGACTACAGGTGTGTGCCACCATGTCCGGCGCCAGCCCTCTGTTTTATAAAAATCTGAGACAAGGTCTTGCTAAATTGCCCAAGCTAGCATCAAACTTGAGATTCTCTTGCCACAACCCCTGAGTTGTTGGGATTACAGGTGTGTGGGACTCCCCCAGCTGTATGTATCACGTTTTAGGGGAATGCAATCAGCCCCTCTTGTTGTATCTTCCTCTCTCCCTAGCCCTAGTACTGAAGATTGAGCCCAGGGCCTTCCCACTGAGCTACAGCCCCAGCAGTTCCTTTATTTTATTTTGAGACAGGGTCTTCGCTAAATTGCTCAGGCTGGGCTCTGACTTGCGAGCCTCCTGCTTCAGCATGCTGGGGTACAGGTGTGCAGAAGTGGCTCTTTGCTCACATCTTTAAGGGATTTCTCCTGGCCACTGCTTTTCTTCTCTCATGAGCAAATTGGAACTAAATATTTTCCTTGAATTTGGGCCCCTTCCTAAACTCTGATCTGCCTTTATCAAAACACAACCTCATTTCCTGTGAGGCTGTCTCCGTGGGTGTGTAGACCGCATTTCAGTTCTCAGTTATCTCTGCCTGTAACATGTCCTTCACCATGTAGCCACGAGCTGTTTCAGTGGAGGTGGAATATATTTCCCCACAGCATTGATTTGGGCGTGGTCTTGTAACATGTCCTGGCCAATGAAATGTTAGCAGGCGTGACACAGAGGCCTTCAATGTGCTGTAGGAGTTGGACTTTGGAAGACAGGCTAGTCCAGCAAAGTGCCATGGAGGTCAACTGAAACCTAGCCTGTCCTCAGGCGCAGGGCTGGGAAATGCATACTCTGTTTGGAATTGGCTTGGTTTGCAGCATTATTGCAATGATAGCTGGCAGGTGCATTGGGAAAAAACAAAGATTAGTTCTTCATAGTGCTGGAAAGATACGGTATATGGGTAATTATTTACAAAAGAATAATTTTGATATGTGCCATGGAGTCCACCAAAATAAATTCCAAGCAAATTAAAATGTTAAGAATATAAAATTAAATTTAAAAAAAGAATATAAAATTAACCAGCTAGATGCCATACACCTGTAATCTCAGCACTTGAAGACAGGAGGATCACGAGTTCCAGGTCAGTCTGGGCTACCTAGAGAATTCAAAGCCACCTAGACAACATAGTGAGACCCTGTCTCAAAAAACCAAGCTAATAAATATTAAAAGTAATTTTAAAAAATGAAGGGCTGGAGATTTAGCTCAGCAGCATAAGCGCCTGCTTTGCAAGCACACAGTTGTGAGTTTGATTCCCGGTACCAAAAATAAATAATAAAATAAAGTAATAAAAAAATGAAACCATACAAAATTAAAATGAAATGAACTATGTTCACTCTCTGGATAGTAAAAGTCTTTTTAAGACTAAGAACAGTGTTATTCTAATTTTGTTTACTAGGGATATGTGATTCTTAGACAAAAAGCAACTAAAGACCTGAAAGAAAAGAAACTACTCTTTTGGCTATATTAACATTTAAAAACATTTATATATAAGCCAGGTGTGATCCCAGCACTCAGGAGGCTGAGGCAGGAGGAATGCCATGAGTTCAAGGCCAGCCTGAACCACATAGTGAGATCCTATCTCAAAAAACAAACAGCCCTATGCAATGTGTGGTGCTGGACTGGGGCCTGGTCCAGAAAAAGAACAGGAAAACAGTCGTCCAAATCTGCTATAAAATGCTATTAGAATGGTTAATTTCCTGGATCTCACACTTCTGTGTAGCTGAGGGAGACATAAACAGCCTGAGAAGCTGGGTGGCAGGTATGGGTCTCCTTGTACTTTTTGGCAATTATTTTGTAAATCCAAAATTATTTCAAAATAAAAAGTCAAAGTGCCCAGGATATAGCTCAGCGGCACAAGCACCTACATGGCAAGCACAAGGTCATGAGTTGGATCCCCAGTACAAAAAAACAAACAGAAAAGTTAAAAGAACATGCACAAATACAGTTGTGTTTACAGGCGGGAAGGTCTGTTGGGTCTTCTTTTCTTTTTTTTTTTTTTTAATAGCACGGGTGCTGCAAATCCTGTTGGCCCTTTACTCCCCACTCTCCTCCACATCCTGGGACCTGTGTTTTGCCCACTCTGCTCTTCCCGCAGCTACAGCCCGGAGTCTCCTGCAGTGCACGCTTCCAGGGAACTCTGGGTCAGACCCAGTAAGGTGACACAACCCTCACTGTCAGATTCTGAGAGCCAGTATTTGCATAGTGTACTAACAGCCCTCCTGGCAGCTCTGGGGTCTCACGGTGAAGAGACAGGCTGGACACCTTCTAGGGAAATTTTCCTCATTCTCTTCAGCTGGGTTGAGTTTGGCTCAGCTTGGCTCTGTTCCACTCCACTCCACCCCAGCCCATCCCACTGCACTGCACTCCATTCTATTTTAATTTTATAGTACTGGGATGGAATCAGGGCCTTTGGATAGAACTACATTCCCAGCTCCTTTTTATTTTTTTGAGACAGGGATTTGCAGAGTTGCCAAGTTGTCCAGGTTGGGCTGGAACTGGTGATGCTCCCCACACATTCATTTCCTTCTCCTGGCTCTCACACACTTTGCATTTCCTGACTTGGTTTCCTCTTCCTTGCCTTTTGCTTCTGGCTTTGTTTTTGCATCTCAGCCTCCCTCTCCTGGACCCCTGCCACAGCCCTCCACACTCCAACGGGGCCCTCCAACTCCTTCCTCTCTAGCATCCTAGAAAATAATTTCTTTTTCCCTCTTTTCTTTCTTTCTTTCTTTCTTTCTTTCTTTCTTTCTTTCTTTCTCTTTCTTTCTTTCCTTCCTTCCTTCTTTCAAGACAGTCCTACTATGTAGTTCTGGCTAGCCTTGAATTCACTATGTAGCCCAGGCTGGCCTTGAACTCACAGCGATCCAGCTGCCTCAGCCTTTTAATTTTTCCTGGGATTACAGGTGAGTGCAGCTGGAGCCTTTCTTCCGCCAGGGCTGCTGCTGCCCTCTGTCTGTGGACAGCCTGAATGGCAGGGTGGAGTCTGCAGCTCCTCCCCACCTAACCTTTGCTACCTCTGCTCCCTGGCGCCGGCCTCTCCTGGACTGAGGCTCCAGCAGGACTGACCCAGGAGATGCCCAGGTCGTTCTTGTCTACCTCTGTAGCTGCGGTTGCTTCTCCCACCTCCCTGGGGTTCCCAGCAAACTCTGAGCTCACCCTTTCTGAATCCAGGCGTGGTGGACAAACCGTTTATAACTTCCTGGGCCTTACTTTTTCCCACCTGTGAAATGGGGTGATCATAGTCTTGGACAGCTGTTGTGAGGGAATTGGGGCAGAACTCTCAGAAGAGTGCCCAGCACAACAGAAGGGACTAATAGATTGCTCTTTCCAGCACCGTGCGTGCACTGCGAGGGCGTGGCTCCTGTCTGCTCCCAGCAAGGCTCCCATGGGGTGGGGGTGGGGGAGGGGTGGGGGTGGTGGGGAGGCAGTGCCTGGCACACCACAGGTACCACAGGCACCACCTCTGAGTCAGGCTCCATTCCTGATGCTACCTGCACAGCTGGGGTCCCTGATGACTAAGCTGCAGACTATGAGGGTGTGAAGGTGGTGTTGGGCTGGGGTTGGCACCCTGGGCCGTACTCCTGTTTACCTCTTTTTTTTTTCTTTTGTCTTTTTGAGACAGGGTCTCTCTATGCACTTTGGGCTGGGCGTAAGCTCACTTTGTAGCCCAAGCTGGTCTCGAACTTGAAAGGATCCTCCTGCCTCAGCCTCTGAGTGCTGGGATTATAGGCATGAGCCACCACGCCCGGCTCCTGTTTACCTCATGATGTACCTTGGGGCAGTCTCTTAATCCCAACCTCATTCTCCCCCCACACTCCCCCGGAAAAGGGACTGATCATTTGCATAAGCAACTTTCAGGATTAACTGTGTTTACGCAAGTGGAGGCCGCATCAGCCACTCTTAAGTTCATTTATGTTGTTTCTCTTATTCTTGTAACAGCAATGTCTGGTCCTCGTGGTTGTGCACACACAATGTGAACTCAAATGGGTGTGGTGGCACACACTTCTAGTCCCAACACTTGGGAGGCTGAGGCAGGAAGATTGCCTTAAGTTGAGGGCTGGGGATTTAGCTCAGCGGCATAAGCGTCTGCCTTGCGAGCAGGCAGTCGTGAGTTCGATCCCTGGTACTGATAAAAATGAAAAAAAGACAAAAAAAAAAAAAAAAGTGTATGTAAGTTGAAGGCCAGCCTGGGCTACATAGCAAGACCCTGTCCCAAAAAACAAAAACCAAACAAACAAATGAAAAATTAGGAATGGTATGCAGACTGTGTAATCCTTCACTTCTGTTTCTGCCTGTAATTCCCTGAGTTAGGCCCTCTGGCCCTTACAGGTGGCCTATCACACAGTTGCAGCTACTCTACCCCCAAAACATACCCCACCTTATTATGTAAATCAGGGGGAGCCTTTGGAAACCCAGCTTCCTCTGTCTCTCTCTGTCAGAAGCCAGTGTCTGTGTAATCAAATTTCCATCATCCTGTTAGGAATGGGCTCTTAACCCAGTTTTACGGGTTTTATATTCCCACTGCTTACCAACACACCCTTTCAGCCACTCCACACAGCTTATGGCCCGAGTTTCTTGCCCCCCACCACCTGGAGAAATTACGGCAGATTTGTTTCTTTTTGGTACCAGGAATTAAACTCACAATCTCATACTTGCCAGGCAGGCACTGTGCCACTGAGCTACATCCCTGGCCCTAAGGCAGGTTTCTTTAGGGACCAGGTAGTTCTGGCCCTAACATACTCAAGGAGATCCACTCCCAGGAGTAAGCAAGTAATTAAGGCCCAAAGTCTCCAGCTGGGGCAGGCAGCAGGCTCAGGGCGGGGTTGGGATGAGTTTAGTCCTCCTTAGGAGCTCTCTGCCTTTCCTTTGAGGACAGTTCCTCAACGCTAAAAATAAGTTCATCCAGTTGGGCTTCGGCTCAGCCTCAGAGTGCTTGCCTAGCCTGTGAGAGGCCCTGGTTTAATTACCAATGCTACTGAAAGAAGGAACAAATGAAGAGCTTACATGGCTTGATGTTATGGCTGTGTCTAGATGTCCCTCAAAGTCTCATGCAGTCATAGGTGGGGCTTTTTTAGATGTGGTTGGAGGCAGAGTGTGTGATGCTGGGATTGATTCATGATGCGCTATTAGGCTCAAGGGCACCAGGATTTAGGGTGTGAGTGCTACCTGCCCTAAGTAGCCTGGATAAGACATAAGGGATAGATACAGCTGCGGCTATGCTACCTTCTGTCTGCCATGAGCTTTCTCTTCAGCAATGTCTCCTGCGTTGGAACCAGTTGATCATAAACTGTACAAACTGTGAGCTAAATAAACCTTTCCTCTTTTAAGTTTGGGTGTTGGGTATTTTGTCTCACAACAGGAAAAGTAACTAAGACACTACCCCTGCTCCCTATCAGGGGAAACATCTCAATACCTTCCAGAGATGCCCAAGACACAGATAGTACCAAATGCTAGGCATACAGCGTTTTTCCTACACATATATGCCTCTGACAGTGCTTAATTTATAAATTAGGCACAGCAAGAAATCAACAAAGGGGCTGGGGATTTAGCTCAGCGGCATAAGCGCCTGCCTTGCAAGCAGGCAGTCGTGAGTTCAATCCCTGGTACCAAAAAAGACAAAAAAAAAAAAAAAAGAAAGAAAGAAATCAACAAAGATAACTGAGATTAAAATAGAACAACTATAACAATATACAATGGCACTTTGCTACTCTTCATTAATTGTTTCTGGGAGGTGATAAGAATAGAAACACCAAGTACCAAACACATTATTTTGTTCAGAGAAGGTAATGAGTCATGAACAAATCAACACCAAGAAGTTTAGCTTGTGCCTTGAGTATCAAACAAACTACAAGAACTGAAGTAAAATTTTGGTATCACAATATCAAGCAATTGAATATGAAAGCATAACTGTACTATAATGAAATTCATTGCTGGGCATGATAGTACATGCTTGTAATCCTAGCACTCAGGGGCTGAGGCAGGAAGATCAAAAACTCCAAGCCCCAACAACTGGGAAACTTAGCAATTTACTGAGTGTTACGGCTGTGTCTAGATGACTCCACAAAGCCTCATGCAGTCAGAGGTGGTTTTTCAGAGGTGGCTGGATCTACAGTTGTGTGATGCTAGGACTAAGGGTGGGTGGTACTAAATCAGCCCACTGATTGGTTTGGTACCACCCTAATCCTGGTAGCCTAATAGAGTATAAAAGGGGTAGAAAGAAGCTGCTAAGGCCCCTTGCTTCCTTTACTACCTTCTGCCTGTCATGAGCTGTTTTTCCTCTGCAGTTCCTCTTACCATCCAGCCCTGCCTTGCAGCGGCTGACTATGAGCTGAAACCTCTGCAAACTGTGAGCCAAATAAACCTTTCTGCCTTTAATTTGTGGGTTTTGGGTATTTGTCTCAGGAATGAGAAAAGTAATGAATATAGTGATACTCTGTCTATAAATAAATAAATGCAAGAGGCTGGGGATGCAGCTGATTCAACCCAGCAAAGGACCTGGGATAAATCCCCTGAATCCCAAAAGAGAACCTTTGGGTGAGAAGTGGGCTGTTCTGTGGTGATCTGCAGGGCAAAGGAGAAGAAATGCTCCAGGTCTGTTCCCTTCTACCAGAGCTCCCTGCCAGCTGAACCACTGAGGCTAGAGGACCAGGAACCTGCCAAGATGTCCAGTGAGCTGCTCTAGCTCAGTGCATGAGAGCAGGGATGGAAACCAGCCAGCCAGAAGAGACAAAGCAGATACATGGTCTAGGATGGCAGTGGGGTACTTGACTGTCACCGTGGGGGGCTGACTGAGACAGCACCTTGGCTTTTGTTCTTGTCTTCCATTTCCCAGCCCATTCGCAGCTCAGGGCCTTAGTTATTTATTTTTGAGTCAGGGTCTCGCTATATAATTCAGGCTGGGTTTTTTTTGTTTTTTTTTTTTTGTCTTTTTCATTTTTATCGGTACCAGGGATCGAACTCACGACCGCCTGCTTACAAGGCAGGTGCTTATGCTGCTGTGCTAAATCCCCAGTCCCTTCAGGCTGGTTTTGAGCTCACTATGCAGCCCCAACTGGCCTCAAACTCTCAGCAATCTTCTTGCCTCAGACTCCAGCGTACTGGGATTACAAGCCTGTGCCATCACACCTGGCTGCCTGGGAAATTTAGGTTTTGTTTTGTTTTGTTTTGAGACAGGGTCTTGCTGTGTAGTTCAAGCTGGCCTTGAGTTCAAGTATGTAGCCCAGGCTGGTCTTAAACTCTCAGTGATTCTCCTGTCTCAGCCTCCTGAGTACTGGGTTTACAGGCATGCACCACCATGCTCAGTTGCCTGAGTAATTTAGAAAGATTGTTTTTGAAAAAAAGACTGGTAACTCAGTGTTATCCACTCGATAAACAGTAGCGTGCCTCTGGATTCAACCCCCAGTACTGCCAAAAGTTAATTAAAAAATAAAATAAAAATGCTTGTTATGACCCACTAATTGATTCAGTCTTTTGCTCATTAAATCTGTGACCGCCAGAGTCTCAGGGAAGTTGTTTCTCTTTCCTTCTTGCCAAGCAGTGGTAGCCAGATCCTGCCCCCTAGTGGTCCATCTGGGAACTGGTTGTACTTTACTCGAATTTAGTCTTCCTAGAATAGAGGTCAACGTTTGGAAGTAAACTGCTAGAAGTAAACTGAATTCAGCGGAGTGTTGCGCTCAGCCTCTGATTAGGTTTCTGACGCGTGGAGGATCGAGATGAACTGTGGCCCACACGCTGACCCCCAGAGGTTCCGCCAGTGGGCAGCACACTTGCTACCAGTTGTGCTGTTCCATGTGGCAGCCACTATTGGCTGTGGCCACAGACTTGACATGCAGTTGGTGCAACTGTAAAATGGAATTTTAGATTTTATTTAATTTTAATTCATTGGCATATGAATATAAGAATGATGCTTATTATTTCAGTTATTGGCAAACAATCAACTATGTACTTTTTTTTTTTTTTTTTTTGGCAGTACTAGGATTGAGTCAGGGGCCTTCACACTTGAGTACACTCACCCTTTAATTATTTTTATTTTGAGGCAGACTAAGTTGCCCAGGCTGAGCTTGAACTGATCATCCTCCTGCCTCAGCCTCCCAGAGATCTGGGATTACAGGTATGCACTACCATGCCTGCTTCAAGTATGTCTGTTTTATAAAAACCCTAAATGTAATGTAAATACAGATCAAATACTTCTTTTGTTTTTGGGGGGGCATGGTGGGGATGTTGCCTAGGTGGATCTCAAACTCCTGGGCTCAAACAATCCCATCAGCTCCCCAAGCAGTTAGAACTACAGGTATATGCCACTATACTGGCTGGGCAGATCAACCACTGTGTTTCTGGTGTAAATTTAATCTCATGTTCTTTCTCTGTCTCTCCCTCTGTGTCTGTCTCTCTGTCTGTGTCTCTCTGAATCTCTCTCTCTGCCTCTGTCTCTCCCTCTCTTGCTGGAAATAGGGCCCAGGGCCCCTTGTTGATCCACATCCTCAAACCTTTCATATTTTTATGTTGCGACAGGGTATTGCTAAATTGCAGAGCCTGGCAACTAGCTTGTGATCCTCCTGCCTTGTCTGCCCAAGTTCTGGGAATTACAAGTGTAACTTAACTTCTTAATTGTGATGCGATATAAGCGTAAAATACACACAAGATTTCAAAGACTGGGCCTGAGGATTTAGCTCAGCAGCATAAGTGCCTGCCTGGCAAGTGTGAGTTCATGAGTTCAATCCCCCATACCAAAAAAAAAAGATTTCAAGGACCTAGAATTAAAACAAAAATAGTAAGTTTTTGAAGACAGGTGTGGTAGAATACACCTGAAATTCCAACATTCTGAGGGGCTGAAGCAAGTTTGAGCCCAGCCTGGGTAATTCAGTGACTTGATGAGACCTCATCTCCAATAAACAAACAAATAAAAATACTGAAAGGGGGGCTGGGGATTTAGCTCAGCAGCATAAGCACCTGCCTTGCAAGCAGGCAGTCATGAGTTCAATCTCTGGTACCGATAAAAAGGAAAAAGACAAATATATATATTGAAAGGGTTTTGGCTCAGACAGGACTCTGTAGCCAGGAAAGCCTCAACCGGAACCAGGAAGCTCCTATCTCCCCCGCCCCTAGGAATTTACCTGTGATGCCATCTTCCCACCCCTGGGAATTTACCTACGGCGCCAAACCTAGGACCAATGGGCTACCTGTGCATCCCTAATGCCCCCCTTAGGTTCCACCCTAAACCGAGGCTACTTATGTGCCTCACTCCACGTGTTCCACAGAGAGATCGCCCCGGGGGGTCGGGGGTGTCTCTCCCCACATTCTCAAAATAAAGGTCATTTATATTTCATACTTCTTATCTTTTCAGCTGCCGCCGGTCCTCCCCCACAGTTCTATCAAATACTTATGTAAATAAAGAGTGGGGATATAGCTTGCTGTGAGAGTCCTGGATTCAATCCCCAGTACTGCAAAAAGTAAAATAAAAATAATTTAGCTGATAGTATTTTGGGAAAGGTGGGTTAAATATATCATGAGGTTTCAAAGGTAACAGTCCAGGTTAAAAAAAAAAAAATATATATATATATATATATATATATATATATATCATGAGGAAGCTTATGGGCCTGTATCTTTTTTACTTTTGGAAATGTAACCTGTGGAGATTACAATTACAATTCGGGCTCAGGTTCTGTTTCTGTGTGGCACACTCACAGGCTGGAGCTCCTAGTGCTGGTCTCCTTCCAGCCCCGGTCGGGCACTCTACCCCTGTGCCTCTTTGAGGGAAGCTGCAGGGACTCCTCACTAGTGGGGTAAGGGTGGGGAGTCAGGTGGGTGTGGCTTAGGTGTTAAATCCACACACTCCTTAGAGGGTGGCCTGTGGCCCAGCAGCAGCTGCTGCTGCTGCTGCTGTTGGGCCTGAACTCATTAAGAATGCAGAATCTCAGGGCTGGCTCAACCACCTGCTGCAGAATCTGTACCTTAGCAAGATTTCCCGCCTGATCTGTGGCACACTGAAGTCTGAGAAGCAGTTGCCTATTGGATATCTGAGTGGAGACAGAGGTGAGGACTCTGATCCCCCCCCCCCCATCAGTGACCCAGGAAGCAAGATCAAGTCAGGCTGCAGAGAAGGTACTGGAGTTTTCCAGGAACTACAGAGGAACTATAGAAAGTGTAATTGAAAGAGTTTTGGCCCAGACAGGACACTGTAGCTGGTAAAGCCTCAGCGGAACCAAGGAGCTCCATCTCCCCCACCCCTAGGAATTTACCTATGGCACCAAACAAAGACCAACGGGCTACCTGTGCATCCCTAATGCCCCTTAGGTTCCACCCCAAACCGAGGCTACTTATATGCCTCCATTTCACGTGTTCCAAGGGGAAAGATGCCGTGCCCCAGGGGATCGGGGGTGTCTCTCCCCACATTCTCAAAGGTCATTTATATTTCATACTTATCTTTTCAGCAGCCTCCGGTCCCCCACAGTTCTATCAGTAATTACCCAGGTAATTCCCATGGGGAAGACCTAAGTTTCATTAATTTGAAATGAGGCCAGCCAAGGCTGTTCTTTATTTGTCTTGTCTTTTTAGCTGTCTTTTTTCTTGTGTAAACAACTAAGTTAAGTAGAAATAGGCAGTGAGACAGGTCTGGGCTCCCAAGGAAGTCAGTGCGGAGGATGAGAACACATTACAACTGCATACATTGAAGGCCAGGCCTCAAGATAAAGATGGATAGTGCACTAACCACTGTTACTCTCCTGCAATCTTATTTTGAAAATTTGAACCATTTTTTTTTTCTTAAAAAATAATGATAGGGGCTGGGGATTTAGCTCAGCGGCATAAGCGTCTGCCTTGAAAGCAGGCAGTCGTGAGTTCGATCCCTGGTACCGATAAAAAAACGAAAAAGACAAAAAAAAAATGATAAAGATGCAATGACCAGGCCTGCATATTTCTCCATTGGATAAACAATATATTGTAATTGCTATCACCTGGTCCAATAAATGGTAGACAGACATCAGTCACCCCAGGTGGGTGACCAGGATCTCCTCACTCACCTCTCCCCATAAAGGTCCTTGCTACAAGACCTGCTTCCCCATTGGATCAAGATTACATGAACGGCTGTACTTGTAATCTTATTGGTTGCTCATAGTTTTGTCTTATGTTGTACCCACCTTGTGATTTTGCTCTATAACATTTCCTTTGAGAAGTAGGCTTGTTGGCAACCCATTTTCCAGGTCTCTTCCTGCCTCTTTCAGGAGCTGTCTCTCCTTCAACAAAATTTCCTACTTTTTTTCTTTTTTTTTTTTTTTGGTACCAGGGATCAAACTCATGACCTCACGTTTGTCAGGCAGGTGCTTATGCCGCTGAGCTAAATCCCCAGCAAATTTCCTACTCTTAACCTCCACTGTTCCTAAGAATTCATTCTTCAGTTTTTAGGAACATGAACTTAGCATATCTGACATCTAGCAGGTTGGGAGTTATAATATTTCTCCCACATCATTTGGAGGCCCTATATCATGGGTGCAGAGAGCTCAGGTTCTGCTGCTGAGAACCATGAGCATGAGGTAGAATTTAAAGCACTTACAAAGGAATGGTTATAATTCCTTGGGTCAAGGCAGAAAGTGAGGCTGGTGAGGGGGCCCATGCCTGTGATCCCAGCTTTTCATGAGACTGAGGCAGGAAGATGGCAAATTCGAGTTCAGAATCAGGCTAGGCAATTTAGACCCTGACCCAGAATTTAGGGTCCAGCATTGGTGATATATGCCTGTAATTATAACTCTCTGGGAGACTGAGGCAGGAGGCAGGACAGCAGGGCGTGACCTGTCCATGTGGAGCTCCAGGACACTTGCACAGAACGTTTTCCAAAGTTCTGCTCCATTTTCAGTTCATGAGAACTCCAACAGGGTTTTGACGGAAAACCTGGACCCAACATCAGCCTGAGGAGTGGGAGGCATAAAGATGGCTGCCACTGTGCTCTCACCATGGTGCACTCTTGCCCTGCAGAGTATACGCCTTTTCTTACTTTAATTGGCCCACAGTTGCTCTGCAGAGCATGCTTCTCTTCCTACCTTTAGTAAATGTGAAACCTCACTACCCTCTGTGCTTGTTTTGTCTGCTTCTTTGTTCAGGGTAAAAAGAACTTAGAACCCCAGAACCCAGTAACAGGAGGATCAATATGAGATGGAGCCAGACTGGACTACAGAGAAACTCTGTCTTGAGAAAATGAAACAAAACAAGGCCAAAAAAAGAAATTAAGAAATAAAAAGAGCAAGCTGTGTCCTTGGGTTGTAGAGTGTAGCTCAGTGGCAGAATGCCTGCCTAGCAGGTCTGAGGCTCTGGATTACATCTCTCGCACTGAAAAAGAACTGGCTGGCGCAGGAGGCCAAGGTGAAAGTGACTGGACAAGTGTGAGGGCCCAGCCAGGGTGTGGCCCTGCTGAGAAGTCACCTTTGGCAACTCACCCCACCTCTTTCGGTTTAGCTCTTGCAAACCGGAGGTTGGGCTCACTAGCGGGGACTCACTGACTCACTGGGGACTCATTGGAGTTCAGTCTCCACAGCAGCAAGGATAACAATGGGCAGTTTGAACTCTGCCCTGGGCACTCGATAACTGCTGTTTTTTTTTTTTTTTTTTGTCTTTTTCGTTTTTTTACCAGTACCGGGGATCGAACTCACGACTGCCTGCTTGCAAGGCAGGCACTTATGCCACTGAGCTAAATCCCCAGCCATACAACTGCTGTTTTCAACACAACCATTCTATGTGATCACTTTTTTCCCCCTACAGATAAGGACACCAAGGCTCTGCACGATAAGTAATATCCCCAAGATCCCACAAGCACAGGTGATTTGAACTTAGCTTCAGACCCAGAGTAAGCTGCTGCGGGCTTGTGAGTCACCCTGGGGACATTTGTTTATGCTTCCCTGAAGGTTCTGATTCAGGCTGGAGAGAGGAATCCCCACAGGAATCTGCATGTTTTCACAAACACCTGATCCGAAGCTCAGATGAGATTGGTTCTGTGATCCCAGCTGCCTCTCACTGTGCCCCACTCTTACTTCTAGTCAGTCCTGAGTCACTTGGCATTGATGGCACCTCTGGCTTAGATGGTTTTATCTGGGACTTCAGCATTCACAAATGGTGGGAAAGAGCACTGTGATGTGAGCTGTATGTAGAGGAGGAGAGGGGGCCAGGCATCGCAGCTCCGCTAGTGCTAAAGCATGGGCAAAACATTGCTACCAGAACACCCAAGCTAGCTATTCTTTCTACTATTTCTTTTCTTTAACAGAGTCTCACTATGCAGTTCAGCCTGACCTTGAACTCACTTTGTAACCCAGGCTGGCCTCAAACTCATGACAGTCCTCCTACCTCAGCCTCCTGAGTGCTAGGATTACAGGTGTGTGCCACCACGCCCAGCTCAGCTAGTCTCCATTTCTTTAGGAAAGTGCTAGATAATGTTTATGAACAATACCATTGATTTGAAGAGGGAAGAGCTCCGAGGCCCCTCTTTCCAGCATCTGTCATCCATGACTGCCCATCTCCTCGGCCCTCTGAGAGCAGGAAGCTTTTCTACTGTAGGCAGCTTAATTAGATAATAATTAGCACACAGTCAGAAAGGAACTGGAAGCCAAGCATGGTGGCACACATCTATAATCTCAGCACTTGGGAGGCTGATACAGGAGGATCACCGGGAGGTCAAGGTCAGCCTGGGCTGCAAAGTGAGTTCAAGGCTAGCCTGAACTGCATAGTGAAACCCTGTCTTAGAAAGACACACACACACATACACACACACACACACACACACACACACACACACACACACACAGAGGGACTGGGCTCTGAAGGAAGTGAGTGAAAGGTGGAAACATCAGAATTGTGGCCGGAGGTGCATCTGTTTTTGTTTTTGGTGCTGGAGATTGAACTCACGACCTTACCAGGAAAGGTAAGCCACTGAGCTAAATCCCCAGCCCTGGCGGTGCATCTGAAGAAGAATAAAGTCTCAATGGCCAGACTTGCACACTTACTTAAGGGGTAATGGGAATTCCAGATTATACTGTAATGGGTACTGCCTAGTCCATTAAATCCAGATACACATCAGACACCTGAATGGGTGACCAGGACATCTGGACCCATCCTTTCCCCAAAGTGTTCCTGTTTCAGAAGTCACAGATAAGCTAAGGCTAATGCTATCACCCATAAGCCCTTGCTACGTGCCCTGCTTTCCTATTGGATCACTGTTAGCTAAGTGCTATACTTGTGATCTTATTGGTCGATTATAGTTTGAGTCATGTTGTACCCACATTTGTGACTGGTGTATGAATTACTCCTGACAAAAGGCCTGGGTGACAACCCACTTCCGGGCACCCTTCTGTCTCTCAGGGGCTATTCTGTTCCCCAATAAATCTGTCCTAATCTTACCTCCTTTGTCCTTTGGAGTTCATGCTTTCACTTCAGGGGATGCAAACTTGGCACATTGAACACTAGCAGGTTGGGGGCATAGCTCTCCTGTGTCACTTCAGTTTACAGAGATGCGGCCACAGCATGGGGGGCTATAGGGGAATGGGATGTTGCCCCTGCTCTTCAGTGGGAGGAAGTAGCATATTTACCCCAAGCTGGGCTCAATACTTTGATTCCTGAATACAAACCCCTTTGAAAATAATTTACTAATGTTCTTGCATTCTTTCCTAAACTATCAAAGGAGGACAGTTCTTCGAACAACACCACCTCTCGTCATCTCCTTTGGATAGCGGGGTGAGACTTCCATCCCTGGCCAGGCAGGGTCAATGCCCTTCCACAGCCTAAAACAGTTACAGAAGATGGACCTTCAGTCCTTCTGTATCCTTTAAAAATAAGAGATCCAAGTGTGGTCCCATGTCTGTAATCCCAGCACCCAGAAGGCTGAGGCAGGCAGATTGCCATGAGGTTGAGGCCATCCTGGGCTACCATAGTGAGTTCAAAGCCAGCCTGAACTGCACAGCTTGGCTTAGCCTCAAAAAAAAAACAAGGATCAAAGTCTCAGGAGAGGACTGAAGTACAATAAACAATGAAATAAAAATAGGTAAAAAGGAGGCAAGAAAATAATCAATCTTAAAAATAAAAGCTGCAGCTTTAGGACACAAGACTGATAGAACTATGGGGGGAGGAGGACCTGTGGCGGCTGAAAAGATAAGAAGTATAAAATATAAATAACCTTTATTCTGGGAATGTGGGGAGAGACACCTCGACCCCTGGGGCGTGGCATCTCCACCCAGGGGGCCAGCGATCTAGATCTCTCCGTGGAACACGTGGAGTGAGGCGCATAAGTAGCCTCGGCTTGGGGTGGAAACTAAGTGGGGAATTAGGGATGCACAGGTAGCCCATTGGTCTTTGTTTGGCGCCAGGGGCAGATTCCTAAGGGAGGGGGAGATAGGAGCTCCTTGGCTTTACCGGCTACAGTATCTGGCCTGGGCCAAAACCCTTTCAAAGACCAGTTCAAATTTTTGTTGTTGTTGTTTCCGTTTCTGTTTTCTCAAAATACAGTAAATCTGGGCAATTCCCTTTCATCTACAAATGGGTTTCCACCATTGCCTTTTTACTTGTAAAGTGGGCTTTCCCATTACCTTTCCGTAGGTAGGGGAGGAGGGCAAGATTGAGATTATAGATTGTTAAATTCCAGAGTTCCACTGCCAGAAACATCCAGCTAGTCCCAGTTCCAAACTGCACTGTGCCTCTCTCCCTAAGACCTTGTACTCTACTCTTGGGGGTTTTTTGTTTGTTTTTGAGACCGGGTCTCAAATGAGGTCATGTTATAGACAGCTAAATCAGGTAGGAATATTATAGGCAGTGAGACAGAGCAAGGCCCCTCCAAGGAGTCGGGGCAGAGGATGAGAATTTACACCTGTGGATGGAGCTGCACACACTGAAGGCCTGGCCTCCCCAAGGATAAGCAACTTACCAAAAAAGTCTAGCTAGACATCAGCCTCCCGGGTGGGTGGCCAGGTCTCCTCACTCCTCTCTGCCAACAAGGTCCTTATTCTTTCCAAGTGCACTTGCTACAGATTTACTTCCCAAGGGGATTGACATTACCTACAGTAATGAGCTTGTAACCTCATTGGTTGCTCAGTTTTGTCTCACATTGTACCCACCTCGTGATTTTGCTCTACAAAACTTCCTTTGAGAAGTGGGCTTGTTGGCAACCCATTTTCCAGGTCTCCTCCTGTCTCTCAGGAGCTGTCCCTCCCTCAATACATTTTCTACTCTTTTCTTTTTGTGTTTTTTTGGTACCAGGGATCAAACTCCCAACCTCACATTTCATGCTTGCCAGGCAGGTACTTATCCCACTGAGCTAAATCCCCAGAAAATTTCCTACTCTTAACCTCTGTTGTTCCTTAGAATTCATTCTTTAATTTCAGGAAACACATATCTGACATCTAGGAAGTTGGGACTTACATGTATTTTCCCTATATCATTTGGAGGTCTATATCATTAGGAGACCCCAGCAAGATAATCGTTTTTGTTTGTTTGTTTTGTTTTGTTTTGAGAAAGGGTCTTTCTATGTAGTTCAGGCTGATCTTGAGCTTGTAGCTCAGGTTGGTGTCAAATTTGCATGATCCTCCTGCCTCAGCCTCCCAAATGCTGGGATTACAGGCATGCACCACCACACCTGGCTGACAATTAGAAGGAGGATTTTCCATGGATTTTGCATTATGACTCATTTAGATAATCAAAAATTGTCATCCTTGTCCATTGCTTATGCCTTAAATTGTTATGCTTTGTCTTTTTTACATATTGTTTTTGTTAAAGTGATTTGAGAAAATGATTTGAAAAAAATTTGAGAAAATGAGAAGATTTTGAAGCTTCTTTATAGAACATTTTACTTTTTCAAGCAAGGTCTTGTATTTCTGTTTCATATATGCAACATTTGGACTTAGCAATTGCTGAATTTATTGGTGGTCCTTGCTTGGCCTGTTTGCCTTGTTAGACAGCACTAGAGGAAAGTAATGATAGACTACCACTTAGGGGACTTTGATATGAAATACTGTAAAATAGGCCTTTTTATAAAATCTAGTTTATATTTAGAAAATATACATAACCTATCAATAAATCATGGGACTCCTTCTCCCAATTAAAAGGCAATATATACCAGCAGCTGTTCTCAAGAGATGAACAGGTTCACTAGGATAGTCTGGCCCAACCGCCTCCTGTACTCCACAGGGAATGTTGATCCTGTTCTGCCTCAGCTTCCTTTCTGGTCTAATCTTCCACTGGTGAGGAGGCAATCTTGGCTTTTGAGATTGCCCACTCTTACCTATCCAGGCTGAGGGTGCCGACTCAGGGGCAAGTTGTCTTAATAACTCACCAAGAGCATGAGAAGAAAAGATTTCCTTTTTCTGATGCCGTTTCTGATTTGTTTTTTGTTTTTGATTTTTGGTACTGGGGACTGAACTCATGATTTTGAGCTTGCCAGGCAGGCACTTACACCACCAAATTAAAGCCCTGACCCACTAAGCTAAATCCCCAGCCTTCTGATGGCATTTCTGATCTTTTTCTGTCACTTTTCACTTTTCTTTTTTGGAGTCATGTTTCCGCTAAAGATTAGAGAGGGAAGAACCTTGAACTGTCTCAATCTTTCCCTCTTACCTGACAACTAAAAGCATTTAAATTGAGCCGATAAAATGAACACTGTCTAACACCAAAGACAGGGAAGTCATCTCAGATGAGAGGTACCCTGCCCCTGGGTCAGATGAGACTAGAATTTTCTCCTCCAGAAGAACACACATGAAAGCCATGTCCCAGCTTATGTATTCTGGCCAAGTAGCCCAGGTGCAGGAAACTGAACCTAAGACCCTGGAGTTGCAAAGAACAGACTCCTGGGTGAGATCTGAATGGGTTATTTCCTAAGCACAATATTTAAGGGACCAAAACACATTCAGTTTAAGGGAGAATCCTCAGCCTCCTGGCTCTCTCCCCAGGGATTAGACCCATTTACCAGGCTGTCCAGAGAGACCATAGGGCCTTAGGGTACTCTCTGCTCTTTCCCTCTGGCCCAATCGTCATCTCCACGGAGGGGCCTTGGGGAATCATGACTATGGAGTGAAGAGAAACCAGCCTATTGCTGGACACTGGCAAGCGTCTCTTGGCCCTCGTTTTCAAGCCTGGCCTTCCTTCCAGCCATCATATTTCAGTGCGAGGAGTCACTGGAGAGGAGGTAACTTGCTATTTCTCACAACCCTTAGGCTGTAACTAGGATGGCTTTCTCTGCACTCATTCCTTTATAATCATGCCTGAGAATCCAGTTCCCCTTGCGGGGAGATTCCTTGTTTAAATACTGTAATATATGTGTGCACAGGTCAGGTACACTGCCTCCCTTCTCTTATGGGAACACATAAATCCTGAAGCTTGGGCAAATAAAAGCAGATTAGGAAGAACAATAAGAGCTATGCTGTGCAAATACATCTCAAAGATCCTACTATTTTTCCCTCAGCAGAGATAATATCCTCTCAGGCCTGAAGTTAAAAGAGGGTTATCTCCTATAATGGACAACTTAAGGGCACAAGGTCAATTTACACATTGTAACAACCCTTGAAACACTCCCCTCTCAGGAGTTCAAACACCTTGTAGGGATTGGAGGTTGGTGCAGGACCTTAGACTGATAAATAAGGCAGTAGGGCCAACTCACTGGAGGTACCTAACCCGTACACTCTGCTTTCTCAGATCCTGGAAGATGTCAGTTGGTTTTCAGTGTTAGATTTCAAAGATGCCTTCTCTTGTATTCCTTTCCACGCAGATTCCCAGTTTCTTTTTGTCTTTGAAAATCCTCATGACCAGACCTCTCAACTGACTTGTCCTGTGCTTCCTTAAGGATTCAGACAGTTCTCATCTTTTTGGACAAGTGCTTTCCTATGACTTGGCATGTTTTGAATTTTCCCAGGTCACAGTCCTGCAATACACATCTGTCCCCTCAGAAGAGCTCTCTAGCCAAGACACCCATACTCTCCTGAATTTTCTAGCAGACAGAGGATATAAGGTCTCTACGTCTAAGGCACAACTTTGCAGCCTTGAGGTAAAATACTTGGGCTTTATCATATCTAAGGGAACCCAAAAGCTGGGGGAAGAGAAAATTAAACCAATGTTTCCTTCCCATACCCCAAGACCCTAAAACAGCTAAGGGGATTCCTAGGAATTACAGGCTTTTGTTGCCTTTGGATAGCAGGATATGGTGAGATGGCTTGATCAATTAGCTTATAAAGGAAGCTCAAAAAGCAGATACCCATATTTTAACTTAGGAACCTGATTCCCAAACTGCATTCCAGAAGCTTAAATAAGAGCTTCTAAAGGCCTCAGCACTAAGCCTATGACAGGACACACTTTCAATCAGCATGCTGATAAAAGGCAGGGCGTGGCTTTGGGAGTGCTTTTGAAGGATGAGGACCTACTCAACAGCCTCTAAGGTGTCTGAGTCATGAATTAGACATTGTAGCAAAGGGATGGCTTATGCCTAGATGCTGTAGCTGTTGCAGCTCTCCTGGTACCAGAGCATCTGAGCTGACTAGGCAAACAGCCCACTGTATGTACATCTCACAGTCATCTCTAGCACTGGAAATTCCTGTCTGGCTGGCAGACAACAGGAGCTTAATTAACAATCTGTTGAGGGCCTTACAGTTAAGAAGAGGACCATTTATGTGCTGTGCTAGGGATAGAACCAAAGGCCTGAAGCAGGTTAGGTAAGCACCCTGCCCCTGAACTACACTCCTAGCCCCAAAGGTATTTTTATGATAGCAGCAGGAATGGGATAAGAGAGGGCTCAGGTGCAGAGCACGAGGGGTATGCAAGGGGAGCCAGCGAGATTATACAGGGTTGTACAGTTCACCTTCAGCGTCATTGTCTAGTAAGAGGGAGACTGAATTTGAGCCATGTTTCTTCAGGTGAGCTCATTCTGGAAAGAGACTGCCTTAAAGGAGGTGTATAAGCTGCGGAAAGTAGAAATACACTGAGGAGTTGGGTGCTCGGGTGGGCTAACTTACCATCCTGTCTACCAGTTCCCCAAAACTCCTACTCAAAGTGCATCTGTCTAGACAAATAAACTCATATAATGTGTGTGACAAGCAGGCATGTAGAGGCATTAGCTGGCCTATGGACAAGAGGGTGCAAAATTTCATGCTTTAGAGCTGGGGACTTAGCTCAGTGGCACAAGTGCCTACCTGGCAAGCACAAAATTGTGACTTTGATCCCCAGGACCCAAAATCACATGCTTTGCCAGTTCTAGTTAATAAACAAGACAGACATTGAGACAGGAGATTATGATAAAAGCTGGCTGCAGAAGTAGGCATGCCCTGACAATTACAGGACCTAGACACCTGCACAGAACGGGTCTCAGAGCCTGAGACCTCTCCTGGACTTCTCCCGAGAAGTTGGGTGGGTTCCAGTAGCATGGCCTAGATCTGATGTCAGCTGGAGGGGTGGGGTCCATATGTAGAAGTAGATTTGAGAGTATAAAAAAAGGCAGCCATGAAGAACCTTGCTATGGTAACTTTCCACAACAGCCCAGGCTGTTTCCCATTTTGTGCTTATCTTCTTTTGGGGGAAGATGAGTCCAGTTACTCCTGGACTCATCACTTTCACTTTCTTTTTCTTTTTTTGGAGGTGGGTACCCGAACTCAAATGCAGGACCTCTCACTTGTCAGGCAGGCTTGGTGCCAATGAGTTAAATCCCTGTTGTGGCCTAGCTCTAACCAATGCGCCTCCTTCCTGTTCCGTATGCACCGTTTCAATAAAGATTAAAATTCCATTTCCAGTAAAGACTTAAGTTTCAGCTCCTTGTAAATCCCCCCCCCCTTGCTTCTGCAAGGTGTGCTGTTCCGAGAAAATGTTTAATCGCAGAGAGCAACGGAATGTACCAAGGATGTTACCTGAAATAGGTTGATAGCTTTGCATGTTTTTAGCTTTAAAAACCCCACTTTTAGCCTGTGAGGCGCGCAGTCTTTCATGATGGCTACAGGAGGCTGCGTCACCAGGCCTGGCCTAAAATAAAGCTTTTGCTCCAAGTTTTTTGCTTCCTCAGATTTTATTCCGGGGTCTGAGCTATCACAATCCCCAGCCCTGACTTTTGCTTTCTTGAATAAACTTTGCCACTGCTTTTTTGCTCTTGTTGTTCAATTTTTGTTTGAGATAAGAACTTGTAATCTAACTGCAGCAGGAGAAATGAGCAACTCAGAACTTGGTAATGTTTACTCGGGTAGAAGCAGTGCCTGATAACAAGACCTCAGCATCCAATATATTTATAATCATTTATTAGGTCTCAGATCCACAGACACAGGGCCTATATTTCTAGAATGAGGCAAACAGCATTCCTGATTGTTACAGGCTATGCTCAATGCTATCAGAAAGGGAAACATTCTTTAAAGATCCTACCAGACCCTAAAGACCCTGATTTAGATTAGTTTCTTTGTAGCTGGGTATGGTGGTGCACACCCATTTCCCAGCACTTTAGGAGCCTGAGCAATTTAGTAATTTAATGAGACTCTGTCACAAAATAATAATAATAATGATAATAAAAAGGGCTGGGGATGTACCTGAACGAGATACCCTGGGTTTAAACCCTGGTACCACCAATTTTTTTTTCTTTTGTAAGTTTCTCCTCTTTCTCTCTCTTTTTCTGAGACAGAGTCTGAGACAGAGTCTCTCTACATAGCTCAGGCTGGCCTTGAACTTGCAGCAATCCTCCCGCCTTTGCTCCAGAGTGCTGGAATCACAAGAGAGTGACACCATAATTGAGTTCTTCCCTAAACTTCCTACAGGATTCAGATCCCTAAGAGAACACTGAGCATGTGATAAAGGAAGTTATTTTGGGGGCTGGGGATTTAGCTCAGTGGCATAAGTACCTGCCTTACAAGCAGGTGGTCACAGGTGGTCATGTGTTCGATCCCTGGTACTGATAAAAAAAAAAAAAAAAGGAAGTTATTTTGCAATTTGAAAGTAACCTTTAAGGAAAATGTTGCTAAACACAAACAGCATGTACATGGCACAATGATAATGACCATAGTTCCCTAAATCCAGGAGTAACTCTTGTGGGCATAAAAAGATACTCAAACGTACACTATGGGGAGATGCCTAGGTAGTGTGGCTCACCATCTCTGAAGGCATAAATCTTTAGGACTGCTCTGCCATAAACTGTACTCATACTTCTGCATGGTCACCCAAGTGTTTGTCTTTTGAGTTTTTTGGTTTCTTTCTTTTAAGGTGGTGAGATTTTACATTTATTAGAGGGAGAAGTACTCTGCAGAGCGAGAGCAGGCCACTGCGCAAGCTCACAGTGGCCTTTGGTTTCTTTTTTTTTTTTTATTAGAATATGTTTGGATACATAGTGATTACATTCATCTTGGGGGATGGTGCAGTTACATAGCACATCTTAATCATTTTGACTTTCCCTCATTCTCTTCCCTCTTCCTGTCTTGGAGGAAAAAAAGAGTGGGAGAGGGCTGGTTCCTGGTGTTAGGATTTGGATTCCATGTGACAGCGTGTGGTCAATTTTAAAAACATCTCTCTTTTTTTTCTTGAAACAGGGTCCTGCTCTGTAAATTCAAGCTGGCCTTGAATTTGTGCTGATCCTCCTGCCTCAGCTTCCTAAGTGCTGGGATTATAGACATGCAACACCATGATGGTTCGCTAAAACATCTCTTAATTGGTGTGAAACATATAGTTTAGATGGTAATTTTGCTCATTATACTTGCTCATTGCTTTCACTGTTTATTATGCAAATAAATCTCCAGATAAATCCCTGAGCTCCTCCTTCCTAAACCTTGCTCTGTGTAAAGGGATAGGCTGGCCACTAGAGATAATGTAAGAAGTGTCCAGGGGTGAGTTTGGTGTCAGGAGGTTCTCCTACAGCCTACATTTATAGCCTCACTTTGGCAAGTCAGTCTTTGTCCATTCAAAAAGGGGAAAGTGTCAAGAGGCTATGAAAGACTGGTAGGGTGGTGGTGCTGACCTGTGGCTACCAGCTTGTGATAAGCACTTTCAACATAGCTGCTCAGCCAGGCAGCCTTCTCATAATGGGGAAAAGGTGGACTTTGGAACCACACAAACCCAGGTGAGCTCAGGTGAGGTTTTACTTCTCTGAACCCCTTCTCTCACGTTTACTGGAACTGCAGTCTACGTGAGCGGCTACAGGGGAGACCAAGCTCAGTGTTCGCACAAATAGTAACCCGCTTCTCAATGTAGGGTTTCATACCTGCTTTCCAGGTAGAGACAGAGTGCTGTGCTACATGACAGTCAAAGAGGGACCACACATATGACGGTGGTCCATAAGAGTCTGTCACCTGGTGAGTCCCAGCAACCTTAGTGTGTGTAAGTGCACCCCACAAAGATTGCACAGTGATGAAATCCCCTCAGCGAATGTGTCCCCATCATTAAGCAACGCTCGACTACTTCCATGCAGAGAATCTAAACCACACATCTGTTTACATTATTGGAAGTTTGGAATTTGAAAACTGCACTTAGTTTAAAACCATAGGATGGTGAAGAATGTTCATTATGGGTTTACTTTTTTGGGGGGGTTTACTTTCAATAAAGTAAAAATGGGAAGTAAGAAGTTGACTGGTAAGAAGTCGACTTAATGAGTGGCCATGTAGGCAATACTTCTGCAGTACTAAAACAATGCCCAACGTTGGGGAGTTAGCTCAGTGGCATAAGTGCCTGCCTGGAAAGCACTAGGTTATGAGTTTGATCCCTGCCACCAAAAAACCAAAAACTATGCCTTTATTTACTTTTTTTTTTCAGTGCTGAGATCAAACCCACCCCTACAGAATCGAGACACAGGTTTTCCACTGAGCTACATGCCCAGCTCTAAAGTTGTATTTTGTCTTTGAAGAACCTGGCTTGTGGGAGGTACTGATACTCATGAAGCTAGGGATATAGCTCAGTGGCGCAGCGCCTGCCTGGCAAATGTGATATCCGGGGCTTGATTCTTTGTACAGTCCCCTTCCCCAAGATAAATGCTCACGATAAAATGCTAAGTAAAATCATGGACAATAGGGCTGGGGATGTCGCTCACTAATAGTGTGCTTGTTAGGCACCGGGCGGGGGGGGAGCTAAACAAAAAATTTAGCATCAGTTAATAATATTGCCCATTCTAGAAAAATAAATAAAAAATACATATAGGCAAAGGAGCACCCAAAGCAATCGTTTCCTCCTGAGAGCTGGGAGGGGGGAAGTTACTTTCTTCCCGGTACTTGTGCGCTTTCTAAATTTTCACCAAAAGCATCGTTTCCCGGAAATCTGAAATCCCAGCCAGCATTCTCAGTCCTGGGGTAGGATACGTGGGGACCCCTGGCGCCCCCTGGCGGCGCCCCGAGGCCCCGCCCCAAGGTGCAGGCGCCACAGGGCGGGGCGCGGAGTCCCAGTGCGACGCCACGGCCGGTCGGGTCCCCGCAGGACTCGCAGCAGCCGGAGTTTGGGACGCACCGTCGCTAGTGGCGTAGGCAAGTTTCGAGGCCGGGGCCAGGTGAGGTGGGGGCTGCGGGCCGGTGGGGAATGGGTCAGGGCTGGGGCGGCGCCGGCCCGAGGCTCCCAAACTTTCTGGGAGCAGGCAGCAGGCACCGAGTGGAGCGCTGCGTCCCGGCCGCCGGAGTTTCGCTTTTCCCTGCGCGTTTCGGGAGGGGACGTGGCACCTGGTTAGCCATGGGAACGGAGCAGCGTCTTACACGTAGCAGTGAGCTGTGCAGGTTCTGGGGGGGGGGGGCTCTTGGACTGGCCTCTGTCGCAGAGTGGCCGGCGTCGAAGGGCAGGGGGCTGGCGTGGCTCCTGGCTGCTGAGGCGTCTCCCTGGCGGGCTTTGCGTAGACAGGTGAATCAGTGTCCGAAGTAGGGAGGAATCTTAGCTCAGAGATGGGGCAGAAGCCATGGAGGGGCCTCAGTCCCGGGATGGGAAGGTGGGTACCTCATCTCACGCAGAGCTATGGCCTCTGCCTGGCCTTCCTGCCCCTGCCCCCTAGGCAGGCTTCAGGAAGCTCCCAGGAAGTACCATCCTTCTGACCTCTTTAAGTCACGGTGAAAGCAAAATAGGGAGATGGAAAAAGGGGAAACGAGTGGGGAAGACTTGGGAGACAAGAGCAGAGAGAACTAGTAAAGCCAGTTCCTGACTGCACCATGGCCTCAGGGTGGTACCCACAGGGTTGGGGTTCAGCCTGAGCACCTGGACATGGGGTAAGTAGGGAGAGTGGCCAGGGACGGGGAGGGGGCGAGCCAGATGTCATGGAAGGTCTGTCCGGTGTCCAGTTCTCTGGGGCTTTGAAATATTCATCTCACTGGCGAGCTTTGGTTTCAAAGCTGGCGCCTCTGGCCTGGCCTGTAATGGCAGGGGAGCCAGGTACTTCCTAGGGCGACTGTCTGGGGAAAAGGGAAGTCCTCCTTTTTCCTCATGTGCCTGTTTTAGATGAGGCTTAACTCATAAAGACCCAGAGTCTCTGTTCCTAGCTTAGAAGAATGGTGGGATCACTGGATTCAGGCCCTGACTTCCGGTCGTTTTATGCCATGACCTCAGGGCCTCACCTGTAAAAATGGGAACGTCAGGGAGGTAATGACAGGCTACAGTCAGCGTTGGCAGAACCTTACATCACAAGCTGCGTAACAGCCACTTGGGCTCAGCCGCCTCCCTGGGAATGCGACCCCGGAAGGGAAAAAGCAAGCCCAGAGCACTTCCAACCCCAAAGCTTCTTGTCCAGGGCCTTTTACAAAGAGCAGAAAGCCCAGGCAGGAAGTCGCAGTGAAGGGACACAATTACTGTGTGTCTTCAGAATGCCAAACTGGGAGGGCCAGAGGGTGGGAGCAGAACACAGGAGTCTCTGGGAAGGAGTTCTGCAAACAGCACTGCTAATCGGGGCTGAAGGCCTTTTGCACAGCTCTCTTGGGAGTGTGTGGGAAGGAAGGCTGACTTCGATAGAATCTTTCAACTCTGAGATTCTGGTATTCTAGGCCAAAGCAGGGTCCTTTTTGTTTGTTTTTTGAGATAGGGTCTTGTTACCTGGTTCAGGCTGACCTTGCAAGTGTGGAATTCATCTGCCTAAGCTTCCAAATGCTAGGATTATAGGTGTGCTCACCTGTGAGGGTTTTATTTTGAAGTAGAAATGATACCCAGAATCCCAGCTTTCTTTTTAGCTGGGTGTAGTGGTGTACACCCATAATCCCAGCACTCAGGAGGCTGAGACAGGTGGATCACCTCGAGTTAGAGGCCAGCCTGGCCAACATGGTGAGTTCAAGGCCAGCCTGAACTTCAAAGAAAGACCCAGTTTCAGAAAAGAAAAATGAAACAATTCCACTGACCACAGTGACTGGTACCCAGATAGGACTCAGTACACTGGTTGGGGAGGAGGATAGTAATGAGCCCTCACTGTCTATAATAAGGGTCTGTATTTTTCCTCTGACACAGAGTTGATGTTATGGGATGCGTTTCCTGGTTCTGGGCTGGCTGGAGATTTCTTCCTTGCCATTGTGGAGGTTACAGTAGCAGCTATGTGGAAGTGGGGGAGGACCCTGTAGTGGGTCCTGATATTGAGCGGATTCTCCTAGAGGGCACATGCCACGTTCTTTTTTAGAAATGTTTGTTTGATTTTATTTATTGAGTAGGCTATTGTATGTTTTAGGGTTTTTTTTCTTTTTTCTCCTTGAAATAAAATGGATTTGGAATAAAGGAAAAGCAACAACAAAAAACCCCTCAGGTTCTTACTATAACTGCTCCAAGGAGCAGACTGGGTAGAAATACGTGTTGTGTTTTGTTTGGCACTGGGCACTGAATTCACATTACAACCTTGTGCTTACCAGGCAAGTGCCTGAGCCACTAAGCTAAATGCCCAGCCCAGAAATACATGGTTTTAAGAAATGAGTTAGGATTTTTGTGTTGGGTCTGTAAACAGGTAGTCTGGGTCAGCAGCCATAGGCTATGGACAGGTGTGCCCAGAAGTTTGGATGAGTGCTGAGTTAAACTGACTTGAACAGGGCAAAACCTTCCAGGGCCTTAACATGCCACTGGGCCTTGTAACTTTCCAGGAAGGAGATAAGATTGTGCCATGAAGGGCTTCAGAGAGATACGGCCAGGTGATTCTCGTCTCTCTATGGTTCCTGTAAATGGGTCTGTGCTCCTCTCCTGTGTGTCGGCTGCCTTAGAGGAACGGGAGCCAGGGAGGCCATCTGCTTGGATTCCCACAGCTAGCTAATGAGCCTAGGCCTCTTCACTCCAGCCTTGGGTGCTTTTTTTTTTTTTTCTCTTTGTGATACTAAGAATGAACCCACAGCCCTCACAGTTAACTACATCCCTAGCACTTTTGTTTTGTTTTGAGACAGGATCTTGCTATGTAGTTCAGGCTGGTTTGATCCTCCTGCCTCAGCTTCCTGAGTGCTGGGGTCACAGGGATGCACCACCATGCCCACCTTTTATTTTTTGTTTTGAGACAGGATCTTGGTAAGTCATCCGATTTCCCAGGTGGGGCTAAAACCTGTGATCCTCTTGCCTCAGCCTCCGGGTTCCACCATACTTGGCACTGAGTACTTTCTTTCCTAGTGTCTCTGCAGGCTCTGGGGAGGGTGAGCACTCAGGCAGTATTCCCTGGGAGATCCGGGGGCCATCATGGGGACAGTTTGGGAGGGGAGGGAGATATGGCCACCCTCATACCCAGGACATGCCAGGCACCCCTGCCTCTAGACCAGAGCACATGAGCAGTGCCCCCTTAGGATGCATGTTCTGCCTTAAGCCTTCTTTCTGATCCAGTAGTCTATTTATTCAGAGTCAGGAACTGGCAGAGCTGGAGTGGACTATGATCTTTCCATTCAGGACAGTTACTTTAGATATGCAAAAACAGATAGCCAGGGGCCTATTCCAATTCTGGGGTCAGTACCAAAGTCAGGACGGGCATCAGGTCAGGTCCCTGTCTCCTAACTAGGCACAGGCACCAGATGAATTTTCAATGGGAAGAGGGATGGGTATCAACTAACACTTGCTGGGCTCCTCCCTGCCACTTGTGATCTTCACTACTCATCCCTGGCCTTGGTGCCTCAAAGGCTGCTTTTCAACAAGATGTTAAGGTACAGCGTTTGCACTTCAAAGTCAGACATCAGCTCTAGGTTCAAACCTCTGCTGTGGGGCTTCAATTGTTTTTCTCTCCACTTGTTTTCTTACTGGCAGTGAGGTCTTTGTCAGGAGAGGCATCTTAGTTGCTACCTAGTTGCTTAGTAAGTACCGCTGGTACTTATCCTCTAAGTGGTTCCCTCCTATCTCTGCCCACCTGCAGTTCTCGGTTCTGGTTGTTAATGTCTGTCCTGGAAGTCAGGAGAGCTGAAACCCAAAGAAGTGGCAGGGGTTTTTTCAGAGGTGGCATCAGTTCTGTTGACGGCTTCCCCTTTGAGCTCCCTGACTACCAATATGGCTGGGGTCTCTGAGGTTAAGTCCTGATGACACAGTTCTGCTCCCAGGGAAGAGGGTGCTGGGTACTTCCATGCTCCCCTGGAGATGGCAGTCAGCCCCGTCTCCATGGATACAGGGAGGTTCCCCTGGCTAGAGAGGCTGGGAGGGGTGGCTTAGCCCTGAGGGAGAGAAGCCATGGGTTGTCACTGTGACCAGAGATTTTGAAAGAACTGGGGGAAAGGGTGGCTCATGGGGCTCCACCTCCAGGGGTGTGTGCTTGTTTCTGAGTTCTTAGATGGTGGCCAGGGCAGGGAAGGTAAATTCCAAACCCATGACCAAGAGGGCTTGTGTGGGGTGGGAGAGGAACTTTCTGGCTCTGAGGTTTCCTGCTTTGTCAAATGACCAGATGACGTCCATTCCAGCCCCAGTATTTCAGTTTTTGGACACTGCCCCCACCATCTCTTAATTGAAAGGCTAGGCCAGCTGCAGGGTATTTGGGTGGATTGTAGGCCCTGGGGTCCAGGATCAGGCCTGGTGACCCTCTGGACACCTGTCTCATGCTGCTGCCCTGCAGATAGTGGACATGTGGGAGCGCTTCCCTGGGGCGGGTGGGGAGCTGGGCACCAGCCAGGCCTTGCGCTGGCCTGCGGGTGGGGCTTCCTGAGATGCGCACTCTGAGCTATTCTTTCCATTCTGCTCTGGGCACCCGTTCCTGGCAGGGAGGAAAACAGGCTGCCTGGACCAGTCAGCTACTCCTTCTGCCCTCCCTTACACACACACACACACACACACACACACACACACACACACACCCTCTCACTGTAACCCCAGTAGCTTGGCCTCCTCAGCAGATTCCAGAGTCTTAACCCTTTGTAAGCCCGGGAGAGCTAGAGCCTGGATCACCCCGCAGGCAGGGACAGTGTCCCAGAGGGGAGATGGTTCCTCAGCGCTGCCTGTGAAAGCCTGGGCCACCAGCGAATCCCGCTGTTCGGGCCTAGAGTCCACCTTCCTGCTCCCTGGCTGGGTCTGGGAGAGGCCCTGTGTGAGGTAGGGGTCAATGGCTTCCCCAGAGACCAGAGCACACTGAGTTGCTGCACATTCTGATGGCAGGTGGTGGGGGGTGAAGAGTGTTCTAAGGATTCAAGCTGCCTGCAGACAGGATGGGCAAACAGACTTCACATCACTGGTATGTGTTCAAGCCGAAGTACAATGTGTTCTGTATCAGAGGGAAATTCAGGCTTCAGGGGGAGTGAGCCCCTGGATACTGAGGCTTCCAACAGCTACCTTCAGAACATGGGACCTGCCCTAGGCTTCTGTCCCATGGCCCTGTCTTCCCTCTCCTCTGCCCTTTCTCTCCTGCCTCCTAGCCTCATTCCTCTCCAGCTCTTCCCTCTCCCAGGCATGCAGGCCCCAGTCATCAGTAGGTGATGTGGAGTGGCAGGACCCCATGCAGGCTGGCCAGGAGCTGTACCACGTGCAAGAGCTGCTAACCCCCGGGAGTCTGGGTCCCAGAGGCTTCTCCTGGCCAGGGTTCTCCTTGGCACGGCTCAGGGGAAGGCAGTACAGTGGAGGCACCCAATTCTCCTGCCCTAGGACTGTGCACCAGATAGCTAGGGTCGCCTCTTGGCCCCACAGCCACTGTGGCAAGGATAGGCCACTGCTTACACAGGGGCTTCTGGTCAGAAAGAGGAGGAACCAGCTCCTCAGCTCTGCCCTTTTGAGTCTCTGTCTCAGCCTGGCCCTTGGGCTGCTGCCACTGTGCAGGCTGCCTGCCTGGGCGTCAGTGCCCTGCACTTCCTGTCCTGAGGAGGGCTCCGCAGGAAGCCACAGGGAGAGGGAAGAGCAGTTTAGATAGGAATGTGAGGGACTCAGCGTGGCTTTGGGGTCAGTGCTGGGCCTGAGTCCTGACTTCATCAATCCTAGCAAGGGCACCTTGGCCAAGGGACTTCATTCATCTAAGCCTTGGTGTCTTCGTGAATGGGGATAATATCAGCATTCACCCCGTAAGCAGTTCATGAAATAATAACTGAAAATAGTTAATGGCTGTCTGTTTATCAGGGGCCAGCCTACTCTGTGTGTTTTCTCTTAATTTTTCCCTTTTTCTTTCTTTGTTGTACTGGAGATGGACCTCAGGGGCTCACACATGCTAGACAAGGCTCTACCACTGAGCTACAACCCAGTCTTTTCTTAGTTTTTGTTATGATACATGTCTGGGCTGGCCTCAAACTTGTGATCTTACCTCAGCCTTCCAGAGTGCCGGCATTATAGGCATGCAGCAGCATGCCTGGTTCCAGTTCTTTTCCTTTTTATATTATCATTACTGTATTATGTGTTGTACTGAGCTTGCTATGTCGTTCAGGCTGGCCTCTGATCTTCCTGTCTCAGCCTTGTGAGTGCTGGGATCACAGTAGCTTTTCTTTTTTAAATTCTGAGACAAGGTTTCAGTAGGTTGTCCATCCTGGGATAGTACTTGCCATCCTCCTGCCTCAGAATGCTGGGAATTATTATTATTATTATTGTTATTTTGGTACTAGAAATTGAACTCTTGTCTTTAAACAGAGTTAGCCCTTTTTTATTTTGAGATAATGTTTTGCTAAGTCATTAGGTTGCCAAAGCTGGGTTCAGCCTTTCTAATTTCCTGCCTCAGCCTCCCACAATGCTGGGATTACAGACTTGCACCAACATAGCTGGCTCACCTTTTATTTTTACAACTTTCTGGGGGTTACTATTACTAGTTTCTTTTTTAAGACAGGGTCTCACTATGCAGTCCAGACTGGCTTGAATTCAGTATGTAGCCCAGGTTGGCAATTCTTCTGCCTCAGCTGCCCAAATGCTAGGGTTACCGGCCTATTAACAGTGTTAAACCCATCTTCCACCTGAAGACCTGAGGCATAGCAAGGTGCAGTGCTCAGTGGTAGTCTGTGGTGTGGACAGGCTGGCGGTCCAGCCTCCAGACAGTTGGCCCGGAAGCTGCTGTGTACCAGCAGGCAGGTCTGCTGTCTGCCTCCTCAGAAACCAGAAGTGTGACAGGGCAGAGTGACTCAGCATCCTGCTGGGCTGGGGTGGCTATCAGAGGTGGCAGGGTTTGCTCTCTATGAGTCACACTTCACTCCATGGCCCTGCAGCCCCCTCGGTCTGGGAAGGAAGGGCTACGTTAGTTCTGGGTGAGTGGGCAGTTGCCCAGGTGGCCTGGGTCCTGGCCCGTCACAGTGTGCTCTGCTCATCACAGTGTACTTGTAGAGGTAAAGGGTCAGGCAAGGGTGACATCATGGCTTGGTGGCTTCTGACCATAGGGCCTTTCTGGCCAGTGTGCCCTGGGTCTGGTCAGCCGATCATATGTGCCACCACCCAGATAGTGGACCTGAAAATGCCATGGTGATGGCCATAGTGACACACAGGGCTGGGGATACAACTCATTGGCACAGTGCCTGCCTGGCAAGCGTGATGCTCTCAGCTCAATTCCTGGTACCACTTTAAAAAAAACTCACTGTATCAGCATAGTAACAGACATGCCTACTCCAAGGTAACCTGTGCTGTACCCCTTCCTCCCTTCTGTGCTGTCAAAGGGTGCCTTGGAAGGGCAGGTATGTGACTTAGGGAGAAGGGGCCTCGCACTCCTGGTGAAGAGTCTGCTTTCTCCTCCTTTCCTTTGTTCTATGAAGGGGTTCATACGTTCTGCCTACCCAGGATGTTTCCCCCAGACATCTGAAAGCAGTGACCAAGCCCTTGCCTCGAGCTCATGGTGCCCTGCCTGGCCCTTCCCTGCATGCCCTGGCACCAGGTCCTCTGTGTCCCCTTCTGGTGGCACTGGCTCCTCACAGCTCTCTCCTGCCCTGTTTTGCCCCTCACCCCTCTGTGTGGGGTGGGGCTTCTTTCTGACCTGACTACTTCTGTCCCTTCTACTCTGGGGACATGGAAAGCGGCTTTCCTCAACTAACCCATTCAGAGACCTGGCCTGCTATTCTATCTAGGCCACCTGCCCCCCCTGAGTTACCTCAGTTGTCCTGGGAGAAGCATAAGGCAGTCTTTATGCCATCCCTGGCCTGTGCAGGGTGCCCCACAGAGGGAAGCTGGGGCTCCTTCCAGCAGAGGTCGTGAGGGTGGCTACCACCTCAGTCTGTGGTTTCTCCCCGTGGGGTCCTCAAGTCTGCCCCTGGGTAAGGCTCTAGGCAGGGCTTGGTCCTGTCTCTGGAAGGGCGCAAGCCTCCTTCTTAGCTCTTCTCGTCTCTGTCACCTCAGAAGGGGACACCAGGCCAGGGGGACATTGTTCAGCAAGGAGACATACATAAAGGAAGGTGTCAGGATCCTAGGGCTCCACTCTGGCTATGCCACTGGGAATCATGTCACTGTTCTGGGCCTGATTCTCTCATCTGAAATGCAGCACTCAGAACTGGGGAGCTGCAGAGGTCCCCACTGCCTGTAGGGCCTCTCAGCTTGCTCCACTGCTCCCTGCTAGCCACCGTCCCTGGGCAGAAATCACCACGCCCAGTCTCCCCTTCTGAGCTGTAGTCCTCAAGCAGCCAGTGAAAAGAGCAGGCGACGGGGCTGCCGCAGCTGTTCTGAGGGAACCAAAGTCCCGTCTCAGGCCTGCCCTGTGTGGCCTGCAGGTCCTGACTCCGCCTGCCACCATCCCACAGCCTCCTCCCTGCTCTCAGCTGTGCCCCAGCTCCAGCTCTCAGACTCCTGCCAGCTGCCATGGGGGCTGGGCTGAGCCCTCCGGAGGGTCCCAGCTGGTACTGTGACTCACGAGGAGGCCGTGCCAGGGCCATCTAGCTTCTTCCTGGTTCTGCTGTCTAGCTACCCATGGGGAGGTTCTCATCTCTGAAATGGGCACAGGGAGTGCTGAGCTGCCCTGCTAGTCTGTCATACCCGTGATGCTCAGCGGTGTGACCCTGGGTGCCTAATGAATCCTCTGCTTTCCCGTGGCAGGGAAGAGAGGCCCCAGATGAGCAGGTGTGAGCACAGGTGGTCAGGAGCTGGGCCTGCAGGAGCAGGTGACACAAATTCGGGCACCAGAGAGAGACAGACTGGGAGGGAAGTTCTCCACCTGAGTGTGCTCGGGCAGTATGAAACCAGTGCTGCATAAGCCAGGCCGGCACTCATGACTGCTTTTTTTTCTTTCAGGTCCCAGCGGCTGAGGTTCCCCCTCAGCCCTTGAGCTGCCATGTCCAACCCCACTGCCCCCCCTCCGTATGAAGACCGCAACCCCCTATACCCTGGCCCTCCACCCCCAGGGGGCTATGGGCAGCCATCTGTGCTGCCAGGTGGGTACCCCGCCTACCCTCCCTACCCACAGCCTGGCTACGGTCACCCTGCTGGCTACCCGCAGCCCATGCCCCCCGTCCACCCGATGCCCATGAATTATGGTGAGTCCCAGAAGGGTGGCTGGTGGGTGGAACAAAGGAAGCTGCTCCAGGGTCTAGGAGCGCAACCCCTTTTCTTCCTCTCTCGTCACCCTTCCCTTTAACCTCCTGTTCTCTGCTTAGATCTCCTGTCTGTCTTACCTCCCTGCTCCATCCTTCTGCTCCTGTCACCCCATCCCAGCCCCTGGCTAACCCCTTTATTCAGCAAGGGACAGTCCATGTGACGTTACCATTACTGCAGCTTATACACACAGAAGGGTGGCAGGGGAAGTAACAGCTGCAAGCAGTCACCTAAGGGACTGTTTGTTTCCCAAGCAAGGCGGCTGCCACCCCATCCTACCTGGTGCCTTGCATTCTTTAGGAACTGCCTCTGCAGTTTTGTTTGTTTGTTTTGTTTTTTAAATAAGGTTCTTGGAACTGACAAACCATCATCCTTCAGGTAAAGCCTGATTTTTGTAAACATTCCAAAGCCATTTGGAACCACCTTTGGTGTAAATATGGTAGCAGGTCAGAAATGGGGCCAATTAGCACACAACTGAGCCTCTTTCTGGAAGGACTTTCCTTTTCAATTTTTGGGTGCTGGGATATAGAGCTTCTCAGATGTCTGGCATGTGCGCCCCCAGATCCCCTCCTGGGTGGTTGTGGACAGCATTCTTGGAGTGTCTGCAGCCCAGAGTGCTGGGCATGCACGCGCTGGTATGGCTCTTTACACATGCAAGTGGCACATGCCCTGACAGACCTATTGTCCTGAGGCCTGGCCCAGCCCTGCCCTGCCCTGCCCTGCCCTGCATGTGGCCCTGAGCAGTCCTGGCCTTTTCTCCACCAGTCAGCCCCACTCTTGCCTTACTTCCTGCTTGATCAAGATACCATTTCTCTACCCTCATGGCATGGGGCTGGGCGCAGAGCCCTGAAGAGATTCATGCTGATGGAGTGGCTGTTACCCAAGTCCCCTCCTGCCATGCCACTAATGACCCTAGCTTCGAAGGAGCAGTTCTTGTGTTATAACACTTATCTTTTGGCTGGATCTTTGATTTTTTAATTAGTTAATTTATACTAAAGATTGAACCCAGGGTCTCATGTCTACCACTGCACTACAGCCTCTTTTAAATTTTTGGGACAGGGTCTTGCTAAATAGCCAAGGCTGAACTTGAACTTGCAATCTTCTTGCCTCAGCCTCCCAAGGAGTTAGGATTACAAGCATGGGCCTTTGTTTGGGTGGGTGTTAGGGAAGCTCTGGAATGCAGGCCACATGTTCCAGGTCCTCAGTTAGTCCTATGTGATCTGTCCTTAGGCCCAGGCCAGGGCTATGATGGAGAGGAAAGAGCAGTGAGTGACAGCTTTGGGCCTGGAGAGTGGGATGACCGGAAAGTCCGACATGCCTTCATCCGCAAGGTAAGATCAGAGCTGGGAGGCTGAGGGACGCTGGACCGGGCCCTCAGGCTGTGGGGGTCGGGAGGGCTGGCTGAGTCAGCTCCAGGTACACCCTGACCTTATTTTAGGAGGGCAGAGGCAATCTGGGGGAATCTTCCTGGGCTCTGTCCAGATGCTCTGCCCTCCCCAGGGGCCACTGTCCTGTTGGACCCCAGGCAGCTGTGTGAGGCGGTTGTACTTGCACCCGACCCACCCTTCCTATCTTCCATCTCGCAACTCCTGCTTGGAACAGACAGATGCACAGCTGCTGTGGCAGCAGAGCCGTGGCTGGTGGTGCAGGGCAGTAAACTGAGCAAATGCTGGACAGTGGGAGGCGCCAAGGAGCAGGCAGAGGGGGACAGGAAGAAGGGCAGCTGATGGCGTGTGAGCCAGGTCCTTCACTGTGTTCCTAGTGCAGCGGGAGGCGCTCTTGAGGGCTCACAGCCCTCAAAATGAACAACCTACCCCCTTTACCACTGAAGGAACAGGAAGGGGAAAGGGCTCCTGGGCCCCAGGCTGGCTGCTGCTTCTGGGGAAAGGCCAGCAT
Source organism: Cavia porcellus (assembly GCF_034190915.1). Taxonomy (NCBI): domain Eukaryota; kingdom Metazoa; phylum Chordata; class Mammalia; order Rodentia; family Caviidae; genus Cavia; species Cavia porcellus. Next base: position 55,240,289 of record NW_026947509.1, on the reverse strand, counting down.
GTGGGAGGTGACCCCTGCCGGCCATCCGTGTTGCAGGTTTACAGCATCATCTCCGTGCAGCTGCTCGTCACAGTGGCCATCATTGCTGTCTTCACCTTTGTGTGAGTTTTGGCCTGGGTCACAGGCTGGGGGACCGTGGCCAGGGGCTGAGGGCAGGTCAGCCCTGTGTGACTCTGCCCTTGTCCTCCCTGCCCCACAGGGAACCTGTCGGCAAGTTCGTGAGGAAAAACGTGGCTGTGTATTATGCATCCTAGTGAGTGTGTGGCCGTTGTCACTCAGCTGAGCAGGGGAATTGGGGCTGGCAAGTTCAGGTCCACCTGACCCGCTGTGCTCAGGGTGGGGTCAAATGCTTTTTGAAAGGGGCCCTGCCAGGGGCCAGTGGTGGTCTTCCAGGTGTCTGGGCAGAGGAGCGTGGTGGCATGCGTTCACAAGACACCTCAGGGAGGGGGCAGCAGGATCGTCAGGCTCCTTCCAGGCCTCAACCTGTCGCCAAGCTGCTCAGTGCCCCTGGCTGGGATGATCTTGTCCCTGCTTCCCTGAGTGGCTTGTCCACAGTGCTGGACAGCTGTCTGGGCCTCCCTGGGTCTGATGAATGCTGCCCCAATGGGCTGGACATGGGCTGAGGGCAGCTGTGGCCTGTAGACCATGTCCCCCTCTTTCTCCCTAGTGTCGTCTTCCTTGTCACCTACCTGGTCCTTGCCTGCTGCCAGGGGCCCAGGTGAGTGCTAGTGGCATAGACAAAGGGGAAGGCATTGGGTGAGACAACGGCCAAGGATGTTGGTAAGAAAAGGGATTCTTTACAGTGATTAAATGGAGACTGATGAGAAATACTGGTGGTAGGCTGAGGCAGGAGGAGTCCATGTTTGACATTAACCTGGGCTATAAAGATGGTTCAAGGGCAACCTGGACTACAAAGCAAGACTCTTACTTTAAAAACTGTAACAGTCCAGGGGCGATGGCGTATACCTGGGAGCACCTGGGAGGCTAACGCAGGATTACTACAAGTTCAAGATCAGCCTGGGCTACAAAGAGAGTTCAAAATTAGTTTGAACCACACCTCGAGACCCTGTCTCAAAACAACCCTAAAAATATACTGGTAGTGGTGGTCACAGTGATGATAATGGCTGCTGTCCCCGTGTGTACAAAGTGTGGTGTGCAGGATTTATCTAGCTGTCATGCTCACAGCAAGCCTGCAAGATGTGTAGCGTTAGGGGCTGAGGATTTAGCTCAGCAGCACAAGTGCCTGCCTTGCAAGCAGGCAGTCGTGAGTTCAATCCCTGGTACCAATAAAAAAAAAAAAAAAAGATGTGTAGCATTTTAACCATGTAACATACAGCAATGAAGAGAGAGGGGTTAGGAGGAAAAAAAGAAAACCACGGGTGGGACGGAAGGGAAAAGGAAATAAGAAGCATGCAAGGCTCAGAGACCCTGGACAGCTTTCTCACAGTCACACAGTACTCAGTGTGAGAGCTGAGAACAAGTCCTGGTCTCAACTCCGAGGCACAGGTCTGCCCCACTGCCCCACCCTGTCCCTGTGTGAACACCTGAGCAGGTGCCACATGCCACATCGGCGTCCCCTCGCCCTAAGACCTGTATCCCTGTCTCCTCAGACGCCGGTTCCCATGGAACATTATCCTGCTGAGCATCTTCGTAAGTGCAGAGTGCTGCTCGGGGCTGGCCTGGGGTCTCCCCACTTTACCCTGATGGCATGCTCGTGGTCTCTTCCGTTGGCCGCCTCTTTCCAGTACATCTCATCTGTGCCCAGCTGCAGCAGGACACTGGTCGAGCCCCACTGGCAGCCCTGCCCTGCCCTGCCCTGCCCTGCCCCCTTCCCTCTCCGTTTCTTTTCTCTGTTTGCCTGTGGGGCTGGGAGCTGAACCCAGGGCCAGGCATGTGCTGGGCAAGTGTTTGCTCACTGCATCGCACTTCCGCCCCTGCTGTTCTCCAGTGTCTTCCTCATTTCTCTCCTTCCCTAGACTCTGGCCATGGGCTTCATGACGGGCACCATTTCCAGGTACTTTCAAGGACAGTTCGTCACATTCTCGGGAAGTGTGTTCTCGGGAAGTGTGTCATGGGTGCTGGGTGTGCCTGGGCTGCCAGTGCTCTCAGAGGTGGATTCTGGGTGGGCTGCTTTTGGAGGCAGGGAGTTTGAAGTTACTTTTATGTTGCTTATGTCTCTGGTCTCTCTGAACTCCTCCCTCCTCCCAGTATGTACGAAACCAGAGCCGTCATCATCGCTGCGATCATCACTGCCGTGGTGTCCATCTCTGTCACCATCTTCTGCTTTCAGACTAAGGTGAGGGCGTGGAGGGTTGGCATGTGAGCAGGCCTGGGAGGGGCCAGAGCCCTGGATCCCTGGAGTCTTCCTTGGAGACTGAGTCCCTTTTTGCTCATATCTGCACCCACACATCTGCTGCCGGTCTGTCCTTGGCAGGTTGTGGCCACTCCCCTGCCCACAGGAGGCAGTACTGGGGCTGCCTGGCAGAGCCAGACTGGCTGGGCCGCTGGTTGTGACAGTCATCTGACAGGTAGCCCTTCTCCCTCCCTGGCAGGTGGACTTCACCTCATGTGCAGGCCTCTTTTGTGTCCTGGGAATTGTACTCATGGTGACTGGGATTGTCACTAGCATTGTGCTGTGCTTCAAATATGTGAGTGCACGTGACGGGTCGGGTGGGTGAAGCCAATGCTCACTGCAGGCTTCCTGGAGAGAAGGGGCCCCCACTGGGACCCAGGGCCCCTGGGCAGGTCAGGGCCCTGGAATCTCCCCACTGGTTAGCAAAGGTACCAGCATGGAAGTGCCGTATTTTTGGGTTGGGGTATAGTCGATCTCTCTTTAGAGACAAAGGGTCCTGGGGGCTGTGACACCTGGACAGTGTCGCCTAGTAGATTAGGTCTGACAGTTAAGATTGGGTTCTGGGAAAGGATCCTGATCGGAGAAGATGGGCCTGGATGGAAGAGAGTTCGGGGGTCACTGGGATTGATTCAGTCTTTGGTTCCAGCTACTGAGGGAGAACATGGGCTCCCTGGCCAGGGAGAACAGTGCTATTGGGGGAAAGCTGGGGACAGAGAGCCATTGCCCACCTGACCGTGGGCCAGCCCTGTCCTTCCATAAACGGGCACCCGGAGGACTGGGCAGAGCTGCCCCCCAGTTATGAGGGTGGCCAGGGTGGTCAAGTGCTTCTCTTGCTACTCTTCTTTAGGCTGTCTCCTCCCTCCCCCAGGAGAGCTGCAAGAGCCCAGATTCTGGCTGCACATGCTCTACTGAGCACCCACCTTGACTTAGGGGAAGTCTACGAGGCCCTGCAGCCAGTGCGTGCTGGGTCTGTCCTCCAGAGCTACCAGTTGCCACTCAGTTGCCGCCTCTTTTTCCAGAAGTATGGCAGACACCTCTGTTCCTTGACTAGCTCTAGAAGTTGTGGCAAAAAGATGCCATGTCTGGTATTATGTGCCACTGTAGGATGGCTTATGCCTTCTCTGCCAAAGATATCACCATTCTTAATTCCTTCCAGGGCCTAGAAAGGCATGATACGATCAGGATCTGAGAACTGGCTTCCTGGATTTGCCTACTCCAGTCCCCAAATCCTAGGGGTTAGCCGAGTCTCAGGGGGCCTCCCCAAGATGTGCTTTGCTCAGAGATTTCTAATCTGTCTCTCTCACTTCCAGATTTACTGGCTTCACATGGTCTACGCTGCTATTGGGGCCATTTGTTTCACTCTGGTAAGTCCTTACCTGGCTCTAGAGGGGGAGTGGAAGGTGAAGAATTTAGGTGGCTTGGGACTTGAGAAGGGGCATAGGCTGTCCTTCCTCTCCCCTTGGTATGTTCCAGTGACTTCCTGGGCATTTCCCATCTCCCATTCACACTGCCTACTGTTAGAAGGCTTAGCAGGCCTTTTAGAGGTGACAGTACATCAGCCTCAGTGACGTCTGTGGCTAGAGGCCATGTGTCACATTGTTCATTAACCAGTCCCCTAACCACACTGCATGGCACACGGGCTGCAGCACAACCCTGGGGCCACTAAGCCCTTAGGTGCTTATTTTTGACCTCCTTATCCCGCAGTTCCTGGCTTATGACACACAGCTGGTCCTGGGGAACCGGAAGCACACCATCAGCCCTGAGGACTACATCACAGGTGCCCTGCAGATCTACACAGACATTGTCTACATCTTCACCTTTGTGCTGCAGCTGGTGGGGGATCGCAACTGAGGAGCACCCTGGTTCCACCCACCCTGAGTTCTCCCTTCTCTAGAGGCCTGGGCTTGACACCCCTTTCCTTCCCCTCAAGTAATATGCCCAGTTTCCTTTAGTCGTGAGGCCAGGTGGCCTCTACTGCTGGACTGGAGGAGCAGAGAACTCTTGCCATTGGTGGGCCTGCCGGGGACCAGCCTGAGGGCGTGCCTTCTTCCCTCTGCCCATGGCATGGCATCAAAGTCTTGCAGTGTGGTGTGTGAAAGGAGCCTGGTCTTTAGCTGAAAGGGACTGTGAGTGGCAGAAGTGTGAAGCACTGCCCTTCCCACCTTGTCATGGGCTTCTAGACTAGGGAACTGGAGCAGTTTCCCTCCTGAACCCAGAGCCACACAGCTTGTGCCCAGTTCGTGGATTAGGGGGCCATTATCCTACATTCCTTGGGCTTGGCACCTTTCAGCCAGGAAGGTAGAAGAGGTCTCCCCACTTGACCCCCATTTGTTTCAGTAACACATGTATGTTGCTTATCTGGCTGTGGGTGGGGGAGGAAGAATGAACACATAAAGTATAGGGGCAGAGCATCTGCCCTGGGCTTGCTGCAGGCTCGGATGGTACAGAGCAGGCTACTGGAGCCACCTGGTCCATTCTCCAAAGCTGCCTGTGGTCTGCCTCGGGGCTTCTGATTGCTGCTCAGAAGCTCTTGCTTTCTCTGCTTAGGTGCTTGGAGCAGAACGTGAAGGGCAACAGTTAAGAAACAGGGTGGTTTGTAGGCTCATGAGTGTGGTAGGAAGGAGCAAAGCTGAGATGGGGGTCGGGGCAGAGAAAAAGCCTTAAAGTCTCCCAACTGCTCTGAGAAACTCTGAACTCCAAGAAAACTTCTGTGTCTTTTCCTTCTGGCAGCCTAGGAAGGGCCCTGCACAAGAGGTGACTCTGTCTGAGTCTGTTCTGAACTCAAGGCTGGGGGATTTTCAGCACCAGCCCTGCCTCTCCAGCCAACCACTGCCTTCTTTGTAATATAAATGCCTCTGCTGGAGTCCGGGAGGGGACAGGGTCAGTGTATTGGGTGGAAATTAGGTCAGCCCAAAGTGTAATTATGCCTTCTCTACTGACCCTAAATATATCACACAAAGGGACACAGCTAGTAATATAATAAAGTTTTATGTTTAGAAGTTCAATCCTTGAGTGGCTCTGGTTTTCTTCCCTAAGGTGGCTCTGGGCGTATCTGGCTGGCTGTGCCCAAAGCATCCATTCTGGCTTCCTTCTCCTAACTCCTTTCTTTTTTCCCCTATTGGGTGTGGAACCTCCCAGGGCTGGGGAATGCGAGATCCTCAGCCCTCTCTCCTCTCTCACACCTGTTCTGGGGTAACCTCATGTACTTGATCGCACCTTTTCTCAGTGATGGATGCAACAAGCTGCTGAAGGTTGACACTTGGCTGGGGAAGGATTCAGAGGCGACCTCACCAGAGCCACAGTGCCTGACCACTTTCGTGCTGTGGACCCTCTACAAAAGCTCAGGAGAGCTTGTCCCCCCCTTCCCTGTGAAGGTGCATGTATAGCTGGGGGTGGGGACACACCCCCCCTGAGGTTCCAGTGACTCAGGAGCCGAAGCAAGAGGATCACAAGTCATCGGGGCAACCTGGTGACTTACAGAAACTTGTCTCAGAATTTTTTTTAAAAAGCTGGGAATGTAGGGAATGTAGCTCAAGGTGAAGGCCCTGGTTCAACCCCTGATTCAAGGGGTGGGGGGGAGGGCTGTATATACACATACAATTTTGCCAGTGGAGGAGGGCATAGACCACAAATTCACAATCTCAGAAATCATTAGTTCAGTCATTTATGAATGAGGAACCTGAGGCCTGAGGAGGTGGAATCATTTGGACCCAGCTGTAAGTGTGTTTGCTGCCACATCCTGAATGCTGCCTTTTGATTCCATTACTTGTTTCAAGGCTGACTGGAACCCCACCCTCCTGAGCAGCAGCTCTGAGGGCTTGGTCCCCCAGGTCCAGCCTAAGCTTGTTGAACACAGATCTGCAGTTGCCCCACCGTCCTGCCAGAAACACTGCTCTTTTGTGGGATGGAGCAAGAGTGAGTAACCGGCACCACCCACTGCTCCTCCCCTCCCCAGAGACTTAGAAACCCTGATCTGTTTCCTTCCCAAACACTCAATAACTTTATTTGCTCAGGGCAGACTCTTCTGTGTGGGAGGGGCAGGAGCTGGCAGCAGCCTGGGCTTCAGGCGCCCTCTGGTGGTTCTCAGAGGCAAGGACTATAATGGCCAAACCGGAGGACTTCAGTTAAAAAGCAGTCTAGCAGAGGTGGCAATGCTCCTCAGGCCTGCTCCCCGGACTCAACTTTGGTGGATGGGGCATGTTGGGAGGAGGCCCTGAACCTCTGGCTCTCATACTCGCCCGTGTTGGATGCCCGCATGTTCTGCCGAGCCTTCATCTGCTTCAAACGGTCCTTGTCCACTTCCCGCTTGGTGAGGATGAAGAGGAGGATACCACAGGGGAAGCCGATGGCCCTAGGGGTGGGAGATGTGCATGGGGTTTGGGAAAGGGCTGGGCTAGAGCCAGAGGAGCTTGGGGGAGTCATTCTAGCTTTGCCAATTGTGCAAATGTTGGGACACCTTTTATCTACTAGTCCTCCGTGCTGGGAGGGACTTGGGCAAAGCAGATCCTGTTACTGTCCTGCTTAAGGACCCATAACAGCTCTCCATCCATCCCTTCCTGGCTAAGTTCAAACTCTTAGGTATGGCCCAAAAGGCCCAGTGTAGCCTGTGCATGATTCTTCAGGCAGACCAGCCTCTTTTCTTCTGCGAGTCAGAGAAAAAGTTTATCTATATTGCTCCATATCCCCTCCCAGACTCATGATCCTCTTGCTTCAGTCTCTGGAGTGCTGGGATTATGGGCATGCATGACTGTGTCTGGCTTCTTCCTCTTAATCTGAGTAACTGTTAGCAGGGGTTGCCTTGCTGTGGCAGAAAGAGCACAATCAGAAGACCCACTGTGAATTCCACCTGAGTCTCACTTCCCTTCTCCATGGGTGGGTGGGTGTAGTATTTGTCTCAGAAGGCCTAAAATATTACTGTACATGGTAAAGTACTGCCTCCTTTTCCTTTAATATTGACCAATAATATGTACTAAGGCCAGAACCAGAACCAAAGAACAACATATGAAACAATTTCTAGCTACTACACAACTAATATAACTTCACATGATCTCAGTTAGCTAATTACTGGGATTTGGTCCTCACTCTAAGCTCTCAAGAGGGAAGATGAAGCCAGGGACCCAAACAGAAATCAGACCAGATCAGCTCACCCAACAAAAAACCCAGTCTCCCCAATTCATTTTTTTTTTTGGTCTTTTTATCAGTACCGGGGATCGAACTCATGACTGCCTGCTTGCAAGGCAGGCGCTTATGCTGCTGAGCTAAATCCCCAGTCCCCCCAATTCATTTTTTTGACCTCCCCTTCTCCACTCCTGAGATTTCATTCCTTGAACCCAGCAATACTGTTTGCACAACCTTGGATTCAGCTCATCCGGTGAAACTTCGAGAAATTCAAGAGTCCTGCCCACTTCTGGGTGTACTGGTATTGGTGGAGAAAAAGATAGTTACAACTCACCAGGCTAGTCCCACAGCTTTCATGGGGTTCCGCCCCCTCTTTCTAGGAATGTACTCCAGCTCAGGAGATAGGGGCTCAGGTTCCTCCTTGCCTTCTTGGGAGCTGTGGCTTTGCAGAGCTCTGGTCCTGTTCTGAGAGGCCTTGTTAGCTGTGGCTCCCGAGAGGATCCCTGTGGATGAAGGTAAGGAAGGTCAGCACGGGAGATGAAAAAGTCGGTAGGAGGTTTAAGGGTTGGGGAGGAGCAGCTGAGATATAAGGAAAGGGAGTTATTGCAGTTTGGGGTAACAAGTGCTAGGAGAATCCATAGGGAAATGGGAAAATCGCCATCGAGGTGACACCTTTGGATGCCACTTCCACGTCACTGTGGGCTCATCAACCTGGTTCCAGGAGAGCGAGCTTCGCTGTTCTTCGTTTCAGACGACAGGATGAGAAGGACTGCAGAGGGACTCATACAAGGCGTACGAAGGAAATCCGGGGAAGGTTTTTAAAACTACAGAATTTTGGCAGGGGGAAGAAGCTTAAAGGCAGTCTCCTCCATTCCCTCTTGTTATAGAAGAGGAAACTGAAGCGCTGAGAGACGAACAGCTTCGCCCAAGGTCAGACTGTTTATGACCCAGGGCTAGAATCCAAGCCTCCAGAAGCTATGGGCTCTTCCCTCTGCACTGCGGTGAGTGTAAAACACCTGGAGCGCGGGAGTCTAAAGACTGTCTCAGGCCTCTCGTTTGCTACAGAACCCCTGAAGTGTCGTGTAAGCCGAACGCAGACAAATGAACGGGGTGACCTCTACTGAGCATCTTTCACCCCCAGACTCTTTAAAGATTATGAAGAGAGGTGTGGGGAGGAACTGGCAGCCCTGACTTCCTGAAACAGCCGGGCAATGTGATAGACAAAGGATCTCCTGCAATTTTACCCTCCCCGGGGTCCCTCTCCTTACCCCGGAGGACGCGGGCATTTCTCGCCCCCCGGCCCTTCAGCGCCGTAGCAGCTACCACCGCCGCCATGTTCAGATCCCGCCCCCCTTCATCGCGCTCCCCGCCGGGAATTGTAGTTTGCGTAAGGGGCCTCCCCCGCTCCTTCCGCCCTGCCTACAGACCAGAAACTACATCTCCCAGAAGCATGCGGGATTAGGCCCAGGAGAACTACTCTTCCCAGGAGACCCGGGAGGCGCGCACGCTCGCTTGTTTCCCTCTTGTTAGGGGCGGAGTTGGGCCGGCGGAGTTTGGGCTCTCCCCGACACGCGCTAGCCCCGTCTCCCAACTCTAGCCTGTGATTGGTGCTCCAGCTAGACAACTCCCGTTGCTATTGGTCGAGTGGCCGTCGCTCTTCCTGCCGGGGAATTGCCTACGCCTACTTCCTCCCGGGAGGAGGGACTCGAGTTCCGCGTCGTCGCGCAGAGCTGACTCTGGGAGGCGTTTGGGCCCAGAGAAGTGGATCGGCCGCTTGCGCCGCATGGAGTCCGAATCGGACAGCGGGGCCGCCGCTGACACCCCCCCGCTGGAGACCCTAAGCTTCCATGGTGATGAAGAAATTATCGAGGTGGTAGAACTGGATCCCGGCCCGCCAGACCCTGGTGAGAACTGCCGGTGCACAGGCCAGGGGCCAGGAGGCGCTCACCCCTGGCCTCTGACCCCTGCGTCTCCCCCTCCCAACTACACCCCACCGGTCACGCCTGCCGACATCCCTCTCCCTGCCCCCAGCCCACCCCCACGTTAGTTCTGAGGCCCGGCAGGGTGGGGGTTCCCTGACGCCTCCCCTGGCCCTTCCCCTCACACACCCCCTTCCCGTCATGCCCTCGGCCCTCCCTTCCCACACGGACCCGGCCAACGCCAGGTCTTGAGACCTCGTCTCCCATCCTGCCCCCCACGCATACACTGTCCTGCCCTTCGTGCTCCCGTTACGCCCCATCTGTCCGACCTCGCCTCAGCTTCTGGCTGCAAGACCTCCCCAACCCTCATGCCTCCCGAGCCCCACCTTTTAACACCTTTCCCAAAGCAGATGATCTGGCCCAGGAGATGGAAGATGTGGACTTTGAGGAAGAGGAAGAAGAGGAAGAGGGCAATGAGGAGGGTTGGGTTCTGGAACCCCAAGAAGGGGTGGTCGGCAGCATGGAGGGCCCCGATGACAGCGAGGTCACCTTTGCATTGCACTCAGGTAGGCCTCTGAGGTGAACGCTTTAACTCGCATCAGGTGGGCATTTGAGCATGGCACTTTTGCCATCTGCAGACGGGAAAGCTGCTGGCCTTGTTCTGCAAGCTCCTGGTGTAGTCAAATGGTATCGGAGTCAGTTGAGTCAGGAGTTCACTGCCTCTTAGCACGTCACTACCTTTATAAACCATTCTGGGTCTTTTTTTTTTTTTTTAATTATGTTTGATGAAAGTTAAAGTCAACTGAAGGGAAATTAGAGGTAATTTGTAGTTTTTTAAAAAATATACTTTTTTGGCCAAGCATTGTGACACATACCTGTAAGAGTGAGGCTGAGGCAGGAGGACTGAAAGTTTGAGTCCAGCTTGGGCAACTTATCAAAACCCTGTCTAAAGATAAAATGTAGAAATACACCAGGGATGTAGCTCAGTGTGAAGGCGCTGGGTTCAGTCTACAAAATCAGAACCAAAACCAAGTACTTAAGTATATATACATTTTGAGTATACTTTCTATAATCTCACCAGAAGCTCTCCTTGTGGTGCAGCCTGGTGGCACCTTGTAGGGACAACTGCAAGCCCTGTAAAAGTGTTCACCTCGTATGTGTGAGGGAGCTGGGGACAAGAACAATAAGGGATCTGCCTGGGAAAGGACCCGGAGCTCAGGCTTGAGGAAGGATTTCACCAACAGCCTCAGGCTTAAAACATAGAACTTGGGTGTATCCTTCTCTTTCTGGAGGGAAGGCATTGTTTGGAGTGAAAGAGGTGGGCTTCCTGAGAGTCCTGAAAGGATAGAACTCACCCTATGTCTTGGGACAGCATCTGTGTTCTGTGTGAGCCTGGACCCCAAGACCAACACGTTGGCAGTGACAGGGGGTGAAGATGACAAAGCTTTTGTGTGGAGGCTCAGCGACGGGGAGCTGCTCTTTGAGTGTGCAGGTAAGTGTGGCCTGGGTGGGGGTTTCATGTAGCTTTGGAGATCGAAGGGGGAGGCCTGTGTGGTTGAGCATCCTTCCGACAGCCCGATGCTGACCTCTGTTTAGTGCCAGCTCTGGCATGGGCCCCTGGAACACAAAGAATAATGCCTGTTTAGGTACAGAGACAGGCACAATTCCTAGAGGGAGTCTAGGAAAGGGCTGAGAGGTGATGTCACTGGTGCAGGGGAAAGTGAGCAGAAGGAAGTGCGGTTCTTTCAGGCAGAGGTTCGGGGCAGCGAGACAGGAATGGCTGAGGCATAGGAGGCTGGGCTTGCTTGAGTCGGGACTAGAAGCAGTTCTATCTTGGGGAGCTGTGTAGCTCTTGTTGGTTCTCAGAGATGCAGAGAATTTGGTCACCTGTCCTGCTGTGACTCACTTGCCTTTCTTTCCCTAGGAAAAAGGTCTTGCAGTCACCATGGGGACCTCCTAGGGGTCCAGGTACCTTGGGCTGGATCATGTGTCCCCAACACTAGGTAACTTATGTTTTCTTTGCAGGCCATAAAGACTCTGTGACTTGTGCTGGTTTCAGCCACGATTCCACCCTGGTGGCCACAGGGGACATGAGTGGTCTCTTGAAGGTGTGGCAGGTGGACACCAAGGAAGAGATCTGGTCTTTTGAAGCAGGAGACCTGGAGGTAAGATTCTCAGAGTGGGGTTGAACTCTGCACAACCTCAGGTAGGGATGAGAGCTTCAGGGGGCCAGTCCTACCTCCATTGCACCAGTGTTCCCCAAGGTACAGCAGCAGATCTGCCCCTATTGGGGGTTATGGGGAGGCTGCTAGGTGGGAAAAGTGACAGGCCTCCCTGCTGACCCCTCCTCTCTGCCCAGTGGATGGAATGGCACCCTCGGGCACCTGTCCTCCTGGCGGGCACAGCTGACGGCAACACCTGGATGTGGAAGGTTCCAAATGGTGACTGCAAGACCTTCCAGGGCCCCAACTGCCCAGCCACCTGTGGCCGTGTCCTCCCTGATGGTGAGTGCAGCTGTTGACTGTCCCTTACTGGGTACAGAGGCAGACTGGCACTCCCTCAGCTCCTCCTGGCCCCGACTGGCAGACTCGGCCTGCTTAGGGATTCACAACCTGCAGCTGTGGTTCCTGGGCAGTGTCTGTACCTTTCTTCCTCTCCTCCCCTCCCTCCCATGCCCTTGCTTGAGGTTTGACTCCCCCTCCATCTTCCCTGGCCTTTTAGGGAAGAGAGCTGTGGTGGGCTACGAGGATGGCACCATCAGGATTTGGGACCTGAAGCAGGGAAACCCCATCCATGTACTGAAAGGTATCAGAGGAGGGGATCTATGGGAGAGGTGCATGATAAGGGGCTGGGTTCCATGCCTGACCTGTTCCTCTGCTTCATTGCAGGGACCGAGGGTCACCAAGGCCCTCTGACCTGTGTCGCTACCAATCAGGATGGCAGTCTGATCCTGACTGGCTCCGTGGACTGTCAGGCCAAGCTGGTCAGCGCAACCACCGGCAAGGTGAGTGGGCCCAGAGCCCCGTGGGGGGCCTCTGCTTTCCCGAGTCTTTGGCCCTCTTCATTCACTCCTACTGCGTTTGCTCTGCGGGGCACTGAGAATCTGGCCTGTGTCCCATCCCCTTGCTGACAGGTGGTAGGTGTGTTTAGACCAGAGACCGTGGCCTCCCAGCCCAACCTGGGAGAAGGGGAGGAGAGTGAGTCCAACTCGGTGGAGTCCTTGGGCTTCTGCAGCGTGTGAGTGGGAGCCAGGGCCTGGGCCTGGAGACCTGAAGGACCTGGGAGAGGGAGGCTTGTGGGGGGTCCTGGGCTCTTGGGCTAGGGGAGCCAAGAGGCAGGAGGCACGCGCACCAGGGTCTCAGGCACTATCCTGGTGCTCTTTGCTGCTCAGGATGCCTTTGGCAGCTGTTGGTTACCTGGATGGAACCCTGGCCATCTATGACCTGTCTACGCAGACCCTCAGGCACCAGTGTCAGCACCAGGTAGGGGGCCGTGTTTTGTGGCCATAGGGAAACCCAGACCTGCCCATGGTCCTTCACCATGACCTTCACTCCCTTTGTCCCTCCCTGAGCACTGGGAGCAGAGGTCTTCTCCCGCCACTGAGCTCTGCCCTGCCTCTGTCGTCCTCTGCGCAGTCGGGCATTGTGCAGCTGCTGTGGGAGGCCGGCACTGCCGTGGTTTACACCTGCAGCCTGGATGGCATCGTGCGCCTCTGGGATGCCCGGACTGGCCGCCTGCTCACTGACTACCGGGGCCACACTGCCGAGATCCTGGACTTCGCCCTCAGCAAGTGAGTGTAGCGGGCAGGGCTGGGATCTCGTGCATTTGGAAAGCGGAGTAGCATGGGGCTCTGGGGGGTCCTTAGGCAAGTGGAGACCCAAGGCCTGGTTCTAGTCTAGGAGGTGGGCGTGCTTGGAAGCCTGAGTAGCCACTCCTGTGAGCCAGCTCCGTCCAGTGGTGGGCAGTGACCCCAGGTCTCACGTCTCGGCCATGGCGTGTGGGAGATGGAAGCTCCTTTGACCCCTTCAGCTCTGCTGCTTCGTGCGGGTTGCACAGATGTAACCGCGTTGCTTGGCACTGGGGACCTGGGGTGCGGGTATGCCAGAGGAGCCTCCTTGGGCCCCACGGTAGTGGGGTTTGGCCTGGGCCCCAGCTGCCTCACTCCCTTCTTCCCTGTGCTTTCTGTCCACAGAGATGCCTCTCTGGTGGTGACCACCTCAGGCGACCACAAAGCAAAAGTATTTTGTGTTCAGAGACCCGACCGTTAGTGGCTGCAGTGTCAGGCTTGGTGTCTGGGGTGGAGGGGATGAAGGAGGAACTGTGTCATCCCCACCCCCACCCCGGCCAGCCGGGGCACAGGGGGCACAGGGTACAGGAGTAGAGGAGGGGAGGGGACTCGGACTACTCTCCCTCTCCGCTGACGCGCCCTCTGTCCCTTTCTCCTCGTTAGACCCACCCTGCAGCCCTCTGTCCCCTCGCCCGGCCCGGGGCCTTCCAGGGAGGGCAACTCTTCTCCTTCACTTGCTGGTGTGAGCCATGGGGTAAATATTTGTATGTGGGGAGTAGGTCTTTGAGGTTCCCGTTCTTTCCCTTCCCAAGTCTCTGGGGATGGAAAGGAGGAAGAGATACTAGTTACAGATTTTAAAAATGTAAATAAAATATACTTCCCAGAGGCAGTGTCTGTGGATTTTGTGGACGGAAGAGGAACTAGTGAAGGCCACGCGGACTGAGGCTCCCAGGTCCCACTCCAGGGTCAAGGTTCGAGAGCTGCCCTCCGCCTGGTGGTTTGTTCACCCTGCCAGCTGCCGGCCTGCTGAGGCGGATGGTCCCTCGCAGCCTTGGGCTCTCTGAGAACCTACCCTTTAAAGGCCCAGAGAAGTTTTACGACCCTTGGGTGAGGTGCAGTGGGGGGGAGTTTCTGCTCCAGAGGTGGGGACCTGGGGAAGGCGCCTGGAGGCCAAGACCAGGGAAGCTTCTGCCCCTCTGCTAGTTCAAGTCCAGATCAACGCTGCTTTGGTTGCTGGTGTGGTAGGCAGTGCTGGGGCTGCGACTGTCCCTCGAACGTCTTCCCCTCAGCACCCGCAGCCACCTTTGGGTGGCCGCCCTCCAGGGTGCTGTGTAGCGCTGGTCACCCAAGCCCATGGCTACAGGCACGGCCGCTGCGCTGGCACTGCCCAATGAGAATAAGAAGAGCAGAGTTCCAGGCTCCAGGGGTGGGTGCTTCTCATAAGCCTGGACTGACAGGAGCAAGGTGGCTACATAGGGCCCCCAGCACAGCCCGAAGAGCAGCGTGGCCCCAGCCTGGGCCCTGGCCTGCCGCCAGGTGAGGGTCCGGGTCAAGGTGGAGGGTGCATTGCGGCACACTGCCTGCTCGAGCCGGCGGATGTCCTGTAGCTGGCGGCGGGCCGTGGCTAGCACTCGGATAGAGAGGAGGGCAGCAGCCCCCACGGCAGGCAGCAGGAGTCCGTAGACTTCAAGGTAGAGGTAGGGGGCTGGGAAGACAGTCTGGGAGCTGCAGTTGGCACCAGGGCTCCAGCGGTTCCAACCCAAGGCAGGCAGGCTGGCAAAGAGCATGGGGGCCATCCAGGTGAGGAGCAGGGCCAGCCGGGTGCTCCCTCGGGGCCGGAGCGGCCGCAGCACTGCCACGTAACGCTCCCCGTGCACCAGTAGCAGGTTGGCGAGCAGAGAGAGGAAGGTGAAGTTGGGGGTCAAGTAGAGGAGGAGGCAGGGCCAGTAGGCCCGGCGTTTCCGGCTCCATAGCCCTGGCAGCATGGGCAGTGCCAACCCAGTGAGCAGCCCGGCCAGCAACAGGCTCAGGAAGAAGCAGCCGGCAGGTGGGCTGCGCAGGTGGCGGTCCCAGGCGATGCCCAGGCCCAGGAGCAGATTGGCTGCAACGATGAGGCTGGCCAGGGCCAGGGAGAGCCCCAAGGCCCCTGGGAAAATGGGGCCAGGCACCTCCCCGGTGCTGTTGGGTGTCATCATGGGCCTTGGCATGAGAGAGCATGGCAGTGGCAGCTGGCAGGCCTGGATAGAGGAGGGTGGTTGGTTAGAATAGGGCTGTGTGTGAATCGGGGAGGCCTTCGGACCGTGGGCCTTGGCCTGTGTGGGAACAGGCATGCCCTGTATGGCAGCTGAGCAGTGGCTGCACTCAGACAGTTCGCCAGGGTCCCCACAGGCAGGCCGCTGGGCTTTGCCTCTGTTTAGACTGAAAGGCGGACCCACCCACGGCATTCCTGCCCCATCTGCTGAGGCAGAGAGGATGACTGGGCAGAGAGGATGACTGAGCCGAGAGGATGGGGTTTGGCTGATGTCGTGTGGTCCCCCAAATCTGGGGCACAAGGTGCCCTCCCTGTGCCCGCCACAGCCTGTCACAGCTCAGTGAGCAGCCTCTGGGTAGGACTTCCAGCCCATAAACTTGACTCGTCTGTTCCACACTAGCAACAGGCCCTTCCTGGGAACAGGAGGGGAGGGGCAGTGGTGGATTGCTCTGCAGGGAAGGTGGTGGGGGTTCCAGCTGCCAGAAGGGGACCCCCGGCCTCTGGGAGCTGAGGCAGGGTCAGAGGACAGGGACCAGGAGCTGGTGGGTAGGGTCTGACCTTGCGGCTCTGATCTGTCCCAGCCCCTTCTCCACTGGACACCCTGCTCACTGCATGGCCACATGAAGGGGCAGGGCAGGGGTCCTGGTCCTGTGGGAGCTCCTGCCTCTGTCAATAGGGGAGCAGCTGCAGTTGCTAGGATCAGAGTCAATAAGGAAGGGCTTCCTCCCCTCTCCCCTCACTGCCCCTGCCTTGGGATTGGAGGACCAGCCGCAGGGCCACCCTGTGTACAGGGAGCTGCCCCCTTCCCTCCCTGTGGCTCCACTGTGCCCATTTCCCCTCCCCTCAGCCAGTTCCCTCTTCCTCTGTCTCATTGACTTAGGACATCTTAACCTTTCAAGTGGCCTCCCAGTTTCTGTTCCCCTTCCTCCCAGCACCATCAACTTTATTAAACCCCATGAGACTTGGTGTTACCCCAAACCTGGCCTGGGATGAACTCCCAGGTTTCCTTTCAAATGAGCCATGGGCACCCCCAGGAACAAGAAAAGGATCAGCTCCCATGCGCCATGTCCCAGTGGGGACTGGGCTATTTCACATGTCATAGTGGAGGGCCTGGTGACTTGGGCCAGTGCAGTGGCCTCCTCAGGATCTGGGCTGGGGAGAAGCAAGAAGGGGGTAGCTACTTACATGGCTGTGGAGGACAGGTGTCCCTCGCCACCCTGAGTGTCAAAGTTGCAGCCTCCAGCCTTGCAGGGCTTCAGACCATGTCTGTCGCCCCAGCTGGCAAGTGCTTCCCTGGGACAAGAGGGTCCTGGCTTGCCTGCCCTGCTCTGTCCCAACCTGGGTTCTGGGAGGGAAGGAGGGAGCTGCTGATGCTGGCCAGACTCAGCCTTGGCCCCGCCCCCAGGGGTGGGACTTGGCACACGTGTGAACCACAGCCAGCAAGAGGCCACCCCTCTGGCCCCCACGGCTCCTCCCCGTCCTGTACTAGTGACCCCTCCTCAGCCATCAGCTAAGCCGCGCCACCCAGGCAGTGGCTTCCTTCCGTAGATGGCAGCCTCCCCAGCTAGGAGCACTCATCTGCTGCCACTGCCCAGCTAATCTGGGAGATGCACTCCAGTTAATAATGATTGACTCCATGGCCTGCCCCACCTCCTCAGATACATCTCTGTTTTATTGGCCTTTTAAACTCAGAGTGCCGGGACTGCACGCCAGCTTGTGCCAAAGGGTAGCGTGTGCTCGTTTGAGATCTTGGCAGCGACTGGGTGCCTGGGGCTTGAGAATCTCCACGTCCCCCTCCATCTCCCAATGGGCACTTCAGCTCTTAAATCGAGCCTCACCTTCCAGAATGGGGGGCATCTGGCGTTTTTCTCCATTACTGAGTCAAGTTCTGGATTGCATATACGGCCCATGTGGCTCTAACAATGTGACTGTAGGCAAGCTACCACTGGACCTGCTTTTCCCCCATGGGGGAGCAAGAGGGACAAGCTCTTAGGAGTGCTGTGGGGATGCTTATGGAGTGACACCAGTGACCACCTGTACCCCAGTGCTTGGCACTCGATGTGGGGGTCACCTCAACAGTGACTGCTGTCCTCCCTGCATGAGCCAGGGTGGGAATGAGCGCTGCGATCCCACCTGTGATTTTTCACAGCTGCGTGAACATGATGATTTCTAAACCTCACATGCCTGACTTTCCTCAAGTCATGGTGGGGCTCCGTTGCACCCAGCTCAAGTGACTGACGTACACTGAGTGGACGGGCACTTGGCACCCAGGCCCTGAGTTAGCTGCTGTCACTGTCACTAACACTATGAGGATTTCTGTCCTCTATACCTGTCCCCTCTGCAAGAACTCCACTAAGGTGCACAGGGAGCCTATGAAATGCAAAGTGGTGACACTTCTGTGCCGCCCACCGGGAAACCCAGGAAACTAAGGACAGCAAGAGAGACCGGCAACTTTAAGGCACAGAAACCAAGAGGTGTGGTGGCTGGGTTTCCACTTTGTGTCAAGAATAACTTTGGGCTGAGAGGAACAGGAAATCAGACACACTCAAGGCTGAAATGGCAAGAAGCAGTCTAAAACCACAGCGCTGGTGGTGAGACGTGAGGAACAAACAACCTCCCCACTGAAAAGCACAGGGCAAAGGAGCATCTGTGCTCTCGAGGAGACCCGGGCCCCAAGGACTGCTTGCTTGAGTGGCTCTGCCAGCCCTGCCAGCTGTCTGGGGTCCTGAAGAGGTGGGACTTTGGTTGGGACAGAGAGGGGAAAGAGGAAAGTGCCAGCCTCAAACCCATTCTCTAGGGAGCCAGCCTCAGCCCTCAAGACTTGGGCCATCCGGGCTGGCTGGGCAGAAGTTATAGACTCTAAGCTAGGTGTGTTGGCCCACATGTAATCCCAGCTATTAGGGAGGCTGAGGCAGGAGGATTACAAGTTTGAGGCCAGCCTGGGCAACTTGGTGACACCATGGCTCAAAATAAAAAACCAAAAAGGGATGGGGGTATACAGAGCTCAGTGGCAGACTCCTGGGTTCAGTCTTAAGCACTGCCATAAACAAAATCAAAACCAAACCAAGTCAGAGGCTCTGGGAAAGTTCAACTTGGGGTCTGGACAGAAGTGGGTACAGGACCCCTTGGATAGCAGACTGCCAGGAGTAAACAGACTGCCTTCTGTTCCCAGCGCTGGCCTCCTCCCCAAGGGATGCAGGATGTCTGCGTTTCCTCACTGCTACTGTCTAAACACTGTGTGTGGCATCGGCAGGGCAGGGCAGGCGGAGGAGAGAGTGGGTAGGAGCCAGGAGCTGGGTGCTCTCCCCGATCAGCCCTGCTTCCTGTCTGCATCCCTACCAAGCCCTGGGCTGACTCATCCCCAGCCTTCGGCCTTTCACCCGGAGGGCTCCGGTGCAAATCCCCAGACACTATGTGACTGCCTGTCCTGGCCCTCTCCCTCTTGATGGAGATCATGCGTCGTGGTGACCAATCCAGACTCTGGCCCTTTGGCGCCTCCAGTCTTGTGGGAATCTGAGCTTCTCCGATGGCCCCCAAAGCCTGGGCCTAGGTGGGCATCACTCATTCTCATCGGTGCAGAAGACTGCGAGGCGGGGCTTCCTGGACACTGAGTAGCTTCCCTGCCTGCTGGCTCTTTTCACCCCTGGGCAAAAGAGACCCTGTTTTTGTTAGGCTCAAATGGCCAGCATGGGCCAAACGTGGTAGCGCAGCCATACAGCACTAACCTAGCCTGTGTGAGGCCTTGGGTTTGATTTCCTGTATCGCCTAAAGAGGGGGTGAGATGGCCCACATCTGGGCTGCTGGCTGGGTCAGATACCAGCTCCCGGAGCCACAGAAACTGTAGTGTTTTTGGTAACCCCGAGAAGGGGGCAGCACTGCCTGAACTACAATTTGCCACCAGGTCACCCAGCTAGAGTACACACGGAAGCAGGTGTTTGGTCAAGGGTACAATAAGGATGGTCCTTGATCGAAGGCAACAGAATGGCAACTGTCACGTTATCAGCTTCCACAAGAAGCCAGATGCAGCAGCTGGGCTGTTTCCTTTCCTGGTTTCACCCCGTTTCACTTCCTGCTGTAATCTCGATTCCTTTCCTCACAAGCTCCCTGTTCATAGCTTGCCCAGGTCCTACCTTGTCCAGACATGGAGATTCCCAACCTGTGCACCAGCTTCATCCCTGCCCTCTGCACTAAGGGTCAGTCACTGACGTGGGAAAAGTGCAATGTCGTGGGGAAAGCCTGGAAAATCCCAAGACAGAATGAGGCTTGCCTTACAGTGGAACTCGCTCCTCTGTGTCTCGTCACTTCCGAGCTCCTTCACTGACAAAAGGGAACCAAGGTTTAATGGCACTAGAAGTTACAATGATAAGGGTGGAGGGCACAGCTCAGTGGCAAAAGAGTTTTATGACAGATGCCTAAGATGTGACAGGTGTTTACAGGTGTTTACCTGTTTTTTCCTGTGAAAAGCTTATGGGGTATGTGGCATTAGTCCAATTAAAGGTGAGACTATTTGGGGCTCAGATTAGGAGATTTTCTGATCTCTTAGGTAGCAGAACCTACACCTGAATGGAAGTTCTTCAAAACCTTGCCACATACTTGCCTGGCTCCAGCATAAAGACATCTACAGCTCCAGGCACTTGATCAGGTTAGCAGATCAGACCACTTCCACCTGCCCAGCTCCGGGTGTGCCACGCTCTATCATGAGACCCCTCTCCCCTCAGTCCTAGGGGACTTCATTTGTGCTGACAGAGGGGAAGGGTCTCCAGATGAGGTTCAGGACACAAGTGTGTCCTGGAAACAGGTTAAGTGAAAGGGAAGTGGGCATGGTGGCACATGCCTGTAATCCTAGCACTCAAGAAACTGAGAAAGGAGGATCATTTTGAGTCTAGTCTGAGCTACATGGCAAATTCAAGATTAGCTTAAACTACACAGCAACACCCTGTCTCAAAATAACCGAAACAGCAATCTCTGACTTGAAATTATACTATAAAGCTGCTGTGATAAAAACAGTGTGGTACTGGCAAAAAAACAGACCCTAAGATCAATGGAACAGATTAGAAGATGCAAAAACAACTTCAGACACACTCACCCACCTTATCTTGACAAAGGCGCAAAACATATTTACTGGAAGATAGCTTCTTTAATAAATGGTGCTGAAAAAACTGGCTCTACACATGCTGCAGATTAAAATGACTCACATCGTTCTCCATACAGTAAGCTAAATTCAAAATGGATCAAAGATTTTAATATTAAAATAGAAACAGTAAGTTTGCTGGAAGATAGAGTAGGTAAAACTCTTGGAGATACTGATGTAGGCTAAGACTTTATGAATAAAACCCTGACTGCACAGAACTATCACAAAGAATCAACAACTGGGATCTCACCCTACTGAAAAACATTTGTACAGCACAAGAAACCACAAAGTGAAGAGACAACCCACAACGTGGGAGAAAATCTCTGGCAGCTGTTCCTCAGACAAAGGACAAATAAAGAACTAAAAAAAAAAAAAAAATCGGTTCTCCCAGATTTAAACAACTAAACCAAATATGGGCATCTGTGATGAATACACTTCTAAGATGAAGAAACACAAACAGCAAATAAATACGTAAAAAAATGTTCAACATCACTGGTCATTCAACGAATGTAAATTAAAACAACTCTGAGATTTCACCTCATCCCAGAAAGAATGGCTACTACCAACAAATCAAGCAATTAACAAATGCTGGAGAGGCTGTGAGGGAAAAGCAACCCTCCTCCACTGTTGGTGGGAGTGCAGACTAGTGCAACCAATGTGCGTATCAGTGTGGAGATTCCTCAGAAAACTAGGACTAGAGGTCCATTGGACTCAGTTGGGAATCTTAAGAAGACCATACCACAGCAATACATGTGCATCATATATATAGCAGCACACTTTGTAACAGCTAGATCTTGAAAACCTAACTGCCCATCAACTGAGGGATAAAAAAGATGTGATATTTTTATACAGTGGAGCACTACTCAGCCATAAAGGGTAAACTGAACTCTTATAGGTAAATGGATGCAACTTGAGGTCATATTCATACGTGAAAATAAATCAGACACACATCTGTAAACATTGTACTGCATCACTAGTGTGAGAAGCTGAAACGTGTATATATTTATATAAGTAACTATTTCACATATAACTACTGAAATAGTTAAGATAGTTGTATTACTGATTTCTCTGAGTTCACTGAAGAACTGGTATTGTTTGGACAACTGAAAGCAGATGTCTTGTGCTTTGGGTGACTTTTTTTTTTGTCTTTTTCCTCTTTATCAGTACCAGGGATCGAACTCACGACTGCTTGCTTGCAAGGCAGGCACTTATGCTGCTGAGCTAAATCCCCCAGCCCCTGGGTGAATGATTTGGGAACGACAGTGTACAATATGTTTATCATTGTTGCCTGATTGACATGTCTTGAGTTTTTTTTTTCTCCTTGAAATAAAATGGATTTGAGAACAAAACAAAGAAGGATGCTGTCAAGAAGGGTTTAAATTAGCATTTCTTCTTTTTTTAAAACAGGGTCTTGCTATGTAATTCAGGTTGGCCTTGAACTCCCTGAAATCCTCCTGCCTCAGCCTCCCGAGCACTAGGATAACTGGTATGCAACACCATCCCTGGCTTCAGCATGGGTTTTTAACACTAGCAAAGCATTTTTTTCTTTTGGTCAAGAGTAGGGAAAAGGAATGGTGAATAGGAATAGTTCCTGAAAGACAGATGGGGTCCTGAAAGGGTTGCCAATCAGCCCACCTCTCAAAGGGAGTTTTACAGAGCAAAATCATGAGGTGGGTACAATGTGGGTCAAAAATTATGACCAACCAGTAAGACTGCAACTATAGTTGTTTAGGTAATGTTGATCCAGTGGTAGAAAGGGCACATGGGTGACATCATTAACCTCAGCTGATGATCTACAGTCCTAATCTTGACAAGGCATCTTGAAATGAGATTGTTCCTTAGAATTTCCCACTGTAAAAACATTTACTGGCCTTCGCCCTCACTTCCTATCTTCTAAACTATGTGGCTTTGCCACTTACAGTACTTTTCTGGACTTTGACTCCCATCACTGGCAGGTGAACACAGTGAGCTCCAAATTATCCAAGAGCAATGTTCTGCGGTTGCATGGATGAAAATACTGCTGCTAGTCAAAATTACTTGAGAGGCTGAGGCAGAAGGACTGCCCAGATTTTGAGTTCAACCCAGGCTATATAAGCAAGTTCAAGGCCCGTCTCAACTACAGTGAGACTCTGTCACAAACAACAAAAAAAAGTAACTCCTGAAACTTCCTTCAGTGACTCACGGGGTCCGAACACATGTCACCATTTCTCAACATACTCACCAAACTCCAGGTCTCGTGCTCACTCCACTGCGCTCTGCCATGCAGCTTCAGCCCTGGCCCTGTACTGTTTCATTTAGAAAACTGCTGGTGTCAGACAAAGCTACGAATGTGAAAAGATGCACACAAACACGCAAGACAGACATGTTATGTGAAACTGGTGAAATGTGAGAGGGACAGCCTACGCCGATGTCACCTTCC
Source organism: Cavia porcellus (assembly GCF_034190915.1). NCBI lineage: Eukaryota > Metazoa > Chordata > Mammalia > Rodentia > Caviidae > Cavia > Cavia porcellus. Next base: position 55,217,311 of record NW_026947509.1, on the reverse strand, counting down.
TGGTTGTGATCCTTTAATCCATTCAAGGTGTCACAGGGGCACTAAATGAAATGTATAAGGGATTGAAAGTTATCCTGACAACCACATGTGAATCTCAGCTCAAAATCAAAAATTTAGGAAATAAAATCTTGCCCAGAGCAGAACAAAGGAAGGAAAGCAGGAAGGCAGCAATTGTTAGGACCACCTCAGATCATTTCAGATGCCTCCACATTCTCTGCGTGATTCCTTAGTAAGTTTTTACATCAATTTCATTTTCGGAACTGTGTCCTGCTAGGAGACAGTGACCTACCTGTGAGGCAGACACTTCCCAAGGGCAGCTTCGCAGACGGTCAATCTTTTGGGAATACGTAAGAAAAGAACTGTGACCAGCCAGTCTGTATTAGATCCAAACCTGAATACCCACAAATGTTTTGGAAAACCACATACACCATGGAAGACACTTTAGGAAACGCTATACCGAGGGATGACTAAAACCCAGAAAACACTTGAATCCACCCATTGCTATCCTGGAGCTCCTTTACACTCCAACAGCTAGGCTGTGTCAGAGACCAAGTTCCCAGGACTCATGTCCATGTTCACAGCCCGCTGGCGAGCTGTCCTCAGCAGCAGGGAGCCAGGATCCACACTAAAGGGTTAGCTTGGGTCTGCAGGTCCTAGGGCAATGAGGGTCAGCCTTTACTCTTTCCTCTTCTCAGTCCAGAAACCCAGCAAATTCTTATTTAAGATAGAAAGATTTTCTTTATTAATGACCCCAACCGTATTTCTTTAGATACAGGAGTTCTGAACTCAAATATTTAGGAGAAAACAAGTTAAGATTGCATTATTCTGCAATTCATTACCAGTAACATACTGCAAAGCGAAACAGCTTGGAAAAAGAGGGTGGGAGGGAAGGGGAGTGAGGGTGGGAACATAAAGAAAAGGAATTAAGTTGATCAAGTGGAATTCCTTTTTTTTAATTCCTGGGAACTATGAAGTCCTTGCAAGCACAGCTCGTTTCTGCAGATTATTTTCCAAACTCGTACAAAATGGAACCCAAACGGAGAATCTCTTAGAACCTGGAGAGGTGCAACGTGAAGGGCCACGATTATCCAGCAGCAAGCGGTCCAGCCTTCAGTCGCCAACACTTCTTCCCCTGTTCCCAAGAGTTAGCGGGATGCAAATGTCTTCCCCCTTCAAAGCAGAGAGTAATAAGAGTGACGGTTGGGTTCTGGCTGTCCTTTCTTTGCACTCCTCGGGACTAGGGGTCACATCTCTGAAGGGACTCCAAGGCAGAGGAGCCAACAGAGATTCCTTAACAGAGGCCTGAAACCACAGGGCATGGCCAAGAATTAGCTCTCCCCACCTTCCTTCCCACGGACTACTTTGGGGCACCAGATAAGCCCACGAGGACATCAGTACACCCGCCCAGCAGACAGGGTCCAGCACCTAGACAGCTCAGATAGAGAGCTCAATTTTGGACTGCACTCAACCATCTGCCCAGCACCACTCAATTAGCCAGTGCAGGCTCCTCTGACCCAGCCAATCCCTTCCAGGGCTCCCAAAGAACAATTTCTTAACCTTTCAGCACGGGGCAGGAGAGTCAAAGTAATTTTTAAAACTTCCATGGTTAAAGGTATTTCTGTTGCCACATGGTGATGACACCCTGGCCAAATGCCAGGCACCTAGACTGTGGTATCTTGCCCACCCCTCTCCTCAGAAGTGAAGTTCCGACACAGAGCCTGTCACCGGCACCTATGGATGTGACAAAGCAGCCCACACTTGAGATCTGAAGACTAGGGGAAGCAGAGGAACACAAGGACTCTGAGTTCTTCCTGACCCCAACATCTCACCCACCTCCCAGGCAAACTGTTATTTGGTTACTTGATGCCCAGATGAGCAGCTAGGCAACCAGGGACTGTGACTCTTGGTCAGGCCTGCTCCTCATAGCTGGCTGCTACCTTACTTCGCCCGCCCACCTCCAGACTCCTGCTCCACTGTGCAGGGACCTTGTGTTTCGGCTGTGGCCAAGCCACTGCATTCACCAGCAGTAGCATGATCAGGTTTCAGGGTGGATACGGTTTGCCTCGTCTCCTTTCTGGGACCCAAACCCACCAAAAAGGTCAAGGAACAAAAGGCAAAGCTGCCGCTAAGACCTAGCATGCATCCTCTGACCAACTCGGTTATTTCAAGGACTCATCCTTTCTTCACACAAACTGCCCTCCTGAACAGACAAGCAGCAGAGGACAAAGGTAGTGCAGGGAGCCCCGGAACTATTTAAATGCCTGGCCTCCCTGCATGTTTTTGTTTTTGGAGACAAGGTCTTGCTGTGTAGTTCAGGCTGGTCTTGAACTCACTATGGAATCCAGGCTGGTCTCCAACTTGCAGTGATTCTCCTGCTCAGCCTTCCCAGTGCTAGGTTAATAGGTGTGCGGCACCATACCTGGCTTGCATTTTTTTTTAAGTCTTTCTTCCACCCTTGTTTTTTTGATGATGCCCAGTCTGGCCTTTAAGTCCTAGGCTCAAGCAATCCTTCTGCTTTTGCCCATGGAGTATGGAGACTAGAGGTACATGTCACTATGCCTGGCCTCTCTGGCTCTGACTGGCTGCGAAGCCTTTCACTGGCTGCAGTACCTGCCAGTTTACCCCGGGGCTCCCCAGAACTGCTCTCTCTCTCCTGGACCCCAAAGTGACTGTGGAGAAGAACTGATACTGCCATGTTATCACATGACACACCTCTTAAGCAGAGGACCTAGCTAAGGCTGAATCACCATAGTGAGGCTCTGGGGACAGCGTAGAGCTCGTAACAAAAAGCCTCTGCTCAAAGTCAGGGGTGCCTTCAACAGTTCTGTGTTAATACCTGATGTTACTATGGCCAGAAGCCCTCAGACCCTGGTCAGCATTCAGTTGGACATTCTCATCCTCTCAATAGCAGCAGAAACTACAGGTGACAGAAAGGGCCTCACACGCCACAGAAAGGACATAAAGCCACCACACTTACCAAAAGTTTTCCTGAGAGCAAAGGTATTGGCAAAGCAGTAGTTGGGAGGAGTGAGAGATGCCTGGTTTACCCCAAGACCTAACTCAGCAGGCACTAAGATAGCAGATAAGCACCGACTGCTTTATCCTCAGAACAAGTCTGCCCAAGTGTCACCAGGAAGGGAATCAGGATTTGGCACCTGTCCCAGAGACTGAACTATTTGTGTCCTACACTGTGCCAGCCTCTCCTGCCCGAAGAGCCATGCTGTTTACAGCTCTGCTCATTGTCTCCACCATGACAAATGCAGCCTCCCTCTTCTCACCACCTTCCCAATGAGCAGCAGGCTGGGAGAAGAGCCCTTAGGAGTGGCTCTAGGTCTCTTCACACCGCTCCACGCCCTTAAATTACTCCATTCTTCAGGAACACCTGAAGGACAGGGCTGACCACCTCAAGCCTGAGGGCCAGCTTCTTGGTGAGACAGTCTCTTTGTTTTTCACAGCTGCCATTCTCATGGCTTACAAAGATGTGGAAACTCTATAATGAGAACCAAGACCTGTGAGTCCCATGTGCACTCTGTCTGGTAGCTCTGGGTTGAGTCCTGCTGGCCTCTGTGCAGCACTACCCAGGCCCCCACAGCGCCAGGTGACCACCCCTGCTGCACTCTTCTCACCGGGCTCGGAAGAGGGCAAAGGTCCTGATCTACTTACGTGATTGTTTTCATTTCTTTTTTCTCGGCATCTGGGCGTGCACGGTTCAGCACCTTGAGGAAGTCTGATGTTTTTGCCCGCATACGTGTGTGGATATAGGCCTGGAGGTAAACACAGCAGGCACTGAAGCAAGCACAAAGACAGCTTTGCTTTCATTAGAAGCCATTGGGACAGTTTAGGAGATGATACCCAGGAATGGACCCAGGCCAGGCAGGGAAGCAAGCAGTGCGGCAACTCAAGACATATGCTCCTCTGCTTTGGGACAGAGATGGTTTCTTTTTCATTTGGGGTGTGAGGGATCAAACCCAGGGCTTCACACATGGCAAGGCAAATTCTACCACTGAGCCATACCCCAGTTGGAGAGATGCTTTCTTGAAGCCTTTGGAACTATTCACTTTAAAGAGTCCTCTAAGAGTCCTATCAGCAGCAAGGCCTGAGCCGTGACACCCCTTACCTTGGAGCACTTGATGTGGTAGTGCAGGTAGTCCCGGAACGTGTGAATCAGGTTGATGGTATTGTCTCGGGCACTGGCGTTGGTGTGACGGGGGAACAGCACTGAGTCAGAGGAACAAGTAAGGTGTCAGGAGGCAGCACACATGTCCAAGGCTGGAAGAATAGCAGGCTACGGCACACTTCCCTGTTTCTGACTCAGTATACCCAGGCTCTGTACCCAGTACAGCCAAGGTGGCGCCAAACAGTGCAGAGGCGTTTGTGACCTAAAAGTAAGTTATGCCTCTGGGCCCTTATTCCAGGTCAGGATTCTGTGGCTTGCAAGCTGAAATCTATTCCCTGTCTGCCATACACATTTCAGCTCTGCCGCTGCAGGTCAGTGGACCACAGGGTGACACTAATTGGCTGTCCAGGAAACAGCTGCTGCAAGAAATCAGCCTTAGGGCCCAGCATGGTGGTGTACTCCTGTAATCCCAGCACTTGGGAGGTAGAGACAGGATAGCTATGAATTTGAGGTCAGCCTGGATTATCCAATAAGACCCCATTTCAGAAACTAAAGGCTTAGGAAACAAGCTGCCAACTGGGGTCCTTGGGACTGAAGCAGAAACCAGATTCCAAAGGACAGCCCACACTCTTGCTGTGAAAACCAAACATCAGGGCGGAAGAATCTCAACTGCTTCTTTTCCTTTTGGAGACCGGGGTCCCGTGGTGTAGTTCATGCTGACCTTCAACTCACTGAGCAGCTGGCCTCGAATCCATGATCTTCCTGCCTCTGTCTCAGAGTGCTGGGATTACAGGTTGTGCACTACCACACTCAGCCCTGAGTCTGCTTGATAAGCTAAGCAGGAAGAGGTGCTCTGGTTGGGGTTGGGTTCTAGATCTGTGCAGCCACCATTCTGTCGCTGACCCTAACTCAGACCTACATCTTTTTTCCTTGGGCCCAACTCTATCAGCAAGACCCCTGAGTTCTCTAAAGTTTTGCCTTTCAGAAAAGGACTGGCCAGAAGGAAGGGCAAGAAAGGAAATAAACACTGACAGGAGATAAAGGCATTTCAAAAACTACAGTGTATGTGACTATCCGTTTACCAGGATTTCATGTGTCACGGAGAGAATGCCTCCAATTAAACTCACGTGTCATGAGTTGTAAGATGCACTCAAATTCAAGGATAATCATGTAAGGAGAAATTGTACAGCTTAGATTTAATGAAACACAATAAAACATGCAACACTGCTAAGCAGCTGTACCCTCTGCTCAAAGGTAAGTAAAACTTCATGAAAAGAGGTATTTCAGATGCACTCAGTGCAGTGTGTGAATGAGCTGTCAGTGGTTATCATCAGCCAGCTCATGAAGCTGAAGCAAATGAAGGAGGGCAGGATTTGCGTTTCTTCTGTAGAAAAGAGTAAGTGAATCATGCTCAGGCTTAGAAGCAAGAAACCAAGAAATGTCAAATGACTGAGAACTGCACGAAGCTGCTTTAGCAATGCTGATGTGGCCTATCCCTAAATCTTCACATCACCCTCTATCCCTTCAAGATTTAAGAACAGAGAGAGAAAAGAATGATTACTGCACGAAAATAGCACCTGACCTCCTCTCTATAATCAGCAGCCCGTGACACTCTCCCAGTTACCAGCAGTGGCAACAGCAGAAGTTGCTTTGCCCGCTTTTGTCTACCTTAAAATGTGAACCCTGTCCAGATCAAGGCCTTCTACCACATGAACTCACGAAGGCCTCAGGAGGGGCCACTGCACCCTGCTCACCAAAAGTGATGTAGCCAATGTTGTCGCCCACAGCGGCATCCGTGTCTTTCAGCTCCAGTGGAGGTTCCCTGTGGCTGAAGAGAACCTGCGGGGCCGTGTGGCTGGCTCTGCGCCCTTCCTTGAACTCCTACAGAGACAAAACAAAAGATGGTGTAAGAGCCTACTTATGCTATGTAGGGGGTTTGTCCTACGTGGTGTGACCTGTAGCCCTCTGGACCAGTGGTGGCTAAAAACAACTGCACCAACCCTGAACTACTATGAGCACTGGCTGTCCTCAGAGCACTTCGGGTTGAAAAGGAAGAGATTAGAGAGTGCTTAACAATAGGTGGATACATCTTTCAAATCACAGACCAGCAGAAACTCCAAACAGATATGAGACTTATATGTAAAAATACAAAGTAGTAAAAATACTAGGCAAATAACATAAGTATATTTCTATATAATCTGAAGATTAGGAAGGGCTTCCTAACTATGACTCACCATCTAAAAACATAAAAGAGAAAGCTGACAATTTAATGCTCTAAAAATAAATTTTCACTGTGGAGACAAAATTCTTTAAAATACAGTCCAAAATAATAAAACAACAACTCTCATCACTGACGCAGGGCTAATCTTCCTTAGCTTCTAAAGAACTGAGGCCAATGACCCAATAGAGAAATGAATAAAGGGCATAGATACATAACAGGAAAAGAAAAATAAATGGCTTTTGCTTTGTTTTCTTGAGACAGGGTCTTGCTATATGGTTCAGGCTTGCTTTGAATTATGTAGCCCAGGCTGGTCTTGATCCTCCTGCCTCAGCCTCCTGAGTACTGCTGAGTAATTGCTGGGATCACAGGCCTGGCTCAAATGGCTTTTATCATAAGGAAAGACGTTTTGTTCTTATGTGTAAGAGGCCATAGTTGTCATTTTTTAACCTATCAGAACAGCAGAAATCCACACACTTGTCAGTCTACTCTGGGGAAATGAGCACTCATCCACTGTCAGTCAGCTGGAGAGAAAATACTACAATACCCTATGGAGAAGAATCTGGCAACATTTATCAAAATTATTTTAAGTGCTCAGGGAAGAAGCTACAGACATAATCACAGATGTAAACAAGTAGAAAGGACCCTCAAAATAGCACCTTTACAACTACCTTGCTCCTGCTATAAAGAAACCAATGGTTTACACTTCACTCTCTTCAGTTACAGACCAGCTCTTACACTATGGAAAGAATCTAGTTCATCACAATCTAATCTCCAGAAGAGTAACTGTTGGTCCTGTTGTTTTTTCAAAGAATGAGTACTCAAATGATGGTGCCTATCAGACTTCTTGCAGTACTTGGTTGGCACATGCCAGTGCCCAGGAGTAGGATACCTGCTTGAGTAGGGGAATGGAATTTCTTGTCTGCATTTCCCCAAAGGCAGAAGCACCCTCAGTCTGCCTGCCAAGTTCCACAAGCAGGCCTTGCGCCCTCATCAGGCTGGATGTGTGCTGGCCATAGTGGCCCACAGCAAGCCTATTAGTGGCCATGAGGAAGTTCACATTGTTCCCAGGTCACAACCTTCTGACAGCCATTTTTTTCCTTTCACCCAGCAACTTAAAAATTCTAGGTCCAGATAAAAACTCAAGATGACTTATCTTTGGGAAGACACAGCAGAAGTGCAGTTTCTATGGTCATTTCCAACAAAATAGCTGAATTTGGAAAGGGTCGCAGATGATTTTCTGACCCCAATCTTTTACATTCCTAGACATCATATAGCTTGCACACTGGCAGAATGGTCACTCATGAGGAACATGGCAGTGCGAAAAACACAGAAGAGGTTTTGCTCTCCTTGTCAGGTAAGAACCCTGCCACAGTGAAACTGAGAGAAGTGTAACTTCATATGCAAAACAAAATAAAACTCAACAACAAAAACCTCACAGGATTCTTTTAAGGAAAAATATCTCCAATAAGCTTTATTTAAAGCTTAAAAATGAGTTAAGATATTTCCTGGAATAAAATGGAACAAGATTGGTTGAAAGAAAGAAAGAAAGAAAGAAAGAAAGAAAGAAAGAAAGAAAGAAAGAAAGAAATCCCAGCCTCATCTAAATATATATTCATAACTTTTATAATTAGTTCGCCAGACTAGATTTAGCCCGATTTCTAAGCTACTGCATTTTTAATTCCCCTGTCAATTTTACAATAAAAATACATAAAATACTTGTCTTAGAAGCTTACTTTTAGGACTCAAGGGGTATGTATACACACACTTCCACAAAGTTCAGTACTACCAAAGGCTTTTAAGTGTCAATATTCCAGTTTTTATGCAAAGGGACTCCCAAACTAGCATTTCTGATCAATTAGCCAAAACACAAAAAGCCATTAGTGCTCAATCCAACTGAAGATACCATTTTTGAAGATTTTGTTAGCCATTTAGAAGGCTATAGGCTGAGGATATAGGTCAGCAGCACAGTGTCTGCCTGGCAAGTGTGAGATCCTGAGTTTGATTTTACACACACACACCCCAGCCTCCAGAAGGCTACGTATACATATCCCACATTAAGCACCACTGTGCTTCACATCTACTTGGCAAAAAAACTGTTTCAGAATTTTAAAATTTCGTTATCTTGCCAAGGAACAGAATGAAAGTACTCAAGTCTAAAAACATTTAACCACTGTACTAGATTTTGAACAAGACATCTCAGAAGAAAAATCAGCCTTCATATAGCTTGTATACCTGACCAGTATCTCTCATGTCCTAAAGCTGGGTATGCCACCATGATACAGCCATGACAGGTGTACAATGGCCCAGGTCCAGCGGCACCAACAACCCAATGACAGTGTGCTGCTGAGCCCTGTCACTCTCTGTCCCAGACGAGCTTCTCTAGAGGGAGGTGCTGCACTCAAACTCTGCCTGTGTCCCTCCTGTCGGACACTAGTCCTATCTTCTAAGGCATTATCTACCACTTAAGATTCTGATCCAGTCCATTTTTAAAAGATCTTAGGACTAAATCAGCCGGGAGCAGACCTTGCTAGAGACCTCAGGAAACACAAGAGAGCAAACATGACCAGGCATTATCTACCACTTAAGATTCTGATCCAGTCCATTCTTAAAAGATCTTAGGACTAAATCAGCCAGGAGCAGACCTTGCTAGAGACCTCAGGAAACACAAGAGAGCAAACATGACCAAGCTTTGGATCAGAGGCCAGGGTATTCACCAAACTCTTTGGTAGAGGTTTCAAGAAGTTTCAACATCAACAGAGTTGTTGTTTCTCTTTCCTATACTCATGCATATTTTGGTATAAACCATGCCATGGTTTCCCCTACAATGTCCACTCCATACCTGCATAAACACCTTTCCAATGACCACATCGTCGTCATCTTTAAACACCGTGCTGAAGACTACTGTGACTCTGTCCTTTTTAGATTCAACATACCTGCAGGGAACAAAACTCAGGAAAGTGAGCACAGAATCAGAACAGGGTATTGTCAGTAACTTCACCCACAAGAGAAGCGAAAGAATAATGTGTCCCTCAATCCATAAAACACTGGAGTACCATGACAGCTAGTCTCTACTAGCATGTGAGGCCATCAAAGTCAGTGTAATAAATATACCCTAAGCAGCAAAAGGTGGAAACTACCAAAAGTGAATTGGAATCTTGAGTTAGTGATTCTTGTTTGTTTTGTTACCAGGAATCAAACTCATGACCCTGTACCTGTCAGGCAGGTGCCGTACCACTATGTTACATTCCTGGACTGAGTTGGTGATTCTTTTTTTTGGTTCCGGGGACCGAATCCATGACCTCACATTTGCCATGCAGGCACTTACGCTGCTGAGCTAAACATCTCACCCAAGTTAATGATTCTTGTAGCGCTTAAAAATTTCACTTGTTATACGAAATCTGCAGTAACTCTTGTCTGCCTCTGCTGACTGATACAGGCTATCTGCTTTCTTTTTTGGGGGGTGGGCAGATGGGCAGTAGGAAGAAATTGGAACAGTGGTTCTATTTTCTTTTTAATTGCATGTCAACTCTGAATATCAGGAGATTAGAAGTGCTCTATTTTCCTGTTATCTACATTATGGCATAAAAACTTTTATGACCAAAGCTTCTATGGGCACCCACATAATCACGTTTAAGGGATGATTACAGTGTTTCCTCCTCAAAGCACCAGTGTGACAGCTTCTTTCAGGCTTTAGGACCACCTTCTATACTCACATGGTTTCATCATCCCTATAATGGATAACTGCCCTGTTCTCTCCTTCCTTGCCCTCTTCTTGGAATTGGAAATATTTCTCAAAGACAGAGGCAAAACAATTTCGCTTCAACATGCCAGCCTGATGCACGATGGAATCCTTAGATGCAGGCAGATTCTCAAGGTCGTATAGCAAAGAGACATTGTACCCTGGAGGGAGGAAAAAAATCAGCAGTTGTATCAACTTTTCAGGGTCTGATGAGGCTTTCCTTTGTTTTAATATCTGTACTTTTTACCCAGGTAGAAGGTTTTCCATTTCTATTTCATAAAGGTAAAATAAAATCTTCATTCTTGCTGGGTGCGATGGTACACATCTGTATCCCAGCACTCAGGAGGCTGATGTTGGAGTATTGCTGCAAGTTTGAGCCAGCCTGAGCTACGTAAGTGAGTTCAAGGCCAGCCTGAACTACATGTTGAGACCGTCTCAAGAATAAAAAGCCAAGCGTGGTGTGCACATCTCTAATCCCAGCACTCAGGAGGCTGAGGCAGGAGATTTGCTGTGAGTTGGAGACCAGGCTGGCCTACAAAGTGAGTTCAAGGCCAATCTGAAGTGCAGTGAAACCCTGCCTTAAAAAAGCCAAAAAACAAAACAACTAAAAAACTCAAAAAAACTTTATTCTTACAAAGTTTCTGTAAATACTGTAAAAATTCTGTAAATATTCTTACAAAGTTTCTGTTAATTAGAACTAATTAACAAATGACAGACAAAAATTCAAATCAATACTTAAGACAATTAACCAAAAATACAGAATGGGGAAAAGTAACAATCTGGGAACTTTGACTAAAAATTTAGTGTTCCAGAACACAGCTGTGTGAGGGACTACATATCACATCCAGCTACAATATGAATCTCAACACTTTCCTTTGATGATCTACTACACCAAGATGGTCAGCAGCTAGGTAGCTTTCTGATAATAAAATACACTCCCTGTCATGGCACTGCAAGCCCTTTGTGAAAAGAGGTACAGTAGAAAACCCAAGTGTATGATTCAGGAATCTCTAACAGTTTTTATTTGTCAAATACTGTAATTTTTCAAAGTGTTTTTGAACATTTTACCTCATTTGATCTCTGTAACAATTCTTTGGAGAAAGCAGATCAGGTAAAGTTACCTTCTGTTCAAATAAGCAGTGACTTACTGAACGTAGCATGACACACAGGTGTATGCCACTCTACTCTGAGTCGAACAGAACTGGGTCTAAATCCTGGCTTCATGGCCTTGAGATCTAGGAAAGCTGCATAACCTCTACAATTCCCTCATTTGTTTAAAAAAGGGGGCAAATGAGGGAGACGGTTACAAACTTTAAAACGACACACAAATCCCGCATGGTGGCACGTATCTGTAATCTCAGTGCTGTGGGAGGCTGAGAAAGTAGGATTACAAACTCAAGCCCAGTCTGGACAACTTTGAAAGACCCGTCTCAAAATAAAAACAGCTAGAAACGTAGCTCAGTGTGAAGGCTAATGGTCATGCACAATGTACGGAATACTGCAGGTCAGCAACACAGGAGACAAAAAGACTGAAGAACAAGTGTGCTGACCATTAATCCATTCTGCCCCCTACAGCATGTCATCTATGGATTCTAAGAAAATGGCTGGGAACACATGACTGTACAATCAAGTGCACAAACACCTATAGATGTTCTGCAATAATATCTGATATCACCAAGGATCATCTCACATTCTAGGAATGAAAGGAATAACTTTATCAGAACTATATGAATCCCATACTTTTGAATATTCCAAACATTTATACTATTCCCCCTACAAGAACATTCCTAAGATCTATGCTTTTATTGCTCTACCTTTCTTCAAAAGCATGATCTGCCTAAATCTTTGTTCTAAGTAAGCTTAGCACCATTTGAGGTCCAAAATAACTTTAATCACTATTGTAATTTGGGTACTTACAACTAGGTAAGCAAATAGACTACAAAAATATGAGATAAAAAAAGAAAATTCCTTAGAGTTGAGAGCTAGGACTAAGGAGGCAAATAAAATAAAGCTACAGTTAAAATCTGACTTCAAGTAAGATTTCTGATAAAACTAGGCCATAGTGAGGATGAAGAAAATTAACAATTTAGTATGGCTGTTGCCTGAGTTTTCCAAATGTGTGTAAGTAAACCCATAAAAAAGAAAGCCAAGCATGGTTGCACATGTTGAGAGGCTAAGGCAAGAGAACTGCCAAGTTCAAGCTTGGAATGGGCACTTCAGTGACTTGGTCAGGCTTTGTCTCAATAAATAAAAAGGGCTCAAGATGTAGCTCAGCATGAAGGCCCTGGGTTCAATACCCAGTACCACTCCCAACACCAAAAAAGGGAGGGGGAGGCTTCATTCTTTTGTACTTCACACTTGTATGAACTCAGGGCCTGTCATCTGGCAATACTTAGTGCAGGTGGAAGATGGGGGACAGACACATAAGCTCCATTTTAGGATCTTGGTGTGATGAGCATGCCCAAGAGTTCCAGCATCTGTGCATGATCTGCTGTTTCTGTATTCTTCTCAAATGCTCAATTTCTCTAAAAGTGTACTGTTATTTATCTTGGTGTCTATTTCTGTGATACAGCTGTACCATCAATTTGGAGGCCAACATATTAGTGTTCTTTATTTGCCTGCTGTCAATGCTTCCATTTATGGATACTCCCAGTACCAAGGTATTTCCCAAAGGTGCCTTTCTTTTTTACTTTGCTTCAGTGCACAGAAATACAGGAGATGAGCTAAGAAACCAAACCCAAGTTACTGCTGATAAGAGTAAGATTTACAGATGGCCTTTCTTCCCTGAAGAACAGGAAGTCAAGGTACCAAAATAACAATATTTGAGCTATTATGTTCAAATGTTTGTGCTTCACTCTCACCTTGGGACCGTGCTAAATAACTCAGAAAGCTGAGACAAACCCCTGTATCTAAGGGGTGAAAATGCTGTTCAGCCCTCCCACTTCACCTCCAAGGCCTCTGCACAGAGCTACATTTCCCCATTTTTTTTTTTTTTGGAGGGAGTGGTACTGGAGATTGAATCCAGGCCCTGTAACTGAGCTACACTCCCAGCCCTTTTTGAGACAGAGTCTTGATGAGCTACCAAAACTGGACTCAAACCTGCGATTCTTCTGCTTCAGCATCCCAGAGTGCTGATATTACATGCATGAGCCACTGTATCTGGGTGTGATGCCTCATCCCTATAGTCCCAGCACTTGGGAGGCTGAGGCAGGAGGATTGCCAAGTTTGATGCCAGCCTGGGCTACATGAGTTCAAGACCATCCCAATCTACACAGCAAGACCCTGTCTCAGGAAATCAAAGACACATCAATTCAGTACACCTTACTGTACCACACTGGACAAAGCAGAGCCCCTTGAAGGCTATTTTTACAGAGAGCATAGAAGTGGAAACTAGGCTTTTGCAGAAGTATCTGTAAAATGAGTAATATAAAATAATATTTAAATGAAATTCTTTAGCTAGAAAAACCATAATACAACAGGAAATGTTTCTTTCTACATCATTCTACAGTTGGTCACATTACTACATACCTGATTCTGGATTTACCAAGAAACTTCCGTACACCCTCTTTAATAACTAGGAAGGAAACAAAAAGTTAATCCAAAGGCTACAGTAATTGCGTAATTTGCTGAAGCATATGGCACTTGCCAAGCCCTTCCTAAGTCAAGTGTTCTTCTCTCCTTTGGTGGATGGGAAACCCAAAGGGGAAGCAGATGCAGCTAAATCATGTAACAGGTCCCCCAGAGAACTGGATTTGCACTGAAAGGTTATTTTGGGAGTTGTCTTTCAAAGACCTGACCTGACTACATCACTCCAATGTTCTGTTCTTTCAAATCTTGCACTGTACTCAGTCATCTTTCAAGGGAACTGAAGGTAGACAAATCCAAGGGAACTGATTATTCATTTTAATGTAACACTGATCAAAGTGAACGAATATAAAAGTGGGGTTGGTGGGAAATAATTTCTGTTAACCTAACAATCTGGTATACTTTTAAATTACTTAGTTTATTGTCACCAGCTTCAAATTTTGACGCAAAGGACAATGGATAATGACACCTCAGGCAGCTATTCATACTGGTGGGTCCAAAGAACTTGGGCATTCTACCTGGCCTTTTCTTAAAACCAGTATTTATTGCTGGCTACTTTCCAGTCATTTGAAGTAGATGGCAACTCCGAGAGTCCCTTACATCTTATGCTTTCACAGTTAATGTGACTGCCAGTGATATCTGCACAACTGATACATCTGCTTCAAGAAGTAGACTTGCGGAGAAAATAGTTCTGACTTAAATGTTATGAGACACATAAAGCAGAGAAATGCAGTTATTTGAAGCTAGAATTTACTAAAGTAAATACTACATTAAAGTCTTCAACCACCCAATAAGGGTTTTGGCATATAGCAGTCTTTGCATGTTTAAGAGTCACAACACAGACATGGCTTATTTACTAACTAACTCTAATTACAAGCTTCTGATGTGGAATGGAAGATGCCATCAGCATTCCACAGAAACTGAATCCGATATCAGGGGTGGTGGTGCATACCTGTAATCCCGACATAGGAGGTTGAAGCAGAAGGACTGAAGGACAAGGTCACCCTGGACTGTCTCAAAGACACTGTCTCAAAACACTAAGGTCAATATACTAAACTCAGTGGTATACTTAACAGAGTAATCGGCTGCGGAGTTTGCCTCTAAGTATCTACTCAGTTTCTAACACTCCTGTGAACTCAGTGCCAGAGTGACATGCAATAACCATTGAAGGAACATCAATGCTTTTCTACTCATCTTACTTTAAGTGGACTCTCTAGATAGTATTAAAAAGCAAACAGACAATAAAGGAATAAACCATTTAGCCAACAGTGACATTCTTGCCCCACAACCCATTCTTGGGCCTCACATACGATAGGCAAGCACGCTACCACTGAGTTATATCCTACCTGGCACGCATTCTAAAGTATTCTTTGGAAACACCTTAAGTAGTGACCTGCAAATAGTCACTGAATAGTAATTTCCTAATATTCCACATATTTAATCATTTTCTACAGCTGGAACAAACTCCTAATCTGCAAAATTCTGAATAATAGTGTGGATCACAAAGCATGAATAATCTGTAATTGCACATATTTACAGCAAAGCAAAACTAAGTAATGTCATATATAGTTCCTAGTTGGTGATCATACAAGCACAGTGAAGGATCTCTTAAAGAGGAAATGAGGGGGAGGGTTTAAGGCCACACAGTTTGTGGGTGGCACACAGATACTTGACCTTCAGGTGTCACATATACCACTTCTCCTAAAACGTTTGGGGGAAGAAAAAAGCAACAAGCATACCCAAAGAATTTTAACTAGCATGCAATCTCTGAGCTACAATTTTGTACTGCATACAGTCTTGGTACTTGGAGAAAGCAGAAATCTGATGTGGGAGAAATCACAGTCACTATAGTTTAATTACAAGCTTACTAGGCTCATAGTCTGTGATCTATGATGTACTCAGCGCCAAACTTCTATCACATAAAACAATTGTTATCTACCTTTGGCATAACCAGTCAACACTTCTACATGACTCACATACAAACGTGTGCCCCCTTTTCCCAACTGGCTACCAGGTTAAAGGGTGGAAGCAAGCTATCACTCACCACTATCAGACCTGCTAAATCCAGCCACAGATGCGGTTTGTCTTTAAAAAAAAAAAAAAAAAAAAAAAAAAAAAAAAAAAAGGTACATGCGACGGTAACAAGCTTCCTTCCTGTGGTTATCACAGGCTGGTCACTGTTTAACCAAGGCAGAGAGCCATTTAGTGCTCACCATGCTCCGACACTGTGACTGTTACTCCACCCACATGCAGTTGGCTCTTTGACCCTTAGCAATGTGTTCAAGTTGCAATGTAAGCAAGGCACAGAATGGAAAAGAAATCTAGTTCCAGGCTGGGATGCAGCTCAGTGGAGCATTTGGCTAGCATGAGAAGCTGTGTTCTGTCTGAGAAAGAGAGAGACAGACAGACAGACACAAAGAGATAGAGAAGGAAAAAGAAAAGAGATAAAAGAAAAAGAAAATCTAATTGACATTTTTGCCTTCCAGAGACTATTACTACACCTAGATTTTTAAAGAGGAATGTTTAGGAAGAATAATTACACTACTTTTTAGTTGTCCAAATATTAACACTTTCCAGGCAGATATTTTAAAGTTTAACTAAAGCAAGGGTGCTTTCACAGTTCTTGTCTTCTTATGCTTTTTATCTGGTAGACAGTTTCCTACTTTTATATAATAATCCTTAATAAACTTCATAAAAAGACTTGGTCTTCCTCCTGCAGATTTTGTTTAACTCATAAAAGATCCTGGCTTTTGGTGTTTTGTTAAGAAAAATTTTAGTTTTATATAAATATATTCTCAAGCTTTTGATCATATTCCTTTACCAACAGTCTTTGATCTATTACAAAATTATTCAATAGTTACTATGCTTTGCAGAAAAAAAGAAAAGGTTGTGTCTTCACTGAACAGATTAAGGACAGTTTAGTTTGTTAAAACTAAGATATCTGAAAACTGATTCAGGAACTGAGTCATACTTCCTGCTTTGAGACCCAACCACAACGTACGCATTCTGGTGTAAGAGCATTTTCATTCTTCCATAAATGGCCCTCTCCAGAGCAAATATAGTTCCACAGGAACCAAACCTGCTGCTTTGGCTGTCAAAAGAAGCCAGTGCATAAGGCACGGACATCAAGAATCTAAAAGGAAGTCAAGGATATAGCTCAGCTGTATAGTCCCTGCCTGGCAAGTAAGAGGTCATGAGTTCAATTCTCGGTACAAAAAACCCAAAAAGAATCTTAAAAGACCTGCACATTTCCTTTTATTTCCCCTTAAGCAGTTATAAGGAAGAAGAGATATTTAATGAGGTCAACTCCAAAGAGCTTAAAAAATTTAAAGGGGAATTATTCATGCCTAAACTTACACAGAGAGAAACTTAAGATGATATTTAAGCAAGTCATAAACTACATACCTTCCTGGACAATGATATAAAAATAGAATAGAACCTGTCTCATTCTTACAAGAGCTATTTTTGTACTGGTTAACAAAGTGATCTTTGCTCTGTTTTTGGAGAGCTGAACTATTTTTGATTGTTTATAAAAACTTCTGGTAGCTTGTATAATTTGAAAAAAAATCTCTTTAAGGTATTGACAAGGTTATTAAAACTTTGGTTAAAGGACATTTTTATTTAGCCAAGTCAAAGAGTAAGCAAGCCAAGGGCCAAAATCTTTTCCGAGAAACACATTTCTCTGCATTACTATAAGCAACAAGGTCAACAGCCTGTGGTCCTACGAGCAGGCTGTGCAGTGCGGCCGGTGCCTGTGGGTGGGTAGAAGTGACTTATGCCATGCAGTTCTGATGCCTGCAAGCTGCCAAGCTGTGAGGAAGAAAGCAGCCCCAAGGAAGATGAGTGGTGCTTACCTCATCAGCACCATGTGCCTGAAGTTCCTTGTAGAATTTCAAAGAAATACTGACCATCACTTTTGTTTTGTCTCCATTAGGATTTGAAATATGATAGAGGACCCCATCGAAATCTGTGAGGAAAGCAAACAAGACTGCTTACCATAGGAATGGAGAATACTCAAGCAGACCTTAGAGCAGACGACGAAGACCTTTGGTAAGAAAGCATGCAAGTCAAATGACATTTATTTTAAATTCATATGGGAAGTCCACCAAAGCAACGGGGTCAAATTGCTCAGTGCCCACCTCTCTGGTCTTTTCCAAAGTTACAAACATGAATGAAAGCAAGAAGAGCAGTATAGGAGTTGGGGATTTAGCAACGGCAGCACAAGCACCTGCCTGGTAAGCACAAGGTTTTGAGTTCAATTCCCGGTACTCTTCCTCCAACCCCCAAAAAGAAAGAGCAGAATAACTGACTCCTATTCCTATGATGCAGTTTCAACAATTAGCAACATGTGTCCAGTCTTGTTTTATTTATGTCCTTTACCCATGGTTTTTTTTTTTTGAGACACAGTTTTACTATGCAGTGTAGGTTGGCCTTGAACTTACTCTGTAGGCAAGTTTGGCCTCAAACTTGCAGTGATCCTCCTGCTTCAGCCTCCCAAGTGCTGGGATTACAGATGTGCCACCATGTCCGGCCCCAATTATTTATTTTGAAGCAAAACCTGGACTTCATCCATTTGATCCATGGGAAATAAAGAAAGCTATGTACCACAGGCTGGTGCTACCACGCTTGGCTCAACAAGACTTTAGCAAACATAACCATGAGACTTTAGCGAACAAGCGCAATGCTACTGTCATGCTTAATTTTAAAAACAATTTCTCAACGTCATATATTCAGTCAACTGTTCAAATATTCTCTATTGTCTCACGGCATGTGGCTGTAAATATTATCTTATTGGAATTAGGATCTGCACATGGCATGCAGTTATTTATTTAGAGACAGAATTGCTATATGGCTGACCTCAAGCTTGTGGTGACTCCCCCTGCCTCAGCCTCCTGAGAGCTGGGATTATAGGTGTGTACCACCATAGCTGGTTGCATACAGTCATCTTTTCAGTGTCTTCTAATCTATATACCTTTCCCCTTCAGGGCTTTTCTTCCTGTCCTATGCAGCTGACAGATTCAATCTATGTCCTTTCTTTTTTCTAGATCTATGTACTCTCTGCAGCTTGCAGCTGAGTGACGTCACACAGGGATCTGGAAGGGAAACATGATGCTGCTAGTTGGTAGGCGGGACCAGGACAGTCAGATGGCCCTTCAGAGCTGCAGAAGTCTTCTAGGGTCATTTAGCTAAGCTCTCCATGGGTGGGTGGCTATGTAATTCCTCAGACTTCACATACCAAGTGACACTTATCAATACCCAAATCTTAGCAGGAGACAAGCAGCAACCTCTCTGACTTCAACAGGGCTCTGTAGCACATTCCTATTTCCCTACTGAAGTAAGACGATGGCCACTAGATGATAATACTGTAGTACTTCCACAGTAAAAAGACCTTACTTTATACAACAAAATAAAACCCAAACTCCTACGATACCAGCAGGTAACCTTACGTAGTTTAACAAACTTGAAGTCCAATGTCAGTCGATTAAATACATGAAATGGTTATCTAAGACCTCAACAGACTTGACAATCATAAGCTTTATTTTCTAAAAGGAATCAAGATGTGTGACACACATGTACAAACTTCCCACGAGGAATGTAACCATTATATACTATGCACATTTACTAATAAATAAAAAATCTAAAGTTTTATTTTGTTTAGTGTAGTTTCTCTTAATAGGGTTGAGATAAAGACACTTACCGGCAAATGTCACTTCTACTGCTTCCGGTTTGTTTCTGTGAAACAAACAAAAAAGGTCCTTAGTTAAGAAAATTATCGCTGCTTGTCCTCAAGGGACTTGGAAAGGGTCCCCAGCTTTACTTAAAACAGCCTGTTCTGCATAAATCTTAGTCTCATTGTTGAAGAGAGCACACAATTCATTTTCTCATATGCCTCAACCTTTGGACTTGCTCAAACAAGAAGATAAGAATACCCATGGCTTTTGATTTTCACATCCTGTTGACTTTCTTGCCATAGTTATTGTTCATTTTTAATTTGAATTCCTCAAGAACACACACATGTATGTATGTGGGAACCACAAAACATGACCTTTTATCAATGCATCCTTCACAGACAGTAGAGATGAAAGTAACACGTTCGCCAAGAAAAAGCCTAAGTATAATCACAGGGTTTTCAATCTGCCTCAGTGAAAGGATGCTTTGGTCTATAAAACAAAGCAGCAAGCTCTGTTCTGTTTCAAAGACTCCCTGGGTCTTCCTACACATCTTGGCCTCCTCCTTACACCTCTAAAGCACTCATTCCTCTCTCTGACACTACCTTAGTTTTGTTTTGAAATCCCAGCTCAGTACTTACATAGAAAATGTAGCAGAAAATAACACTGTGAAATTATTGTGAATGATCAGGACACCTGCTTTCCAATTTTAGCTTTTTCAACAGGCTCACATTTTTGGAGAAATATAACATCCTTACACTTTCATTTTTCTCATCTCTTTTTCTACAAAACGGGACAATTCTGATGACCCTACAAACCTCATAAAACTTGAGTTACTACCTAGAAAGCATGACACACATCCTATGCCTATAAATAATGATGGTAAATTAACCCCCCCAATGAAAAACTACCTTACATCTTTTTCTCCCTCTCAAGGCCAATGGTGAGAAATATATGAACATTTTATTGCTTTAGCTAGCTACCTGTTAACTCAAATGATCCTACTTTGTTTTATGGACTAGCAGACAAAATGTACACATTTCCACATTTATTTTTGTCCCACTTGTTCAAGACCTCTCCTAAGTACCTATCTTTTTTTTTTTTTTTTTGGTCTTTTTCCTTTTTATTGGTACCAGGGATAGAACTCATGACTGTCTGCTTGCAAGGCAGGCACTTACGCCGCTGGAACACACAATATCTTTCATGACTGTTAAAAAGCTAATGCAGAAGCTAAGCAATATCCTTTAAGGAAACTGGCTTCTCCTAAGCATATGCTAGTTCTGCTAGAAAACAAAACAAAACAAAATAAAACGACCCATATGAATCATATACAAATTTCCACCTGCTCCTTCAAAGCTGTCCACATGTGATTTAGAAAGTGCACGCTGGGGTACCTATTTCTACAAATGGAAGCATCAAGTGGCCTGATGAGAAATCAGAAAAGACATAGACGTAAATGAAAATTTAAACTGCTTCTAAGCTTTTACTTGGGAACTGTGGCCAGAAAACCAAGTAAATGAAGGCCAACAACTACTCCACATCTCTAGAAAACAAGAATACAGAACAAAGAAATGTCAAGAGTAATGTGTGGTCTACTTGCATAAAATATTAAGACCAAGGGAAGGAAGCCCTGAAATAAATAAATATATTTTTTCATATTCATACTCCTGGGGAAAGTTAGCTGTGTTGAAGAGTCAGCTTATAAAATTTACACTGCATCACTTACGAGGTGGCTACATGTTTTTTTTTTAATCTTTAGGCTTTAACTCAGTTAAAGAAGAGCTGAGCTTTTTATTCTCACTTCATCAACACATCTGAGAAAAATCAACTACACATAAAAAACCTTGGGGTTCCAAGCTATAAACAGCTGACTCCCAACTTCTGACTTTGAGGCATAAAGTAGCCTGAGCAGAGTTCCTCACTGGGAAAAGTCGCTGAGATCAATCCCATGTGGTTTACTGCCTTAGGAGTATCTGTCAAATCATAGTCATTAATATTTTAGTTCACTATTTGTGGCTGCAGCAAAAGTTAGGCAGAGAGAGGCTGCTAAGAACAGCATTAGGCCAAAGAAGACTACGAGAAGTCAGCTGAGAGTCAGTGGTCAGAGAACTCTGTGCTCCAACAAGGAGGCTGCAGAATATGAAACACACCACCACCAGGATCACATCTGAATATGTCAGTGCTGGTAAGCCACATGTTAACACAATTCTGAGGTTTTATATCATGGCAGAACTGTTTCGGGGGGAAAAGACAGTACATTTTTTTTTGGTACCAGGGATTGAACTCATGGCCTGTGCCTACAGGCAGGGGCTCAGGCCACTGAGTGAAATCCCTGGCCCAAGGACAGACAGCATTTAATAGGCCAAAAGATGAAATTATTCACTCTTCCTCAATTTGTTAGCATTTCAGATCCACGATGACTATAGGAAAAAGCAAACTCTTCAGAGTTTGAAGATTCAGGGTGATGTATGTTACTCAAATGTGGCAGAGCTTCAAGTTCTTCTCTGTAAAATGGGAATTAAACACCCACTCCACAAGGCTGTCATGAAACCAGAAATGTACAGCAAAGTTTCCCAACTAGTGTTTCATGACTAAATTACAGATAAGCTGTGATAATGACCCCCAACTCCATCCTTGAAGCAGCCAGGACATGATCTTTAGGGTGGACCATTTAACCAAAAGTGACAAATACAATCATATTTTGTCTGTGCCATATGATAAAGGAGGTCAACAATCACAGCGAGAGAAGCCTAGTGATGTCCTTAATATATAGTAGTTTTAATGTCAACACCCTCCCCAATGATCCCTAAGGTCCCTAGAAGTTTTCTCACTTGTAAAAAGGATCTATTTATTTGTCACACAGGCTCATTTGGGAATGAGAACAAGGTATCAGCAAGATTTAACTTATTTCTTTCTCAAATTTCTCCTCCCACAGTCCTCACCCACCCCAACTGGCACTGCTTACTTACTGAGCTCACTCCCCCTCACAGAACCACAGCTCTCCACAATATGCACAGGCGGTGGCGGCGGAGCCAGCAGGCACTTAAAATCAACGGCAATTTGCACCTGATAACATTTCCTCAGTTCTGGACTCAGACTCCAGCTAAGCTGACAGCTTTGCTTCCAAGGCTGAAAGGGTTCTTAGTGTGTATAGAATAACGATAAATTTCAATTAATTTGTCAGAATATTTTTGCTTTAATTGGGGGCCTGGGTGAGAATTCCTAAAGGAAAAGGCAGTGATGCCGGTAAGACCTGTACATGATGTTATTTGCAGCTTTGGCTCTAGCTTTTTAATCAGTCGCATTTTGTTTGAAGGCTGTGGGGAAGAAAATTTACTAATAATTATCCCTTTGTGAGATACGTATATGGATAGTTCCAATAAACCACTTTCCAAGAGTGTGGTAGGAACAAGTGAATTTGTTTGGAATAAACCTTAAACTTTGTTGGAACTGCCTCCAAATTAAAAGATTATTGTGAACAAATATATATTTTTAATACTATTTAGATGACAAAACTGCTTTATCCAGAAGGAAGTTTAGACTTTCAGTAGGATGTCATGGGCAAAAAATCCAGCACCATGATCTGAGAGACATCATTAAAAAAAAAAATCAACCTGAAAAGGAAAATTAAGGTAACTGTATTCTTAAGTATATACCACAAATTAATTTTAAGATTATTTCCTGAGGGCTGGGATATAGCTTAGTGGTAAAGTGTTTGCCTAGCATGTACAAGGCCCTGGTTCAATCCCTAGCATCTACAAAAAAAAAAAAAAAAAAAAAAAAAAATGGAAATGAGAGACTATCTCATGCTTTCATTTTCAGTAGAACTTTCTGTAATGAAATACTTACTCTACATCTGTACTGTTCAAGTACAGCAGCTTAGAGCTACATGTGGCTATCAAGCACTAGCAATGAGAGTAGTATAACTGAACTCAGTTTTAACTTTGCTACACTTCAAATTTTAAGTTCAACTAGCCACCCGTAGCCAGTGGCTATACTATCACACAGCTGAAGACGTGTCTGGGAAAGGCTGCCCTGAACCACAATTTCTCCAGTTTACTGTCTGAGAAGTGCAAAAACCAGGAAGGAGCTGACCTCTCCCAGCAGGCTCCCACACTGGCAAAGCCTTTCAAATCTCCAGGGTTTCTCCTCCAAGCTACACCCTTCCTTTCCAGTCTGATCTCCACCCCAACACAGCTCTTCCCTTAACTCCTCCCTAACTTTGTGAACAGGCTTTCAAGCCTTTTTCTACTGTTCTCTGGTGCTGAGCACAGTAGAATCCCATAGACATTTATGATTACACTGCTCATCCTTGCTTAAGTTCTGGTGTAGGCAAGTGCCTTGGTAAACAAGACCTAACCTCTCTGCTGCCTTACTTTACTGGTATTCCTGGAAACTCAACACTTAACTCAAGAATCAGAATTCTGTTGGGTGGATTACTGCAATCCCAGAAAAGCCCTTCCTACTAGGCATGGTATCCTGGTCTCTTTTCTAAGACTTTCAAAATAATCTGCAGCAGAATGTTTGGAGCCCATTTATTAAAAGTCACATTTTACAGGGGAGATGGGTAAGAACAAAGGACATTTACTACCTTGCCCAACATACAACCTCACAACAGTATCTTGGAAAAAAATGTCCTGGAAATTATAATTGAAGCCTTCCAAACTTGAGATCTTATTTTAATCTCCCTGAAATGGTTAGATTCTTTTTTATTTTTATTTTTTAGACAAGTCTTGCTAGGTAGTTCAGGCTGCCTCTGAAGTCACAGCAATTTTCCTGCCTCAGCCTCCTGAGTGCTAGTATCACAGGCAGATACCATCACACCCCACTATCTGCTCTTTTAAATTAGAGTTTTATAAAGAAAAATACTGGGGCTGGGGATATAGCTCAGGGGCATAAGTGCCTGCCTGGCCAGGGAAAGTCATGAGTTCAATCCTTAGTAACCCCCCCCCCCAAAAAAAAAAAACAAACAGAGCTACATACAGTTCTCAATAACATGCTACATTTTGGAATCACAAAATAAATGTGACACTACTCCTACATTAAAAGGCATGTCTCTACTTGAAAATACACAACCATTTATCCTGTAGATCAGCTCATAACCACCCAGGTCTCATTCTTTACCAGTCTGGGCTTGAGATTGTATTAAGATCAGTTGTGAAAAATGCAGAAGTTAATTCAACTTCCTCCTATGTGCTACACTGCTCAAAAAAGTACAGAGCAAACACCGAAAATAAGACCCTGGGCCGATTCACATGAATAATTAAAATGCAAAGAAACTGGCAGGAGGCTAAGAGAAGTCAGACTAAAATACAAGCAACTGCAGTTCTGACAGGAAACAGTGCTGACCCTGGCATGCACTACTTCAAGGAAAGTAAGGCTCTGTCTTAACAGATAAAAATCTATGACCCTATAAAAGTACACAATACTTTTATAAAAGGGCACAAAACGCAACTCCAGTGGTGGGTTAGTACTTTTTTTTTTAATGCTTGCAAGCCACGAGTCATTATGACCATTTAGAATTTCCCTTCTATCAACCCTCTCCCTTCTGTAGGCCTCCAAGCATTTCTAGTTCCCAGTTCCCCAGAAGCAGTTTGCACTTATTTCCTAACTGTGAAACCAAGATGTGAGGTTCCATCCCATAACAGATGGGAAATGAGGCAAAGGGATTAGCCACAGGTCACCAAAAATTTGAAGCTAAAACCCAATTTCTTTGCTCATGTTTTAAATATATTAGAAAGGCAAAGCAGCTTTGACAAAGCAGGTTCTCTTTGCGTGCTTGACAGGGAAGGTTGCCTTGGAGTATGTCACAAGCCCACCTTTAAAATGGCCAATATTTTAAAAAAAGGTTTTCTAAGTAAGATCTTCATAGATTCTGGAGGCTGCAATTTTCACATTAAAAAAAAAAAATCACAGACTAGGCGTTTGTATAACACTCTAAAAGAAAACGACCAGATAAAAGCTACAGGGTGGGGGAAAAGCTATAGAATCACAGAAGAGAGATAAGGAAGAGTGTGGATGAAGGGTTTATTCGCCATGCTTCAGAAAATATCTAACAAGATGGCTAGTTTTCTTGCAGTAGGGTTTGGGGAAAGGAAGCTAGGGAGATCGACTTCTTGTCTGCAAGATTAGTGTGCTTTCCGTCTTGCCTCCTGCTCCTTCTAGAAGAGGTGGGGGTGGGAAATAATGTCAGGGGTGATCTGGGTCTATCTTCTTCCCACTGGCAGGCTTGGGAATTCCCGAAAAGTCCTTCGGACCCGATCTAAAAGGGCTACCTTCAGGTTCCTAACGAGGAAGAGGAATACAGAGGGGAGTGGTCCCTTCTTGCCCCAGAAGGTAGTAGGCTCCCCCCCGCCGAGTTCCGGCCCCAGGTGCCTTAAAGTCCCGCAGGTCTCCCGTCCTTTTGCACGCACGCTGTTGTCCCCTCACTGCTTCCGCATCCCGTCTCTGAGCCTCTCCCCACGCATCTCTGCCCCTCACCCCACGGCGCCCAACTGCCTCCCACGACTACCTCGCCAGAGGAGCCCCTAACACCTTGCGAGGCCCCTCTGCGCTCACCCCCAGGTGTGAGGGGGCTGGACCACACCCCGGACTAGTGAGGGTCAACTCTGCCTCCCCTGCTACCCCCAACCCGGGCGCGCGCTCACCCAGCAGCCGCGTTCTCGAACTTGAGCGCGAGCGTCTCTTCGATGATGCGGTTGTTCACCTCCAGCAGGATCATGGCGGCGGCTGCCCCGGGCAGGGGAAGGAGAAACGAGGGTGGGTGAGGGTAGGCAAAGGAGGGAAGGATGGATGGAGCGGTACCGCTGCCCCTGAGGAGGGGGGCTGGGTGGGGTAGGAGGTTAGGGAAGAAGGGGAAGAGGGAACGGGATAGGGAGAAGGGGTAGACGCGCGCTTCCCCGCGCACGCAGTGACTGTGGAGACACTCACTACCCGACCGACCTGGCCCCTGAAGCCTGAACCCGCCTGCCAAGCCGCCGCCGCCGCCGCCGCCACTGCCGCCTCACCGACAAGCCCGGTCCCCGCCCAGCCCCCGGCTCTAGCCGGCCACTTCCGGCCTCACACCCACTTCCGCTCGCCGCCCGGACGCGCGGCCCCGCGGCGCCATTTCCGCTCCGGACTCGCGTGCACGCGCACGCACGCGCAAGGGTGGGGGTACGGAGGCTGAGTTTGCTCATGCGTGATGCAACCGCCCCGCCTCTCACAGCCGAGCCCTAGAAGTACCTCCTACAGGTCTTAGCTGTAGTTCCTCAGGTTTGTCCCAGCTGTTCCCTACGGCTGTCCTAGAACCAACTCTACCCTTCCGGTCTAGTCATTTCACAGATCCCATCATAGCTCATCGTAATCATCTCCCAGCGGCATTCTTTGTTTCTACTTGTCTGTGGATGCCTCTTCCTTTTCCAAACTCATGGCTCTATCCAGTGGGACCTTCGTGCGTTCTTTTCGCTAAGAAATAACGAGTTCTTGCTCTGTGCTAGAGAGAGTGGTGGATGAAATACAGGAGGACCTGCCATTCTAGAGCTTATAGTTTGGTAAATGAAACAAGTTCTTAGTTATGTAACTGTCGTTAAAGCGCAATGAAGGGAAGGAATGAGTGGTCAGCTAGGTTACTAGGCAACCGAGATGCGCCTACCTGGATTCCTGTCACGTCCCCATTTCTCTGCCTGGGGGGCTGCCTTCGGTGCTCCCTAATTTGATACGCTCATCTTCCAGTGTCTCTGCTAAGGGACATCTCCTCCTACTCAACTGCCCGCAGAATCTGAACTCATCTTTGTGCTAGATCTGCAACTATCTTTGTGCCTTTTCATTTTCCCTTTTCTAGGGAAAGTATTAGTTGTGTTTCTTCTGCATGCAATGAAATAATTTATTTTCTGCTTAGTGTTGGGGGACCATATAAAAAATAAACAAAAAAATCCAGCCTTGCCACCAATGCCCATATATCCTTTTAAAAAAAATTTTTTTTTACCGGTACCGGGGATCGAACTCACAAACGCCTGCTTACAAGGCAGGTGCTTATGCCGCTGAGCTAAATCCCTAGCCCCCATATATCTTTTTAAAACAGGGTGTTTTGTTTTTTTTTTTTTGAGACAGGGTCTTGCTACATTATGTAGTCCAGGCTAGTTGTGAGTTTGAATTTGTGGCGTTCCTCCTGCTTTAGCCTTCCAAGCGCTGAGATTACAGGCATGCACCAGCACTCCTGGTTGTGTTTCTTGATATTTCCTGAGCCACTTTTAAAAAAAATCTTGTAGAGACAGGGTCTCTCTCTGCAGTTCAGGCTGGCCTTGAGCTCTCAGGTCTCCCGTGCTAGGATTACAGGTGTGTGCCACCATACCCGGCCTCTGAGCCACTCTTGATATAAAGAAAAACAGATTTCCTTTAGTGCTGTAGTAAGGTATACTTTCTTTAATATCTAACAATGATAAATTATACATTGACATATGACAATGATTTCTAGGGAAAATCTGAGTATATCCATCAAGGCTAACCTGCCTCACTGGCTTTTTGTTTTCTTGAGATAAGGTCTTGCTGTATAGTTCAGGACAGTCCTGAACTCACTGTGTAGCCCAGGCTAGCCTCAAACTTGTGGCAATCTTTCTGCCTCAGCCTCCTGAGTGCTGGAATTACAGACATGTGTCCCCAAACCCAGCCTTACTGATTTTATTTCTTTGTTTTTGGTTAACTTTAAAAATCAACAGTTTTGCTGGGGATATAGCTCAGCGGCACAGCGCCTGCCTGGCAAACAAAAGATCCTGAGTTCTATTCCCAGTACCAAAAAAAAAAGAAAAAAGAAAAAAAATCACCAATTTTTCCTGAAGTGGTGGAGAATGCCTGTTATTCGAGCACTGGGAAGGCTGAGGCAAGAGGATTGCTGTGAGTTCAAGGCCAGCCTGGGATACATAATGAGTTCATAATGAAGGCCAACCTGAACTACATGGTGAGACTCTGTCTTAAAAAAAAATCACCAGTTTTAGAATCATATAACTGAGGCAGGAGGATTGCTCTGAGTTCAAGCCTAGCCAGTGCTATAAAAATGAGTTCAAGACCAGCTTGAATTACATAATGAAACCCTGTCTCAAAAAGGCAAAAAAATAAAAAAAAGTTGTATAGCTAAGTAATATTTTATCATACTCCAACTAGGTTTGTTATAACACCTCTCATGTATGGGTCAGGATAGTAATGATTCTAATCATGGTGGCAACATGCCTGTAATCCTAGAACTTGGGAGACTAAGGCAGGAAAACTGAGATAGAGATCACATAGGAACAGATGACAAACCAACTTTTGGACCCTCCATTTGTTATTCATTGAGCATGATTTGTTTTCTTCTGAGGCATTCTAAACGTACAAGTTTTTTTTTTTTTTAATTTTTCTTCTAAAAACCATGCCTTCTCTTGGGTCTACAGATGCCCATTAGATAAGTAAAAGCAGAACAAACCCTGACCTTCATTTTGTAAAACTCTGGGTCAAATCCTTCTCTGTCCTACATATTAGTCATTTAGGTAATGTCTAAAATTTGGCCAAACCAGTTTTATTAGTTCTAAATTTATCTAGCTTATCTCATCGCCCTTCAAGACTGAGGACACAAGATTAAGAAATGTTCAGAAACATTTAGCTGTGCTCAAAGTCTCACTTCCCTGAACCTGTGGTCATCTTGGTTTCATGAGTGAGATTGGATTGGGGACTGAGACTGCCCCTAGCTAAAACAGTCATCCCATGGGAACCGAATTACCCCTCACATCATCAGGATTCTTCTGGAACTACAAAACCAAGACTGAGATCATCATTTACTGGACCCCAGCCTACACATCATCCCATAAAACTTATCTCTCTTCTTTTGTGTGGGTTGGTCTGATCACTGTAAAAATATGTGCCTTCTAGTTGCTCAAAACTGCAGTCTTGTTTTTTCTTTCCCTTGTGAAGCAGCCAGCTTGATCTTTGTTAGCTTCTCAGGATAATGTCCCTTACCATTTTTCTCACTTGCAGTTAAAACTTTCATCTACAATTTCATACAATTGTTTTAGTTTTAATTTACATTATCACTAAAGCAAAGACTTCCCTTAGTTATGGCCAATTCCAGGCCAGCCTGGGCTGGAAGTGAAACACTGTCTCCAAAAACAAACAGCAAACAAACACACAAAGCAGTAACAGTTGCCTACATTGTTTTTCAGGAATATGGAGGCAACCTTTGTCTAGCTCAGATTGGATGAAACCATGGAGCTTTTTACTGTGTGTGTGCCAATGGGAAATGGGTGACATTGCAAAGGCCTTGGCCTCTCCACTCTCAGAAGATACCTAAACCTACTGTTTCCAGAGCATGCATCCGGAAGAGCCCTTAAGTTTGATTGCATAAGAGCAGACTGCTGGGTACTGCAATCGCCTTTCCCCAAGACTTAGGCTGCCCTGCTTCTTTATCTTGTCAGAGGCCCAAATCCTATCCTCAAGGAGGGAGATCTGAGACTTGCTCTGGGGCAGATCTGAGACTTGCTCTGCAATCCTCACGTTTTGTTGCATCATGAATAAACATTTTTTAAAAATTACATCATCTTAGAGATAGACTTATTATGTGCTGAGCAAGCATGAGCCTGGTTTAGTCACAATCACAATTTTGTAGATCACATCAAGCCAGCCATACATACAATTTTTTGGAATCAAAAATTACCTTAATTATGTCATTTGACACCACATCTTTTTCACAGATGACCTTGAAGTATGATGATTGGAAGCAAAGGAGTGTGCACATGTGCACACATGCACTTGTGATTGATTTAAGGACCCTTGACCCTCATCTGTGGGTCCTATATGTGCCCCTCTCCCATCCCCTGCCCAGAATAAACAGTTTATTAATTTAAGAGGTAAGGCTTCAGATAAGGCTTCAGGATGCTATCTGTGGAGCCTTTCCCCAAATTTTATCCCAATTTTTGTTTTGTACTAGGGATCGAACTCACAACCTCACGCTTGCTAGGCAGGCTCTTACACTGCTGAGCTAAATCCCCAGCCCCATTTTTTTTGGGGGGGTACCGGGGATCGAACTCATGACCTCACACTTTCCAGGAAGACGTTTAAGGCACTGAGCTAAATCTCTGGCCCAATGTTTTAACATTAGTGCTTTTGAACAAAAATTGTGTATATATTATTATATTATTAAAAGGTTAACTATGAAAAAGACCAGATTCCCTGGCCTACTCTTCAGAGGCAATGTCCTTACACACTAATTCTGACATTTACTTTTTTTTTGTCTTTCTGAGATAGAGTTTCACTATGCAGTTCAGGATGGTGTTGAATTCACTTTGTAGCTCAAGCTGGCCTCAAACTCCCAGTGACCCACCTGCCTCAGCCTCCTGAGTGCTTGGATTACAGGTGTGTGACACCATGTCCAGCCCATTACCTTCATATTTTTAAAGAAGTGTTCATATAATTATTTCTGGATTTTTAGATTTTAAGCATTATCTATTGACTTCCTGCTGTGGAAATGATAAATTTGAGTCTGTCACATCTGACGGCTAGTTAAGTGACAATTTTTGGCTAATCTTTTACATGCAAATGTTGTTTGCTGATAAGCCAAGAAGTAGACTACAATCGTGTCTTCTAGTTTATACAGCCTTTCATTTTTCTTAGAGTTAATTTTTGCTTTTTCTGTTATTTGTCTGATTTTCCATATTTGTGCAATTGGCTCCCCACCCCAAGCCTGTCAAAAAATCTAGCAATATTTTCTACATGTTCAAATAGAAGTTCCATATTCTCTCTAAAATCTTTGTCTCAGCCTTCATTTCTCCTGTTTTAATCTAAGTGACTGCTCTCTAGACTGGTACAATTTTCAACCTGGACCAGTTTTGTCCATTTCCTACATCAGTGTCTTCCTCTTTCTTGGTTGTCTTCCCTGTTTTGCTGGAGTATCTCCTTTAGTAACTTCCCAAGAAAGGGAAATAGGGGATCTGCATAGTTAGAATCTTTGCATATTTGAAATGTCTTAATTATATTCTGACACTTGATTTCATAGTCGTGCTGAGTACTCAAGCTTGGAAAGAATTTCCTTTGTCATTTCAAAGATGTTCCTCCATTTTCTTCAACTTCCAAGTTGGATTCCTCTTCATTCTTGATTTTTTTGTGTGTTGCATCTCCCCAATCTCCGGAAATACTAGAATTTTCCTGTAGCCTATTGGTTGGAATCTGATGTGCCTTGCTGTAACCCTTTCTTAAATTTTTATACTGAACACTCATTCAGCATGGAAACTGGTGCTTTAGTTCTGAAATTTTAAAAAATGCATTGATTTTTTTTCTTCTGGAATGCTTGCTTAGAAGTTATGCTTTCTGTATTGATCTTTTACTTTTGTATTTTCTTTTTCTTCTTTAGGAAAAGATGCCTTTGAAGTTTTTTATTGTAGTAGTATAGGTTTGTGGTTCATAATGATTACATTCACTGTGAGGAGTTCATACATGTACATAGCACATCATAACCCTTTTTACATTCTCTTCCTCTCCCTTTCCAGCTG
The DNA here is from genome assembly GCF_034190915.1 of Cavia porcellus. Classification (NCBI taxonomy): domain Eukaryota; kingdom Metazoa; phylum Chordata; class Mammalia; order Rodentia; family Caviidae; genus Cavia; species Cavia porcellus. The sequence goes on along the minus strand of NW_026947509.1, from coordinate 55,185,489 downwards.
CATTTTTCCCACTACCTCCCACCATGCTTCTTTCATCTCGTTTTTTCTTATTACTTGTTGTTCATTTTGCTCTTTATAGTTTTGATTTCTCATTTTTAGAAACCATGTGATATATATATATATTTTTTGTCTTTTTTAAGACAGGGTCTCTCTATGCAGTTCAAGTTGGCCTTGAGCTCACTTTGTAGCCTAGGCTGGTCTTGAATTTGCAACAGTCCTGGTGCCTCAGCCTCCCGAGTGCTGGGATTACACGCCTGGTTCTGAAACCATGTGATATTTAAGAAGTCACCGAGAAGCAAATCCTCCCTGTGAATTGGTGCCATGTGTGGACTGCTCCAGGGACAGCCAGACACCAGTCCCTTCTAGTGCATGGGCTGGGAAACAAGAAGAGCCAGCCCCTCCCGCCATAGCAACCAGCTGATCTGGAGAAACACAGGCTGTGATGATGACTATTGAGGTGGAGTATAATTTAATGCTTACAGTGTTTAGTGTTTCACTGACTCTGCAGGTCTAAAAGCTGGTGGTCTGATCATCTATCCAGAGAATGGCAAAACACAGTGCAGCATCTATAGGAAATCTTCTGAGGGTGGTGGCCATTGTTAACTCCCTATCATTTTATTCTGAAGTCCTGTATAATTTTCATTGTTTTGTTGGGTTGGGTTTCTTTGTTGTTTGATTTTGTTACATCCAATGGCATGGGCAGATATTTCAATGATAAAATATATCATGGTAGCCATTTTAGATTTACTATTATCTTGTTTTGAAGTCCTTTATTGCATTCATTGTTTTGTTTTTATTGGTTCTCTTCTGTTTTGTTTGACTTTTACTGTGTCTGCAGCTATTTTGAAGATAGCAGGAGGCATTATGTAATCATTATTGATTTCCTATTGTTTTGAAGTCCTATGTCACTTACACTGTTTTGATTGGCTTTGTTCTGTTTTGTTTTGCTTGGTTTCATTCTCTTTTTTTAAAAAAAAAAGACCCTGAAACTCTAAACTCAATATTTGCCTTTTTGTTTTTTGTTCCATTTTCTGGAATATTTCTTTGCCATTATCTTCAGTCATTTTAAACTTCAGCTTATTTATTTGTTGGTGCTGAGGAGTTGAACCCAGGACCTTATACATGTTAGGCAAGTACTCTAGCACTGTCTCGAAAAGACAGGAAAAAAAAAATAGAAATGTGACTGCTGAGATACGGTTTGGTAGATGTTGTCAAGTGGCTTTCCAAAGTAGTGATACCAATTTCAGTTTTAACTGACACTGTATAGGGGTGCTCATTACTCACTGTCCTGAATAGATTTAGAAATGAGTGGGTATGAAAATATACCTGACTTTTTTTTGTTTTTGTACGAGGGATCAAACACCAATGGATCAAACTCACAACCTCACACTTGCCAGGCCTGCGCTTATGCTGCTGAGCTAAATCCCCAGCCCAAGGCCTGACTAATTCAAAAGGAAGAACGAATCAGAAAGTTCAGGAGCCACATTTGTCTCCAGCTAACTTTGTGCTGATAGATTCTATTCCCTGGCCCCAGCTGCCAGCCTACTCCAAACCTGTTCTGGGTTTTGTTTCCCCGAAGTGTGCGGGAGCAGGGGCACCGACTGACTGGCCTGATCCTGGGCAAGGCTGACACCCGGGAACAGAGGTAAACCTTGTGAGTTTCCAGCCCTAGAGACAAACAACTGACTAAGCCAGCAACACTAGCCCCAGGAAAGTCCATGGTTATTTTAAAGCACAAAGAAGCCTGGGGCTGGGTATGGTGGTGCATGTCTGTAATCCCAGCACTCCGGAGGTTGAGGTAGGGGGATTGTTGTGAGTTTGAGGCCAGCCTGCACTGCATATGAGTCACTGTTTAAAAAAACCAAACAAATCAAACAACAGCAACAACAACAAAACATTTTTATTGGTTTTATTTCATAAGTGACTCCTGCTGCCCACTAGACTACGGATGGAAAAGAAATCCAGTGTATCTACCTCTGTATTTGAGAAGTTTGAATCAAGAAGCATTTCAGGAAGGGGTTACTTGTTTAGGAGTAAACTACAAAATAATTACAGAACAATTCCATTTCGGAGTTTACATCATTTACCCTACCACAGTGACTGGATAAAAGATAGTCACAGAGAGGATGTGACCAGGACATAGACCCCACCTGAGAAGTTTAAGCTCAAGTGGGGAAGGGCAAAGGGTCATGCCTCCAGGGTGAGAAGCCAGACCTGGTGTGTGTGGCTTTTGGAGGCAGCTGGATCTACAAAGGCTCACCTCATGTGCAGCAGTTTGCTTGAATCCTGGCTCCACTGCCTGCTTCAGAGCAGAGACCAGTAATTTGATTGCTTTTCCCATCTACCAGTGTGAGCAAGGACCTACTCTGGTTTGAACCATTGCTACAGTCTGGGGTGTATGGATAGAGTGGCCTCTGAAGCAGAGTGACACCTCAAATGCCTACATCTGTGAGGCTAGGTGGAAAAAACCATGATTTGCTGAACTCTAAAACTGTGGGTCCTAGAAAGGAACCACTTTTTCAAAAGTACAGGGAAAAATGTTTTGGACTAATTTTTTTTTGCCATTAGCTTTTTGTGGGGTTGGGGCTTGTTTCCTTTTAACTTTTTCCTTCTTTTTTTTTTTGGTCTTTTTCCTTTTTATCGGTACCAGGGATCAAACTCATGACTGCCTGCTTGTAAGGCAGGCGCTTATGCTGCTGAGCTAAATCCCCAGCCCCAACTTTTTCCTTCTTATTTTTCTGTTGTTTTCATTTATTTTGTTCTCTTTTTTTCCTCATTGTAGTTTTCTGTTACTTTTATTTAATTCTGTTAATTTTCTTTTATTCCTTAATAGGATGCTTTGTCTCATTGTTTGCTCCTCCTAATCTTCTATTGATAATTTTTTTATGCTCTCATTGCCTTTCTTTTTTGAGACAAGTTCTCAGTGTGCATTTCAGGCTGGCCTTGAACTCATGGTAATCTTCTTGCCTCAGCCTTCTGAGTGCTGCAATTACAGACCTGTGCCACCACACCTGAGATGCTTCCATTCCTTACCTCCTGGTTTTACTACCACAATCACAAAGATTTATTAGTCATTAGATAATTAACTCTGTGCTATTACACTTTCCTATTGTTGGTGGAGGTACAGTTGTTGCATTTAGTATATGTTTACTGTATGTCAGTATTTGGTTTGTCTTAGTGTTTATACATAATTATAGATTTCTTTTCTTTGGTTTTTATCATATGTCAATATCCAGCTTGTCTTCGATGCCATTATTGTTGCTGATTTGATTGTTATTTCTAGGACGGTATAGGTGTTGCCACCCTGTATGCCAATGTCTAGATTGCCTTTGCCTCAATGTCAGTGGTTTCCATTCCTTAACTGAAAAACAGAGATTGGGCCAGGGATTTAGCTCAGTGTCATAAGTGCCTATCTGTTCGAGCCCCGGTACCCCCCCAAAAAAAAAAAAAAAAAAAAAAGAAAGAAAAAAAAACAGAGATTGGAAAAATGGATCAGGAAACAAAATTCAACAGTATTCTGTATATAAGAAACAAATTTAACCCAAAAAGAAACTCATAGACTAAAAATCAAAGGGTGGAGCACAATATTCCAGGTAACAGGAACCCAAAAACAAACAGTAGTACCTATCTTATTTTTAAACTAAGTGGACTTTGAACCAAAACTGATCAGAAGAGGCAGAGAAGGTCACTAAATGTTGGTTAAGGGAGCAATACAACAGGAAGAGATAATTATAAATGTGCACCAAACACCAGCACACCCAACTCCATAAAACTACTGGATATAAAAGATCAGATAAATATCAACAAGATTATGGCAAGGACCTCAATATCCCACTGTCTCACATACAATAACTAGACCAAAATATTAAAAAAATATCAGAGTTGAACCAAATGTTTGAACACGTGGATTTAATTGATATCTACAAAGTGTTGCACTTGTCAAGAAAATATAAATTCTCAGCAGCATACAAAATTTCTCAAAACAGGCTATCAGATCATAACAAAATGAAAATAGAAATCAATAGTAAAAAGAAACCACAGAAATTATACAAAGAAATAGAAATTAAACATTATACTCTGAATAATCAATGTATCACAGAAGAAACAAAGAGACTAAACATATCCAAGAATCAAATGATAATGTCAGTGAAGAATACCAGAACCTATGGGATACAATGAAAACAGTCCCATAAAAAAAGGAATTTCATAGCTGTACTCTCTAGATCAGAAAAACAGCAAGTCCAAATAACCCAACGGTGTACCTCTAGATCATAGAAAAACAAGAATAATCCACAAAGCTAGTACAAGGAAGAAAATTGTAAAGAGCAGAGCAGAAATTATAAAATTAATACTCAGAAAAACAAAAAATTCAACGAATCAAAAAACTAGTTCTCTGAAAGAATAAAATGGGCAAACACTTAGTCTTAAAAAGAAAAGTGAGGTTGTGAGGTTCATTTCCTGGTATCAAAAGAAAAAAACCCAAACAACAATAGCAACAAACAAAAAACCACCCAAACCAAACAACCCAAATCAATATAATTAGAAATTTAACCATTACCACCAAAATCTAGGTGATTAATAACTGATACTCCAATAAATTGGAAAATTCAGAAGAAATGGACAGGTTCCTACATACATATGAAGTTACTAAAACTAAAGCAGATATAAACACCCTGAAAAACCCAATAACAGGCAATGAGATTGAAGCAGTAATTAAAAAAAACTACCAATTAAGAAAAGCTCAAGACAGTGGATTCACTGCTGAATGCTATGGGAACTTCAGGGATCATCTAATGCTAATAGTCCTCAAACACTTTAATGAACCAGAAAAGGAAGCAGTACTTCAAAAATCATTCTTGGAAGCTTGCATTACCCTAATTCCCAAACCAGAAAAGGACCCAATTAAAAAAATAGAACTGAGAATCATCCAAAAAATCATACATTTTGACTAAGTAGATTTCATCCCAGGGACTGAAGGAGGGTTCAGCATATGCAAGTGAATGAATGTAATATATCATATAAACAGAAACAAGGACAAAAAGTCATGTGATCATTTCAATACATGCAAGAAAAGCCTCTTACCAAATCTAATATCCATTCACAATTTAAAAAAATAATTCTGAAGAAAATAGATGTGGCAAAACCTTATCTCAATCTGATAAAAGTCATTTATGACAAATATATTGCCAACATTATATTAAATGGGGAAAAGCTGAAAGCTTTTCCTCTACAATCAGGAATAAAGGGGAAAGGAAAGAAAGGAAAAATAAAAAAAAGAAGGAAAAATGGAAATAAAGCTTTTGTACATGGGGAGGGGTTATATTATGTATAGGTATAAATTCTCTATGATGAATATGATCATTAAGTATATCTAAAATGTACCAATAAAATCTGATTGAAAAAAGTATACAATAAAATCAGGAACAAGACTAGGATGTCTGTTATCACCACTCCTGTTCAATATAGTACTCAAAACATTAGCCAGAGAAATCAGACCATAGAAAGAAATAAAAGGGGCACGATAAAAAAGAAAGAAGTAAAATTATAATTATTTGCAGACGACATACTCCTCTGCATAGAAGATTCGAAAAAATCTCACTAAAAGACTCCTAGAAATAATAACCAAATTCAGTAGTGTAACAGGATACAAAATCAAGGGTTTGTGTACACTAATAAACTCACTGAGAAGGAAAATTAGGGAAACAATACCTTTTACAATAGCATTAAGAAAAATTGAATAGTTAGGAATTAACCTAGCCAAGGAAGTGAAACTAACCAAGGAAGTGAAAGACTTCTACAATGAAAACTATAGTACTTTGAAAAAGGAGGTTGAAGGTGTCAGAAAACTGAAAGATATCCCGTTCCTGGAAAATCAGAAACAGTATCATCGAAATGGCCATACTTGCTGTTGTGGCTTTTATTTAGGTGTCCTCCCAAAGCTTCATGCTCCCATAGGAGAGGCTTTGGAGGGGTGACTGGATCATAAGTGTGTGGTACTAAATTAAGCCATTGATTGGTTTAGCGTTTTTCTGGGTGTGGGTGATGGATTTATTGGGTTTGGTTGGCACCAATTTATCAGACGGCTACCCAGACAGAAGTAAAATCTCCTCGAGCAGAGCCACCGACCACGGCTGCAGAGACACAGAGATAACAGGAGCCAGAGTTTGCAAAAGGTCAATAAGCAGCCGCCCTAGGCAGCACACCTGGAGGATAGGATGCCACCAAGACTCCCAGCTCCCACAGACCCAGACTAAAACTTTCCCACTCCTCTCTGCTGTAGCCCTCCTCTGTCCTAACACTGCTATAAAACCTTCTCTCTGCAGGTCACTAGAGGCCAGTGGTTTTATCGCCCTTGGCCTGTCTGCACTCACGCTCTAATAAACGCTAATTGCTTCAACTTTGCCTGACTTGGTGGACCTGGTCACACCTCATTTTACTCTAACACATCTAATAGACACTTGTAGCCCGGATGGAATAAAAAGGGAAAAAAGGAAAATGCTGCTGCTTCTTCTCTATCATGCCATGAACTGTTTCTCTTCTGCCTTGCTGCTTTATGTGGGAACCTATTGACTATAGACTAAAATCTCTGTAAATTGTAAGCAAAAGCACACCTTGCCTCCTTTAACTTGTGGGTATTGGGTATTCTGTCCCAGCAATGAGAAAGTAGCTAAGACACTTGGAGAACTGACATACAGGTTTACTGCAATGCCAATCAAAATACTGATAACATTCAGAACTAAGAAAACAACCCTACAATTCATATGGAATCAGAAGAGACTCACAATAGCAAAAGCAATCTCAGACAAGAGCAAAGCAGGAGAGCACCACAATGTGAGACTTCATCTCAACACATAGTCACAGTGATAAAAATGGCATGGTACTGGCAAAACAAAAAACAGACATGTGGATCAGTGGAACGCAATAAAGACTGCAGAAACACCTCCAAGCACATTCAACTACCTGTCTTTATAAGGTGGCCAAAAACAGGTGCTGGAGGAAAGATAGCCTCGTTAACAAATAAATGTGCTGGGAGCCTTCTTTTTTGTTCTGGTTGCTTTTGCTGTCTTCCTCCATCATGAACCATTGCCTTTTGCCACACCACCCTGCCTTAAAGCCAGCTGATTATGGACTGAAACCTCAACAAACTCTGCGCTAAATAAACCATTTCTCCTTTAACTTTGTGTGTTGAGTATTTTGTCACAGCAGTGAGAGAAAAGTAAAAATTTGGTACCAGAAAAGTGATGTCATTGCTGTGACTATATGTGTTCATGTGGTTCAGCAGCTTTTAGGAAAGCTTGTGGGAGGAGTTTGGAAAGGTTCATAGATACCAGCTGAAAAAGTAGAACAGAAATACCTTAGGCACTTCTGTATGGGAGATTCTGGTCAGATCTCAGAAAGCCAGAAGCTGATAGAAATCCTGTTGGTAAAGACCAGGCTCGGGAAATGTGGTGGATTGATAACTGGTGGTCAGTTTGTAATACCAGCTGAACTGAATCAGCATGGTGCTGGATGTGAATGGCCCAACTGAGGACTGTTGCCAAGGTAAAAAGGAGAGGAAGAGGTAGTGTGGTTGGTTCTCCTGTTGCCACTGGTTCTCCTGGAGGAGCTTGTCGAGGGTCTTTCCTGATATGAACTTGGCTGTTCTCATTGTCAGAGGAATTCGGGACCTTGTTGTCACTCAGAATGTCTGCAGTTCGCTTCCTGGCTCTGGAGGGGAAGGTGGTGTGCTGTTCGATCTCCATGAGAAGCCTGTCATGCTGGCTTCCTGATATGAACTCGGCTGTTCTCATCACTGGAGGAGCTGGGGACCTCGTTATCACTGAGGATAGCTGTGTTACCTTTGGAGGGAGCCCTGGTCCTTATTTTGAGGATTGCTTTTTAGCCCCAGTGCAGAACCCTCATCCTACTGACACAGACTTTCTAGCTTCCACTGCTGACCTTTCAGCCTTCCTAGTGCATATCTGTGAAGCAGACTTGCATGAGATATTGTCATGGGCTCTAGGCTTCTAGTTGGGCTCATGGGGGTACTATCATGGGCTCTAGGTCTTCACCTTATGCAGGATGTTGCCATGGGACCAAGGTCCTCAGCTGGATTTTGGGGGGTCTTAAGTATGTGGACATGTTTCTTGTACTTTTTGTGTTTGACTCTTTGGGTGACTATTTTAAAGTAATAAATTATATGTCCTGTTTGTCTTGTTCTCCTTGCAAACTCTGACTATAACAGGAGATTTCTATTGGCAAGAAGGACTGCACTGGCTGTTGAACTCTGATGACATGTCTTCTGGCTTGATATAAAGTTTGTCTGCATTTTGCTCATGTCCAGAGACTGTCTGAGACTGAGGTTAAGGGTGGTGGACTAATTGAGTAGTCAGAAGAAATTTCAACGCAGTCGTATGTTGAAGTAGTGGCATAGCTACTGTTGGGGGCTTTTACCCAGATTTACGTTGAAAATCAAGAGCCAAGAGGCCATCAGAATGGTTTAAAACATTGTGTGTTTGGCCAGAAAGGAAGCTCCAGTAAAACTGTGGACTGAAAAGGTAGAGCAGAGGAGATCTTGATTGCTGAGAACCAGAGAATAGAAAAGGTAGCCTGCAGGCATCCCAACAAGGATCAAGTCTCTACCCTTTGCAGCCTCAAAACCATAAAAATGAAAGAATTTTCTTTGAGGAGAAAGTTTAGAGAACCATGTTCCAGAATGGCAGTGGCTGCACTATTTCCAGAATGGCAACAGCAGAGAAAATTTGTTCCTCATATCAGATTCAGAGTGCTCAGTGATATAGGCACTTAACCCCTGCAGCCAAGAGAAAGGGAAGCCTAGCTACTGCTCCAGGTAGCAGCAGAACTTGGCATCATCCAGATGATGCTGCTTTTAAGGGACATGAAGAATGCATGAGGTGTGATGTTAGGCAGGTTTCCATCCAGCTTTCAGAAGACCTGGGAGCTCAGGCAATGTGCCCCTGAGAGGGCAGAGTGTGAAGCCATGAGTGTTAAGCCAAAAGTTCAGTGGAGACCCCAAAAGTTTGGAGAAGCCAGGAATGTGGGTCACCTGAGGAAAACTGCAAGGAGGGACCAGAGTGGGCCCAATAGGGAACCCCTGGGAACTACAACTACCAGAAGTGCTGTGAGGGCAGAGCAAATCAAGCCCTTTGGAACTCACATCTTATCACTACTTTAGATGTTGCACATAGAACTACAGGCCTTAATGTTTGGCCTGCTGAGTTTTGGATTTGTTTTGGTCCTTTGTATCCCCATTTGTAACTTTTGGAATGGAAATGTCTATTTGTGCCATTGAATGTTGGAAGTGTTTATCTTTCTTTTCATTTATACAGGAGCTCACAGCTAAGGGTTTGCTTTAAATCTCAAGTGAGACATGGGATGTGAACTTTTCAACTGTGCTAAAACTTCAAACTTTGGCAACTCTTAGAGATGAACCAAGTACATTTTGTGTAAAGGAATGTATGAGAGTCATTGGGGGCCAGCGATGGAATGTTATGGTTTGTGTCTAGATGTCCCCCTACAGCCTCATGCAAATCATAGGGGGTGAGCTTTTCAGAGGTGGCTGAATCTCTGCTGGGATTAAGGGAAGGTGATTAGTGGATCATCAATTGGATTGGCACCACCCTAATCCCAGCAGCTGGATAAGATAAAAGGGGCAGAAAGGGACTTGTTTCCCCTTTTATGACCTTGTTGCTTTTGCTGTTTTCCCCACTATGAACTGTTACCCTTCTGCCATGCCACCATGCCTTGGAGCCAACCAAAACCTCTATACACCGTGAGCTAAACAAACCTTTTCTCCTTTAACTTTGGGTTTTGGTATTTTGTCTCAGCAATGGAAGAAAAATAAGACACCAAGGTAATACACCGTCTTAATTCCTGTAACTTTTTAACAGGAATTGATGCCAGGTCATAAATCACCCATCTTCAAAATTCTTTATAAGTATCTATGCTACTCTTAATAGCTATACTACTATATAATTTTTAAATCTGGTTATAACTTTCAAAGAAAATCCTGCCGAGATTTCTGTAATTGCCATTGTACATGTAGATCAATTTTGAAAGAAATTAACATTTTTATATTAAATATTCATATTCATGAATATGATTTATTTTTAGGTTTTATTAGTGTTTCTTATAAAATTTTAAACTTTGCATACATTTCTGATAGATTCGTTACTAGATACTTGCTTTTATGATGCTAAAATAAATGTTGCCTTTTAACATTAAAAAAAAAAACTCCAAATGAGAATGGGAAAAATGTCTATGTATTGAATCTAGACCCATATTTCTTTCCCGGTACTAAACTAAAATCAAAATGGATCAAAGATCTTAATGTTAAAACAGAAACACTTAACCCTTAACCTGATGAAAGATAAAATAGGTAAAATTCTTAAAGGCATAGGCTTGGCAAAGGCTTTTAATTTTAATTTTAATTTTTGGTTCCTAGGGATTGAACCCATGATCTTGCACTTACCAGGCAGGTGCTTGTGCCACTGACCTAACCTCTGGCCCTGGCTTTTATTTTGATTCAGGGTCTTGTGATGTAGTTCAGCCAGGCCTTGAACTCATTTTGTAGCCCAGGCTAGCCTTGAACTCATGGGGTCCTTCTGCCTCAGCCTCCCAAGTGTAGGGATTACAGGCATGTGCCACCATGCCCAGCAAGGACTTTCTGAAAACCCCAATTATGCAAGAAATAGCACCAAAAATTGACAAGTGGGATCACATCCAATTAAATAGCTCCTGTGGTTGGTGCTGTTTTAAGTGCTTTTCATGTGCCATCTCATTGAATTCCTGTGACAATTCTAAGAAGTAGTTACTTCTATTAGTTCATTCTGTAGATTATGCTGAGAGGCTAAAAAGTGTGTCCAAAGTCCGATGGGACTAGTTATTGAGATGGGAATATAGATTCATCCTCTTGGCCACTATGCAATACTGTTATTCAGTACTAAACAGAATTGCTCTGTATTTTAGTTTTAAGCATGATAAAATGAGTATAAAAAACTGGGCCCATCAATATACATTTAAAAATGTCAACAGATTTTTCACTGAACCTTCTTCACTCTGTGGAACATTGATGACCAGTGGGGAAAGTGATTCTTCTAAAACAACCAGATGCTTTTCCTTTTGGTGCTGGGGAATTGAAGCTGGGCCTCTTGTGGGGTGAACAAGCACTCTACAGTTGAACTTTGTCCCTGAGCTGTGTCTTGTCTCTTCTCTTTTTTTCCCCTCTTATCTTCTTCATGTCTCCCTTCTTCTTCCTACTCTTCCCTTTTGCCTTCCGGTTTTCCCTTTCCCTCTTCTGCTCTCCCTCTGCCTTTACCCTGCTCTCAGACTGAACTCAGGACCTTTGCACTGAACTACATCCCTGTCTTTTTAAAAAAAATTTCAAGATAGAGTCTTGTTTAACTGCCCAGGCTGGGTTTAAATTTGTGATCATCTTGCCTCAGGAGAGTGCTGCCTGGCTTCTATTCAAATTAAAGACAGAGACTACAGGTAATTTGGGGGTTGTGGAAGGCTGATTACTCTCTATTTAGTCGTTGAGATCTTCTCTTCATTTTTCCCCACTCCTACATAAACTGGACCCTCTTGCACATGGGTATTTTTGACCAAGAGAAGCTAGCACGTCAAGGAGAAATTAGAGAAGAGAATAATACGAAGATATTTAATACTTGCTTCCTTTATCTAGCTTTTTTCTTCCCTTTTTTATTAGTATGTTTGCGATATGTATACATTCATGGTGGGGCATTGGTACTTACGTACGTTCATCATGCAAGACTTCCTCTCTTCCTTTCAATGTCAGTTCAACACAGTTCTTTCTTTCCTTCCTGGTCCTAGTAACCATATCTCTCTTCAACCCTTGGGTCTAGAGGGTGTTATCAGCTTGGTTACTGTTAATCCTTGTTATTATACTATTCTCTCTTGTGGTTCTCTTACATCCACACTTTCATAAATAGGTCTTGGTAAATATACTTTCTTTGAGTTATTCTATTCCGAGTGTGCCATCTGTTTCCTGTGGAGTCAAAACAAATATGGGTTGAGGGTAGGGAAGAGTGATGTCATGGAAAATGGTAAAGTAGGATCCTCTTGGTATATGACCTTTTATTGCAATAACTACTGAGCTGGCAAATACTGTCAGAATTAACTCCTTGGAAAGCTAGACTCTAGTAGAACACTAGCAGCATACAGGAGAATGCTTGCTGAGTAAAGAGGGTGGTGAGTTTATGATTACCTCAGGCAGTCATGGGAATGGCCGTCCATGCTCTGAGGAGGCTTGCTGATGGGCAATGGGCAGTGGTTATCTTCAGACAACTAGGGTTGTATGTTTTGATCTGCCTTGAGTTCACTAAGGGGGCCAGTCTTAGACTGGCCAGTCTTCCAACATCCATGGTGCTGGGCCAGAATAGCTTCCTTACTGGTAGAGAGAATTTAAAGAGTTGAACTACCCTTCTTTCTTATCTTTTTAGACCTAGTCATTTAAGGAATTCTTCCCAGCCATTTGCTGACTTACTTACTTTCTTTTTTTGGTGCCAGTGATCAAACTCACGCCACTGAGCTAAATCCCCAGCCCTTCTTCCCTGACTTTAGAGATAATAATTCTGTGACTATATGGCAAGGAATAGTAGCTTTTTGCAAAAAGACTCTAAATAAGTGGATGATGACAGCCTTCATCCAGAAACAACAATCCTTAGGATAGGGTAGAGGGAGATAATCTGATTTTCAGAGTCAAAAATTTAATATTCAAAATGTCCAGTTAGGGCTGGGGATTTAGCTCAGTAACATAAGTGCTTGCCTGCCAAGCATGAGTCATGAGTTTGATCCCGGTTTCAAAACAAAACAAAACAAAAAACCCAAAATGTCCAGTTCTCATAAAAGAAACAGAGAGAGCAAAGAAACAGGAAAATATAACTCTTTCACAGTAAACAAAGGGCACTGATAGAAATGCCTGAGGAAGCTCAGTCATTTGACTTATAGAAAAATATTTAAATTAGCTGAAGTATGTATATGAAAAAATATTTAAATGAAAAAATATTTAAATATACTGAAGAAAAAAGAAAGAACTGGTGGAAACCATGCACAAATATCTAAGAAAAGTAAAAAAGATAAGATAATCTATGAATAAGTATAAAATATTCATAAAGGAGCAGAAATGATAGGAGAAATCAAATAGAAATTTTGGAGCTGAAAAGTACAATAAATGAAGTAAAACAATTTACTAGAGGGATTCAATAGCAGATTTGAGCAGGCAGAAAAAATAATCTTGAAGACAGAACAATTAAAATTACCACTTTGAGAAGCAGGAAGAATAAAATGAAAAAAATGAACAGAGCCTGTTGGACATATTGGACACCAATAAGCATATGGAAGTTACAGAAAATGATGAAAAAGAGAAAGGAACAGAGAAAATATCTGAAGAAATAATGACCAATAACTCTCCCAAGTTAATGAAAGACACGAATTTATATATCCAGTATGTTCAGCAAGCTTAAGGCAGCATAAACTCAGAGATTCATACACTTTTTTTTTCTTTTTATCGGTACCAGGGATTGAACTCATGACCGCCTGCTTGCAAAGCAGATGCTTATGCCGCTGAGCTAAATCCCCAGCCCCAAACTCAGAGATTCATACAGAGACACATTACTGTCAAAATGTTAAAAGGTGAATCAAAGAAGATATGGAAAGTAGCAAGCAATACTGTCTTGTACAAATGACCCTCAGTAAGACTAACAGCTACTTTTTTATCAGAAGTTATGGGTTATAGAAGGCAGTGGATGATGATGATGTATTTACGGTGCTGAAAGAGAAAACTGTCAGCCAGGAATACTATATGCAGCAAAACTGCCTTTTAAGCTAAGGTAGCTTGACATTAGTATACTCGCCTGGCTCTAAGGGCTAATAGGCACGCTTTAAACTGAAGCAAAACGACATTAGATGGTAAATTGCAGTCATGTGATGAAGTAAAGATCACTGATAAAGATGACCATGCAGGTAAATATAAAAATTAGTATTACTGTATTTTAATATAATTTTTCTTTCTTTTTTTTTTTGGTACCAGGGATTGAACTCAGGACTGTGTGCTTACAAGTCAGGTGCTTATGCCGCTGAGCTAAATCCCCAGCCCCTACTGTAAATATGTCTTAACATCTTTATTCTCACGATAGGTTACACTGGAAGTGATAGATTAACATTAACTCACCAGGATTCCAATAACTTTTCCATGAATTTACAAATATAAACTTCCTGGACCATGATGAAGACAAAAAAAGGGCCTCTATATCTATTAACTTGTTTTCTTTTTCGGTACTGGAGATTGAACTCATGACCTCATGTTTGCCAGCCAGGCGCTTATGCCACTGAGCTAAATCCCTAGCACATTAAATTGTTTTCTAATGTGTGGCATATATTCCTCATAATTTATGGTCAAATTCTTTTGTATTACTTTCAAGAATTATTTCAGTGAAGGAACTAAAAAGTTATTGCAATGGGTAAGATAGATTGCTACCCGTGCTCGGTAACAAAAATCACTAGCTCAGCCATCTCAATTAGCACCCATTCAGTCTCTCACAGGGCAGGGTCAAGAGCCCAGATACTTCTCCGCTCAGCCTCACCAGACTCCAGTCCAGACATTGAGAACAGGGCTGTAGTCTTATCCGATATTTACTGGGGGGAAGACCTATCTCCAAGCTTTCCTAAGGTAGTTGGTAAAGTTTGTCTTCCTGTGATTGTCACGTGGTGGGTGTAACCCTTGTCCTTTTTTGCTGCCAGAGGCCATCCATAGTTTTTGCTTCCTTCCTTTCTTTCTTTCTTTCTTTCTTTCTTTCTTTCTTTCTTTCTTTCTTTCTTTCTTTCTTTCTTTCTCTTTCATTCTTTTTGAGGCAGGGTCTCACTATGCAGTACAGGCTGCCCTTGGGCTCACTTTGTAGCCCTGATTGGTCTCAAACTCACAAGGATTCTCCTGCCTAAGCCTCCGGAGTGCTGGGATTATGGCATATCCAGTTTCTCGCCAAACACGACAGTTTATTTGTTCAAAGCCACCAAGGGAGTCTCTCTCACACCAGCCTGCTGGATGGGGTCTTACATAACAATACAATCCTGAGTGACATTCTTACCCTTGCCATATAATGTAACATAAATAAGAGCCTGTTGACAACTCTAACCTGTCTATATTCTAATGATTAGAAGTACGTCACAGGTTCTGCCTTCAAGAGATAGGACACTCAAGTGGAGATAATGACAAGATCAACAACTCCAGGAGGCCAGTTTCAAGGTCTCCATGGATGACACATTTCCTGGAATTGTAGGCACTTGTGCACCACTTACTGCCCCACCTTAAACAACATAACCTAGGAAGAGGACAGAGGGAGGAGAGAAAATAGATCAAGCCCCAGCACCAAGAAATTGGTCCAGAGAGGACACACTGACAAAGGTCAGCAAGAAAAAATAGACCAAAATGAGGCATCAGATGCTGGAGGGAGGTTGAGACAGAACTGAGAGGTCTGTGGTTTTTGTAGCGTGCTCGGGCTCTGCAGAGGATTTCATAGCTTGAGGCACAGTGGGCAGGCAGCGAGGAAGTGTAGGGAAGCAGATGTCTGCCTGTGGAGGGGGGGCTGAGGGGTGGCTGGAGAGAGATGGGTCATCCACTGTTGAGATCGTCCAAGTTCTAACACTGAGACAGGGTGCATGAGGCTGGTGCTGGGCATTCAGGGCTGAGTGGGGCTTGGGGTCACGGGTATGGTATAGAAGGCACATTCTCACGGTCTGTCTTTTTTCCTTTTTGAGACAGGCTTTTACTATGTAATTCAGGCTGTCCTTGAACTCACAGTGTAGCCTAAACTGGCCTGGAATGCAAAGAGATCCTCCTGCCTCAGCTTCCTGAGATGGTTCTGCTTTTATACTGCTCTTTCCATCATGTTTTTGTTATAGTCACTGCATTTTGCTGAAAATGTTTACAAGTGATTTTTGGAGAATGTGCTTAGATGCCTCTTTCCTCTCTCCTTCCTTCTCCTTTCCCCAATAATTCCACCCAGAATTTCCCTCCTGCCTTTCCCCCTCCCTTCATTTTATTTAGTTTGGAGGATGCATGAGTAGTTTTCATTGTTGACAAGCGGAACATAGGAGAGGAGGAGAGGTTGAAGATTAAGAAAACATGATAATAACGTGAGGCTTCTGAGAAAACGAAGAGCTAGCGCTCAAGGCACAGGTGGTGGGACTGAGTCTGCGGGACCACGGGACAGCAACTCCTTTGTGGTAGAAGTAAAAGAGGAAGATGTACCTATGAGGTGCCTGGGTGTTACGGATTGGATCTAGACGTCCCCTTCTAAGCCTGATGCAGTCCTACGGCTTTTTCAGGGGTGGTTGCCTCTAGAGTGTGCGAAGCTGGGATTAAGGGTGTGTGATTACTAAATCAGTCCACTGATTGGTTTGGCACCACTCTAATCCCAGTAGTCTGGATAAGATAAAGTGGCAGGAAGATACTCATTGCTTTGGGTGTCTTCTGCCGCCAAGTGCCTGCCTCTGGCAAGTGTCTCCCTGCCTTGGAGCCAGCTGACTATGGACTGAAACCTCTACAAACTGTGAGCTAATAAACCTTTCCTCCCTTAACTTTGGGTGTTGGGTGTTTTGTCTCAGCAAGGAGAAAAGTAACTAAGACCCAGGGGTGTTATGGTTTGAGGTCAGGAAGTAAAGATCAATTCCCAGAGCTCCAGTTCATTCTTTTTTTGCATCTACCCTAATACTTGAAGCAGCACCTTACACATAATAAGCTTGGTTAATATTGATTGAATGAGAGAATACATTAATTAATCATTTTAAACATTTTTTTTATTTTAAAGAGACTAAAATCAAACAAAATAAAGCAGCATAAAGCCAATCAAAACAAAACAGTGACAGTGATACAGGACTTCAAAACAGGATAATGGGAAATCAACAATGGCTGCCATAATGCCTCTTGTTATCTTCAAAATTGCTGCCCATACCATCAGACATAATAGTCAAAACAACAAAAAAAGAACAGAATCAAAATAAAACCAATAAAATCAGAGTATTGAATGAAGCAATAAAATGGAACAAAAAACCCCCAGTGAGAACAACATTGAATTTCAAAGACAAGACAGAAGGAAATTCTGTTTCCTACACTACATATTATCAACTTCTCAATAGATGCTCAGACTACCAGCTCCAGGAATGCAAAGTCAATCAAACGATACAAGCATAAATCTGTTCTTGTACCTCAGTTGCTACTGTTCTCTGAATCAACTGGTTGCTTAACGGGGTGTGGGGAGGATTAATTAATCCTTTAAAGAACAATGCACATAACATATTTCCTCCTTAGCCTTTCAAAATGAGATTCTCACCCTCTGTGGTCCTGTGGGTTGTGAGCCTTTGCACTGAGCTACAGATTCCAGCTCTTTTAAGTTTATTTGCATTTTGAGACAAGCTATCAATATGTCACTAAGTTGCCCAGACTGGACTTAAACTTGCCATCCTCCTGCCTCATCCTCCCTGAGGCATGAGCTGCCCTGCCTAGCTACTGAAACGAGATTTTGTTGACTTTTGTCACCACATAAAGCTCCCTGTAAAAAGCTTAAGTATTATACAAACTTTCCCTTGAAATTCTAGGTAATACACATAGAGATAAGTGTTATGGTGTGTACCTTACCAGCAGGTTATGTAGTACAATAAAAGAGAGTAACTTTCTACGTGGAACTGTGTGAGGTCTTTTCTCATTTTAACATTACAGGCTTTGTGTCAATATATGAATATCAACCTTGCCTTTCACAATGCCTGCTCAGTTTCCATAACAACTCCAGCTTTCACAGATTTATTTAACCAAACCCTATTGATGAGCACTTAGGCTCTTTCTAACCTTTCAAAACAGTGGCCATTCTTATGTCTACAAGTTGCACACCCGTGGAAATAAATCCTCACAGAAGGTCAACAAGGGTATTCATTTCAAATTTTGATATCTATTTTCCAAATTTCCCATGCCCCTACCCCAGAATGCTGTGTCAGTTTAGGATTCCATCAACAGAATGCGAGGGCACTGTCTCCTACTATGCTTGCCAATAACTGGCTGTTAAAAATCTTTTGAATCCTGTTCATATCTAATAAAAATGATATTGCATTTAAATTTGCTTCTGGGTAGAGGTGAAATCTTTTGCATGTGAAGTTTGGCCATTTATGAACTATTTTTTTATGCCTTTTTGTTTGTTTCTTGAGATCGGGTCTGGCTAAATTGCCCAGGCTAGCCTCAAATTTGCAATTCTTCTGCTTCAGCCTCTTAAGGAGCTGGGATTACAGGCATTTGCCATTGTGTCTGGCTTTTTTATATCTTTTATTTACTTTGCTATTGGGCTCATAATGTTCTTGTTTTTATTACAAAATATGATCCATAGTTTAATACCACTCTATCATTTTTTCCATTTTGTTATTGTCTAAGAGACGATAAACATAGTTAAGATCATTAAAAACTATATTGTTGCTTTGCATTGCCATTTAGAGATTTGACATCCTCACATCAAATCTGTCAAACTTTACCTTTCTCGTCACTGGCATAGGACCAAGATAGCTAATTACCATATCAAGACCGTAAAGATTCTTTTTTTAATAAAAAATTAAATTTTTAAATAATTATTTTATAATTATTCTATATTTTGTGATTTAACTTTTTCCTTTAACTGTTTTCTCTTTTTACATTTAATTGGAGAGATGATATGATTATATCCTAGTTACTTCTTGGAAACTAATGATTTACCCCTCTCCTTTAATACAGTGAGAGAAAAAGTGGGATGATAACAGTTTATTTATGTATCTATTTTTATTGGTAAAGATTGAAACCCAGGATTTAATGTGTACTAAGCATGTGTTCTACCACTGACTTACCTGTGCTTGGGAAAAAAAATTTTTATGTGTGTGAATTTGAATAGAATAATAGATCTTGTGCAATCACTAATTAAATAATTCTGCATTTCCATAAAAATAAAATTACTGGTACTGAATTCAAGTTTGCTTTTTTCAATACTCTTAATGCCTTTATAGTCATATATGCATAAGGGTATATCTATCCATACATGAATATATTTAACACAAATGGCATCTTTCTATAATGCTATTTATAACCCACTTTTTCATTGAACTTCAAGTATTTCCTTATTAGTACATGTATATTAACTTCTTTGTTTTCTAATTGAAGTATTATAGTCTGTTGTATAAATACGCTATAATTTATATTCAAGTCTTTGATTCATCTGAATTTCTCTCTGTGTGTGTATATGAGAGTGTGTGTGTTTGTGAGTGGAGTGAGCTCAATTAGGAACAAAACAAGATTTTCCTATGAATTTGCCAACTGGGATCAGGGATTTAGCTCAGTGGCATAAGCACTAGCCTGGCAAGCTCGAGGTCCTGAATTTGAACCCTGATTAAAAAAAAAAAAAAAAGAATTTGCCAACTGTTTTAGTTACTTTTCTCATTGCTGAGACAAAATACCCAACACCTAAAGTTGAAGGAGGAAAGATTTATTTTGGCTCATTGTAGAAGTTTCAGTCCTTAATTGGCTGGCTCCAAGGCAGGGTGGCATGGCGAAGGGGCATCGCAGAGCAGATGAGAGACAGCAGAAGAGAAGCAGCAGCCTCAAGTGGCAGCAGCAGCCCTCTTTCTGTCCCTTATATTCCATCCAGCCTACTCACCCTTAGGGAAGGCAGCACTTACTCCCAGGGTGGTACAACCCAGATCCAGCCACCTCCAAGAAACCCCACCTATGACAGAATGAAGCTGTGGGGACATCTAAATACAGACCGTAACACCAATTGTCCTACACCATGTGTTAAGACCCATTTTTTCCACCTGCTTGAAATACTACTGCTGTATCAAGTAGACTGTGCATGGAGGATGCTGGGAGATAGACTTGGCAAGCTGCAGGAAGGAACTTCTGCTTCTGATGGGCCAGCAGTACCAGCTGACCTGGGCATCCTCATTGCTTCCCAGCCACTATTCTCCACACAGATAAAAAAGAACTGACCAATATTCCCTAATTTATCTTCAGGTGGGCAGACAGTTTAGGGATTTTTTATTTTTTTGAGACCAGGTTTTACTGTCTATGTAGCCCACGCTGGCCTCAAACTTGAGAGATCCTACTGCCTCACTCTCCCAATTGCTGGGATAACAGTTATGTGCCACTGTGCCCAGCTTGCAGACGTCTGAGGTTTGAGTGAGTTACTAATACCACCACCACTCACACCACTACAACCAACAAAAACAACAATCATGATACTGATCCTGATCAGTATCATGATACTGATCCTAAGTCTCACGATTAAGCAGACCTGTCAGTCACCAGTCTCCTAGGCAGTGGGTGGTACTAAGTGCCATGTGACTCAGAAGAATTTGATCAACAGCCTTCCATCCTGAGAATTTGGAGCAGAGATCTGAGCCAGAAACACAGCTGGTTTTGCTTTTGCAAAGAACGCCATTGGTGGAAAGAGGCTGTTTTTGGATGGTGAATCTTTTAATCATTATTTATTTAGATGTGTATTAGAAAAGAACACATGTAAAATTCAAGCAACTAAAGCAGATTTAAGTTAAGAAAAGTGAGTTGATTTAAGGAAAACACTGTTAGTCAGCTTCCTGTCACTATAACAAATTATGTGAGATAACTTATAAAAAGTTTATTTTGGTTCATGGTTTTGGAGTTTCCAGCTCAGGATCAAGTGATTCCATTGCTTCGGGCCTGTAGAGAGGCAAAGCCACTCACTTCATCAGCCAGGAAGCAAAGAAAAGGCCAAGGTCTCATAACTCCCTTTGCTATTTTAGTTTTTTGTTTTTGAGACAGGATCTGGCCTTGAATTCACAGTAATCTTCCTGCTTCAGCCTCCTGAGTTCTAGAACTGCAGGCATGTATTACCACACAAGCCCATAATCGTCTCTGAGGACAGGTTCTCGGTGGCCTAGAACCTTCCATTAGACACATCTAAAGGTTCCATTATCTCCCCATACTGCCGTCTTGGGGACCAAGCCCTTGGTTCACCGCAGAAGTTTCAGTCCATAATCGGCTGGCTCCTTTGGAGGCACTTAGCCAAACCACAGCCAGCACCACGCTTGATTAGACATTGCAAAAATGCTGAAGACGGTTTGAAGATTGGAATTTGGAAAATTCCAAATTAGATAATAGTATCATCAGTTAGGAATGTCTTCAGCTACAAGTAACAGAGTGTCTAACTCTCAGCGTCTTAAAACTCAGGAGTTTTTGCTTTTGTTATTTTTATACCTAACACTTGCTAATGCTGTTTCTGGGTCTCAGTGACATTCTAGGCTGACTGATCTCTTCCCGATGCTTTTATCCCTTTCCTCATGGTTCCCTGATGGTGTTACGCCTCTAGCCATCATGACCAAAATTAAGAAAAAGGATGAGGGGCCATCAAATGGGAAAAGCAAGAACTTTCCCAGAATTCTCAGCAATTTCCTAAGGCCTCACTTGTCCAGAGTTATATACTTGGCTCTCAGGAGGCAAAAAGGAGGCTAGGAAAGTGAACAATGGATGACCATAACCGGCTTAGGCTATCTCCCTCCACCTGAGGTCGTGCTAGTGAAGGAAGGAGAGTGCATGGTGGAGAAACTGCTGCATCTGCCGGGTGGCAAGTGTGAACCTGCAGGGATTGGAGGCCCCAAAGAGACCAGCACAGTCGGAGTCACATCAATGTCCAGCTCCACCTCACAGGGGCCAGCTGTGGCCTTGAAGGGCTCTGAGATTGTCTGCAGAACCATTGCCGTCATGAGCCTGGAGTCTGTTCCTTTAGAGCCCTGAACAGAATTTTTATGTTTATTTATTTTATTTGTTTTGGTACTGGGGATTGAACTCACAATCTCATGCTGCCAGGCAAGTGCTTATGCACATGAGCTAAATCCCTGGCTCCCGAACAGAGTTTTTGGCACACTTTAAAGTCAGATTTCTCATTTGTTATTATTATCATCATCTTCACCATCATCATCCCTATTTTATGAAGAACAGAAAGAGGTTTGAGAGGTTAAATTGCCCAACTCAATTGACAATATCCCAGGGTTTTTTTGAGGGGGTGGCATTGGGTGTTAATCCCAGTGCCTTTGCACTGAGCTACCTCCCCAGCACTTTATTTCCTTGGGCTTATTTTGAGACAGGATCTGGTTAAGTTGCTAAACTGCTCAGGGATTGAACTTTCATCTTCCTGCCTCAGCATCCCAGAGCACTGGTGGTGTAATGTATGTGCACCACATGCCCAGCTCGGCCACCAGGTTTTCTGGTCAGCAGGTATACTCTTCACGTTGTCCCTCTCTCTTGAAAGGGAAGTGTGTTCCTTCAGTAGCATCAAGAGCACAAAGAGAGTGAATATAGGAGGGGTTGCGTTTCCTCTGAGCCAATCAATGTCACCCACGGGCTCTGTGCCTGGATCTAGTCAACAGGCAAGAGGCAGCTGGTCCCTGTCGGGCATCTGGCTCGCTGAGATCTAGGGAATGTTCCGTTATCTGCCAGTCTGTATCCAAATGTCGCAGTGTAATTTATTGTCCTGATGATGACCTAACATGATCAAAAGACAAGATATTCCACGCCCAGATGAATGTGCGAAGCAGAAGAGAAAGCAAGTGCCTTTGGGAGTGGTGGCCCTATACCCACCTCAGGCATGGTCTCCTTGGGTGACCTGAGTCCCTCGGCTTTGTCACACCCAAGACACTGTGAGAACCAAGGTTTGGATGACTTCCGGTCAAGGAGATGTCAGCCCTTCTCTCCCTAATGAGCTCTTCCTCCTGCATGTGCTTTCTTGGTGAGTGGCTACCCATGGAAGCAGGCCCGAGACAAGGCTTCACTAGGCCTACAAACCCCTCGCAGCCTTACGCAGTCCCATCCACTGGACCCCTCTCATCAAAAGCTTTCTTCCTTCTCCAAGTCCCTTCTGGAACTGGTGGCTGCAGCGTGCACTCAGTTATTGGAAAGTGTGGGGCTCCTGTTAATGACACCCTGCCAGGCCCTTCCCTGGACTCTGCTGCCCAAGTGCTGGACTCCAGAAGCTTAGCAAGTGCCCCAGGCAATCCCGAGCAGTGCTGGACTCTTGTGCCACTTCAGCCCCACTCTGCCCTTGGGTGACTCCCTAAACTGTGTTGTGGCTCTTCCTGGGCAGCACAGAGCCCACTGTAGCACAGTTAGTAAGCGTGTCACTTTGTTACTAGAATCCTAGGCCAGAGGTCCCAACAAGTCAGGCTTGCCTGCTTGCTTGCAAAAACCAAACAGAAAAGGAATAGTAAACAGCAGGGAAGGACCTGGCTGTGCTGAGCAGAGAAGGGGACCAGGATCCTTGGGGACACTGGCACGGGCCCCCAGATTATACTCGAAGGGGGCCAGAAGCACACAAGGACAAACTATCTTGGTGAAACTTTGCGCTGTGATCATTATCTCAGGATTGGTCAGCCGCCTTACCAGTTGCTAAACAGGTTGCTGCTGCCCTGTGAGACTTTCCACTCATCTGAGTGACCACAAGAGAGGATTTAGAACAGCAGAGTCAGAGGCAAAGTACAGGCAGTGATGTGAAGGCTTTGTTCTGCTTAGTTACTCACTGGCCATTTGTAGGCCTGAATGAAGAGCGTGCTCTTAACCAAAGTAGGGCTCTGGATCCTTGTTACACGTTTTTTGTTTGAAACAGGGTCTCCAAAGTGTAGTTCAGACTAGCTTTGAATTAACTATATAGCCCTAACTGGCCTTGAATGCACGGCAATCCTCCTGGCTCAGCTCCTGAGCACTAGGATTACAGGGATGAGCCACCACGCCCAGCTCCTTGTTACATTTTGGTCCTTACATCCCTCTTCAGCCTAATCTACTTTCTTTTTTTGATACTGGGGTTTGAACTCACAACCATATGCTTGCAAGGCAGGCACTTATGCTGCTGAGCTAAATCTCTAATCTACTTTCTTGGATGTATAGATGTCCCCCTAACTCTACGGTGGCTGGTTCTAGGGTGAGTGCAGCTGGGACTGATTTGCGGTGCAATGGTGGGATCAAGGGTGTTGCACCCTGGGTGTGAGTGCCACCTGCATAGCATGGGTGCACAGCATGGGTGCACAGCATGGACAGGAAGTGAGGGACAAGAAACAGGGCTGCTGCCACTACTTTCCAGAGCTGCTTCAGTACTTCACTACTTTGCTGCCTTCTGCCCACCATGAAGTGTTTCTCCTCTGCGATGCCCTCTCTCATGCCACCCTGCCTTACAGCCAGTCAACCATGAACTGAAACCTCTACACACTGTGAGCTACAATAAAGCTTTCCTTCTATAACTTAGGGTGTTGGGTGCTTTGTCTCAGCAATCAGCAAAGTAAGACAGGCTCTAACAATACAAACTGTTCCTTGCTCTTTTACTGATGAATGCCTTTACATAAGCATTTTTTTCTGGCTGGACAGCAGTCCTGTTTCATCAGGTCTACCTGGAAAACGTCCACCCAACCTGCAAGACCCAATTCAAAGACTCCCTCTTCTAGGAAGCTTTGTTTTCCCCTCTTGTAGTCTGAACCTATTGGGTCTTCATTGTCGAGACTGTGCTTAGTCCACAGATATGGATGGTATTTATCATAGTAGGTGCTCATTAAATGTGACGGTTAATGATAGCTTTTCTGCTGTAAGAGGAAATTAAGTGAAAGCCAGTGGGGGCAATTTCCGTGAACGCAGAGTTCCCACATTTGCTCTGTGAGTCTAAACTTTAGTTCTTATTTTTTTCTCTGTGGCCTTCAGGATTAAATCCTGGCCTCACACGTGATAAACAGACATTCTACCACTGAGCTACACCCCCTAGCCCTTTTAGAGTTGCTTATTGTGAAACTTCACCTTTTTTTTTTACCGTAAAAATCAGCTCTCACTTTATCTTCATGTATGCAGAGGCAGTACGTTAAACGGTGTACAATCGGCAACACTTATCTGATACCGTCTGAGTGCCAGCAAGTTTGTGTTCACTGCGTGCCTTTATCCTGCCAATGGGAAAACCAAGGTTCTCAACAGAATTCATTCGGGGAAAAATCACAAAGCTCATAGGTAGCACTTGGGAGGCTGAGGCAAGAGGTTCCCTGTGATTTCGAAGCCAGCCTGGGGTACCTAGCGAGACACTGTCACAAACAAACAAACAACCCCACAACCCAAAAGACAGAACAACTCATAAGATAGCTAGATTAGGACTGTGATGCTATGGCACTCGGGTTTGGGATTTTGCCCACGGTTTGTGCCTCAAAACTCCCCTCCTAAGGTAGGCCCTAGAAACTTTTCTTCCCCAAAGTGGGTCAAAAGACTCTAAACCTCCCCTGGGGCTGGCCCTAAAGGAGCTCTCCGACCTACCCTGATCAGGTAGGAGATCACAGGACCGCCCCACTCCTGGAGCCCTGTACGCTCACCCGAGAGGAGGAACGCTGCAGGGATGCAGCGCTCGCATGCGCAGCGCGGGTTCCGCGAGACCCCACCCACCCACCGAAGGAGGCGGGGCTCCCGGGGCTCCCAGACAGGGGGCTACGCAGGTTCCGAGAGAGAGGCGCCCAGAGAAGGCGGGGAACCCTGCATCTCTTCTCCCATACCATACCCTAAGCGTCCCTTTCTCCTAGGAGAGTGACCTGCCACTGAGTTACATCGCAGCCCTCAAAAAACCCTCTTCTTCCACGCTCCCCTTGGTCTTAAATGTTTTGCTTTTACTCTCGCCTCTTCTTATCTCCCACGAAGTCCTCTCTGGCTTTACTGTTTCTTTTCTTTTTCTTTCCGTTTTCGTCTTTTTGACACAGGATCTTGCTATGCAGTTCAGACTGGCCTTGGGCTCGCTTTGTAACGTAGGCTGGTCTCGAACTTGCAACAATTCTCCTGCGTCAGCCTCTCAAATGCTGGGATTACAGGAGTGCACAGTGAGTTCAAGGCAAGCCTGTACTACATAGTGAGACCCTATCTCAAAGAAGAAGAAAAAGAAAAAAAGGATAATTTTGGGATTGAAGGGCCGTGCACAGGAAATATCATCACTTGTGGTTGGCTGGGGCTATAAGTACAACTTGGGGGTCACCATGGTCTCTGAGTCAAGGTCTTTTTTTTTTATTTTTCCTGTACTGGGGTTGAACCCAGGTCTTCATGCTGAACTACATCTTCTCCCTTCTCCTTTGAGATATAGGACCTTGCTAAATCATTAAATTGCCCAAGCTGAGTTTGATCTTGCAGTCTTCCTGCCTCAGCTTCCCAGCATGCTGGGATTACAGGCATGCACCACCATGCCCAGTGAGGTAAGATTTTAACATATATTTAGGAAACTGAAATCGTTTTTGGTTTGGCCAGTAGCAGTTATCTGATAAACTTACCTTACCTCTCCCCTCCTCTAGCCCTCAGCCCTTGGGATTCAATTTAGGTCATCTCTGCATTTTCTCTTAGAGTGAGGATGCCTGATTTATAGGGGGAGAACTGACAGTGGAGGCAGCTGGACAGACAGGGACAGGAAGGAGATGGAACTAAGAACCGATCTGGAGCGTCTGAAGCAGAAAAAATACAGAGCAAGAACAGATCTGTAAACCGAGGGCCCAGAAAGCCCTCTGGTGAGTTGGCCTCCTTGGTTCTCCCGGTGGAAGTTAGAGAAGCAGCCAGGGACAGCCCTGCAGCAAGCAGCACCCACTTCTCACCAACAAGCTAAGATAAAGGTAAGTGGTTACTTTTGTACTTTAAAATATATATACTTTTTAGGGTACTGGAGATTTAACTTGGGGCTTTTCACTGTGCTGGTTCCCCAGCCCTTTTTATTTTATTTTTTTGGACTTTGAGATGAGTTCTGGCTGAGTCACTAAAAATTGCCAAGTTTGGATTCCAACATATGATCCTCATGCCTCAGACCCCCAAGGTGCTGGGATTACAGGTGTAATAATACGTTTTTAATGGCGTGATCACCTCAATTGACACAGAAAAAGCCCTTGACAAAAACCAACATCTGCTCGTGATAGAACCTGAAAGAGGGCGTGGCGTTGTCTCTTGCATGGTCTCATGCCTACCTGCATGCAGAAGGCACATTTCTTTTCCACTCTTCCTTGAGGCAGACTCGCTCTACAGAACCTGCTTCTTTTCCTACCCTTGACAAACCTTTTCTATCATTAAAAATAAACCAAAAACCCTAGCTGGGCACACATCTGTGATCTCAGCACTCAGGAGGCTGAGCTAGGAGGATCATTGTGAGTTAAGAGGCCAGCCTGGGCTACATAGCGAGACCCTGTCTCAACAAAAAATAAACAGGCAAACGTTTGAAGAAGATTGGTATGGAAAAACCTTATTTCAGTCTGATAAAAGTCATTTTTGGGAAATCTATTGCCAATATCATATTAAATGGGGAAAAGCTGAAAGCTTGCCCTCTGAAATCAGCAACAAGACAAAGATGTCTACTGTTACCAATACCAGTCAATATAGTTTTTGAAACATTAACCAGAACCATCAGGAAAGAGAAATAAAAGGGATATGTATGGGACAGGAGGAAGTCAAACTGTTATTACTCGTAGATGACATGATTCCTTATATAGATGACCTGAAAAATTCCACCAAAGGATTTCTAGAATTAACAATCAAATTCAGTCTGCTTAGCAGGATACAAAGTCAACACATAAAAATCAACAGCATTCCTATGCATTAGTAATAAACTCACTGAGAAAGAGATTAGGGAAACAATATTTTCAGAATATCGTCAAAAATTAAATGCTTAGAAATTCACCTAACCAAGCAAGTTAAAGGCATCTAGAATGAAAACCACAGTACACTGGAAAAGGAGATTGAAGAGGACATCAGAAAATGGAAAGTCAGGTGTGGTGGTGCATACCTGTAATCCTAGTACTTGGGAGGTTGAGGCAAGAAGATTGCCATGAGTTTGAGGCCAAGCTGCACTAAGTAAGTGAGTTTAAGGCCAGCCTGTGTTATATAGTGAGACACTGTCTCAGAGAGAGAGTGAGAGAGAGAGAGAGAGAGAGAGAGAGAGAGAGAGAGTCAGATAGACAGAGACAGAAACAGAAATAGAGACAGAGAATGGGAAAAATAATCTTGTTTTATGAATAGACCCAATATAGTGAAAAAGGCCATATTTCTAAAACTGCTAAACAAGTATAATGCAATCCCAATAAAAATACTGTAGCAGTCCTCACAGAATTACATAAAACAATCCTAAAATTGATATGGAACTAGAAGAGACCTAGAATAGCAAAATGAATTCTGGACAACAAGAGTGAGGCAAAGGGTATCACAATCTCAGACTTCAAGTTATAATACAAAGCTACAGTGATAAAACCAGCATGGTACTGATAAGAAAAAATAGAAACAAGGATCAATGGAACAAAACAGAGAATGGAAAAACAACACCAAGCACATTCATTTATCTGATCTTTGACAATGGGGTCAAAAGCATACACGGAGAAAAGATAGCCTCTTCAACAAATGCTGCTGGGAAAACTGACTGTCCACATACAGAAGATTGAATCCAGATCCATATCTCTCACTGTGTGCTAAATTAAAATCAAAATGGATCCAGCAGCTCAGTTTAGAGGCACAGGCCTGTAATCCTAGCATTTGAGAGGCTGAAGCAGGAGGATCATGGCAAGTTCAAGGCCAGACTGGACCATGTAGTGAGATCAAGACCAGCCTGAACTACATAGTGAGACTCTGCTCAACAACAACAACAACAAAAACCCCAAAATAAAACAAAAACAAAACACCCGAAAGACCAAAGACCTAAATATTAAAACAAAAACATTTAATATGCTGCCAGATAAAACTCTTGAAGGCCTACATATAGGCAAGGACTTTCTGGACAGGATCCCAGTTATACAAGAGATAGCACCAAGAATCAAGAAGTGGGATTATAGCAAAGTAAATAGCTTCTGCACAGCAAAAGAAATAACCAATCGGGTGAAGAGACAACCTACAGAATGGGAACATATTTTTGCCAGCTCTTCCTCAAAGGACTACTATCCAGACTATATTAAGAACACAAAAAATTAGACCTCCAAAAGAAAGACCCAATCAAAACATGGGGAATTCTGTAGTGCAGTTAGGAAAAACAAAACAAAACAAAACAAAACAAAACAAAACAAAACGTGGGGAACTGAAGTGGACGTGTCTCAGAAGAAGAGCTGCAGATGGCAAATAAATACATGAAAAAAAGTTTGATTTCTCTGGTCATTAGTGAAATGTAAATTAAAACATAGTAAATTCCATTTTATTTCAGGAAAGGGACCATTGTACATTGTTGGAAGGAATGTAAACTAACACAGCCATTGTGGAGATCAGTATGGAGATGCCTCAAAAAGCTAAAACAAGAAATTCCATTTCACATAGGTATTTCCTTTTTACATGTCTTCTGGAAAGAGTTAAAGATGTCAGAGTACGGTGATAAACACATACCCATGTTTATAGCTACTCCCTGGAGTGGCCTATGGGTCCAACACAGTTGAATGGGTAAAGAAAATGTGGTAATTATACTCAATGGGTACTGCTTTGCCATAAAGAAGGATAAACTTGAGTCATTTCTAGGAAAAGGGATATACCTTGAGACCACAATGTTAAGTGAAATAAACCAGACACAAATGCTTAAAAATTGCATGGCTTCTCTTATATGAAAAAGCAAAAATATTAAAAAAAAAAAGAGCAAAGCAAAAGGTAGATAATAGGAAAAAAAGAGCGATGGAGGAAGGAAGGATGGGGAAATGCAGATGGGAAAGAAGAGAGGGGCAGGGGACACGAAAAGATTTGCACAAGTTATGCACACGCACCAACCACTCGGGATGAATGCAATCATTATGTACTGCAAACATGTACTGATAAAAAAATTTAAAAATAGGGTTTTTTGGGGAACATTTGGGATGTACATGGGACCTATTTTCTGTGCTGCAAAAAATATTAAAAGCTATTAACGACAAGCCTTCTTCCCACCTGTCTCCATCTGCCCAGTTCCTTTCTCCAGCCCCTCCATCCTCTGGACCGTTTGTATGCTTTATTTTTGTTGCAACCATGGGTACCACTTGGGCAGCTGGGGCACCAGGCAGCATCCTGACTATGCTAGTTGGGCCACGTAAGGTACAGCTCAGTACAGTTGGTTGGATGTAAGAGAAAATAAATAAGCCTGCATCAAAGAGAGAAGTTCGTTAGAGTTTACTGGAAGCTTGCCTTGTGAATATGTAACAGAGCGCTACTAGAGAAGGAAATTGTTCAAATCAAAGTGCAAAAAGGTGTTTATTATGGACTGAATGTCTGCATCCTCCATAGCTTAATTCGGATGTTGAAGCCCTAAATATTCCAAATACACATATTATGGCACCTCGAGGTGGGACATTTTGTTTTGTTTTTGTTTTTTGAGAGAGTCTTCGTGTAGCTAGGGCTGGCCTCAAATTTGCATTTATCTTTCTGCCTCAGCCTCCTGAGTGCTGAGGTTATAGGTAAGAGCTACCGTGTCTGGTTTGGAGGTGATGCCTTTGAGAGGTGATTAGGTGGAGATGAGCTCAGGAGGGTGGGGCCCATGAGATGGGTCAGTGTCCTTATAAGAAGAGGATGAAACCAGAGCTCCCCAGTCGATCACATGAGGACACATCAAGAAGCCTCTGCAGGAACTCGGCTGCTGCTGGTCTTAGTGCCCTGAGCTCCAGAACTGTGAGAAATCGTTTTCTGTTTTTAAGCCCTCCCCCCACCCAACACAAGTTTATGATATGTTGTATGGTAGCCTGAGCCAGAGGATCAAGAAGCTGAAAGAGTTTCACTTCTCTGGAACTTGCTTTCTCTAGATCTTCACAGAGTGGGTCCAGATTTCTGTATTTGAAAATGTAGGGTAACTCGAAGAGGCTGAGGCCTGGGATGAAGTTCGTGGGCTGGAAAGGTGGTTGGCCCCAGAGACAGGAATGGTAAATGCTTGAATCCCATAACAACTTCAGGAACCTGGGAAGTGTTGGGTGATGATCCCTCACGCTCTGGTAAAGGCTAAACCCTTCTCTGGGAGAACAGTGGGGGAGAAGCCATCTGTGAGGGGACCACAGTGTTAGATTTTAGATGTGGGCTGCTAGCCCAGTTCACTCTAGGGTGCTGCTGTGGGGTACAGGGATTCTCCCCAACCTTATTTCAGCTGCCCTTGCCAGTTATTTAATTTGGACTGGTCTTGAAACCATAGCCCGGGTCTTCAGGACTAGAGTCTCTTTGCCTTGCTTGATCTCAGGTGTCTCAAGAACAACTCTGCTTTCTGAAGTCATATCCTACAGTCTTGTGGGCTGCATTTCCCTCCTGTTATTTTCCAGCAGTTGGAGGGGACAGAGAATAGGGCTAGTTCCTGGTGAGGCTCGCTGGCTCTAGAAACAGCCATCTTTCGTTTTTGTAGATTTAAACCAGGATCTTCACATTGAGCTAGCCCTCCCCCACCTTTACTTGCTTTTGAGACAGCCTCTTTCTCAGTTGCCCGGGTGGGGCTCACACTTGCAGTCCTCTGGACTCAGCTTCCCTGAGTGGTGAGGAACATGTAATGCCAGTATTCTTCCTTTATTTTGAGCTTCTTTCTGGAACAAATTATATTGCAGGTCTACTTGCTGAGTTCTTCTCCTAAGTGCTGCTTGGAATACAGTGGTCAAATAGATAAGGATTCTGGTCTTCCTGATGCTTATAGTCTTAAGAGGACAGAGAAGGAGACAGTAAATGATGGACTATATGATTAAATAAGCAAAGCACTTAGCAGGGTAGGAAATGCTGAGTGAAGTGAGCAATGGGCCTTAAAAGTAGAGTGGTGTCAGGGAGCTCCAGGAAGGCTGGGGGAGGCAAGAGTACAAACAAGAGGCTGGGGTGGCCTGGGGGGGCGGAAGGAGCGGGGGGGGGGGGGGGTGGCAGGTTGCTCCAGGGTTCTGGAGGAAGCGCTTTCAGAGAGAGAACTGATGACTCAACACCCCAAGGCAGGAGCAGGGCCTGAAGGGCAGAGTGAGAGGGTGCTATTAGAGGGTGTTCTGGGTTGAACTGTGTCCCCTTTTCCCTAAGTTGTATGTTGAAGTCCTTGGTTCCAGGACACTAGAATGCGACCTTATCTGGAATTGTTTGTGGCAATTACAGTGAGTCATGGAGGAAGGGGCTAATGACTGGTGTCCTTATGGAAAGTGGAAATTTTAACTCAGCCGTCCATAGGTCCATAGCAGGAGAATGCAGTGTGAAGATGGGTGCAGAGATTGGGTGGATCAAGCAGTTTCAGCAACTGCCAAGTCTCCAGGAGCTGGAGAGGTGCAGGGAATAGGTTAAATTGTCCCATACATTCTTGAAAAGGACAGCCTTAGTGAATCCTCAGTCTTGGACTCCTCACCTCCAGAACTGTGAGGCAAGAAATTTGCACCATTTAAACCACTCAGTTGGTGGTACTTTCTTCGGGTAACTCCAGTAAGCAAATACAATGAGTAATAACCTAAGATTGGGGGAGAGGTTGGGGGAGGGGCAGGCTTTTATCAAATTCTCTTTGTTTTTGTGAAATGAAATTTACTGCAAAAATTCAAGCATTCTTCAACATGAGAAAACTGTTAGGGTTTATATGTGGGGATGTCTGCTGAGAGTTTTGTGTGCTCACAGGTGGGCTTTTGGGAAGTGCCTGGATCATGGGAGGGTGATTCCATCAGTGGATCAGTCCACTGCATTTATGAGTTTATAGCTAAATGTGATGTCAGGAAGTGAAGGCCAGTTAGAGAGGGTGGGTTACTGAGTGGGACCTGGAAATCTGTTTCTCTCTCTCTTCCATCCTTGATCTCTTTCTGCTTTCCACCATTATGCCATGAGCTGTTTCTTCTCTGCCACATACCTCTGCCATGCTGCCCTGGCTTGGAGCCCGCCAACTATGGACTGAAAGCTTTACAAACTGTGAACCAAAATAGACCTTTCCTCTCTAGAGTTGTGGGTATCCGGTGTTATGTTCCAGTAATGGAAAGTAGCTAAGATGGATTTTAACACTGGGAATGGGAGTGTTACTGTGGTGCTACCCGACAGTGTGGCTCCGAGACCTGTGGAACTGACTTGCAAGGGGAGTTTGGTGAGATCTGGTGATGTTGGCTGGAGAAGCAGCCCTGGAATGCTGTAAGCTGAGCTTGATGTGAGATTCTGGTCA
Source organism: Cavia porcellus (assembly GCF_034190915.1). NCBI lineage: Eukaryota > Metazoa > Chordata > Mammalia > Rodentia > Caviidae > Cavia > Cavia porcellus. The sequence goes on along the minus strand of NW_026947509.1, from coordinate 55,152,397 downwards.
GAGCTCAGAAGCCAGATTGTTGATAGGATACAGCTGATAAAGACCGGGTTCAGGAGGTTTTAGCTGGGAACTAAAAGGACTCCATTGGCAGCAGAACCCCAGGCCATATGTGTTATGCTTCGGCAGAAAGTTTTTCTACATTTCACTCATGTCCTGAGGCTTTGGGAGAGACTGAGGTGAAGGGTAGCAGACTAACTCAGGAGTGGAAATTTTAAGACACTTAGACATTCAGGCAGTGGCTTGGGTACTGTTGGGGCTTTTAGCCAGATCCAGGTTGAGAATCAAGAGCAAGTAGAAGAGCTAAATTTTAGATGTTTTGAGTTTGGCCCAAAACAAAACTCCAGTAAAGCTGGGTATCAGTGGCTGATCAGGCCCCAGTCTCCTAAAACAAGCTACGGCAAAGGCTTAAATAAAAGCGACAAGTAGTATGATTTTGGGGGAGTCCAGGAAGATCTAAATTCTCTGGGAGCTAAGACCTAAGTCTTCTGGGTCAGCCATATTTATTGGGTTTTTCAAACAGAGGGATAGGATAGCTGAGGTAAAGGTGGAAAACCGAGCAGGTCTTTGGGAAGCTTAGATCAAAGACTTCTCCAAGCAGTATATTTTTAGAAGTTAAGAGAACATCTTATCTTTAAGGTTGACATTTACAGCAGGAGTTAAATGGCTGCAGCTACAATCCTTATCTTAAGAATTGGAGTGAGAGCCAGGTGTCCTCAGCTGCGGCTATATCTTGCCCTCTGAGGTGTCACAGTGTCATGAATCAGTACAGGCCTCAGCTGTGACTGTTGGTATGGAGGGAAACACTTCCTGCATTCCAGCTGCCTCTCTGTGAGTAAGTCCCCTATGTCTGGGACAGACTCATACGTAAATATAGAAAGTCAATGCTTAATTCTGAATCCCACTTAAAGCTGCTCTGTAGTGGTTTCCATCAGTTGGGGCCTTTAAAGATGGAGCACAGGAGAACTTGGTTACTAAAAAATTAACATTAAGAAGGAGCAAAGTGAGGGGCTGGGGATTTAGCTCAGCGGCATAAGCACCTGCCTTGCAAGCAGGTGGTCATGAGTTCGATCCCCGATACCGATAAAAATGAAAACGACAAAAAAAAGAAGGAGCAAAGTATTTTGGATCTGGCAATACAAAAGATGACTTGAAGAAATGACCCCACCATTTGCAGACTCAAGCATGGGAAAGTGAAAGTTTTCTTTTTTTTTTTTTGTCTTTTTCTTTTTTATCGGTACCAGGGATCGAACTCACGACTGCCTGCTTGCAAGGCAGGCGCTTATGCCACTGAGCTAAACCTCCAGCCCTGTGAAAGTTTTCTTTGAGAAGAGAGCCCCAAGAGATTCCCATTCCCCATGCTCAAGAAAGGCTGAAGCCTGGGGAATGGGAATCAACCTTTCAAGATTCAGTTTACTGTGCTCAGCCATCCAGGCACTTGGAGGTCTCTGCAACCACTAGCAAGATGCAAAAGGGCTTGGCTATTGCTCTGGCTGGTGGAACTTTGTCATCATTCATGCACTGGCTTTAGGTACATGCAGAAGAAAGCCTAGGAGGCCAGGCAGTGAGCCTGTATGAGGACAGTGTGTAAAACCAAGAGTGTGAATCCGAATGCGCAGTGAAAATTGGAGAAGCCAGGAACATGGGTCATTTGAGAACAATAGCAAGGAGTGAGCATAGCCAGCCCCAGAAAGAAGCTGTGAAGGCTGCAACCACCAGCAGTGCTGTAGGGGTGGAGCTGCCCAGGAAGCATGAGGTGCACAACTTACAGAGATTGCCCCAGTGCCAGACTCAGAACTGCTGGATTTCTGTCTTGCTTCAGTACCATTCTTTTCTATGGCCCTCTCTCTCCCTTTTGTGACAAGAGTGTTTGCCCTGGGCTTTTGTGTGTCAGCAGAGTTTAACTTTCTTTTGATTTTTGCAGTCTCACAGCTAAGAGTTTGCCTTAAATGGTAGAGGAGACTTTACACTTGGACTTGCCAGCAATGCTGCAACTGTTAGGACTATCAGGAGCAAAAAGAACAAAGCAAGGAACACTACACTAATGACATCAAATACTTCAAAGCTATAGTAATAAAAATAACATGTTGGCATAAAAATAGGTATGTAGATCAATGGAACAGAATAGAGAATCTAGAAGTAAATCCATGTATCTGTAGCCAGCTGATCTTTGACAAAGGTGCTAAGAAAACTGATGGAGACGGATGGTCTTTGGTAAATGATGCAGGGAAAATTGGAGATCCACTTATAGAAGAATGAAGTGAGACCTCTATTTCTCACCAGCTACAAAATTCAATTCAAAATGCAATAAAGACATAAATGTGAGACCTGAAACTATGAAACTGCTAGAAGAAAACATATAGGAAACACTTTAGGACTTTGAAATGGGCAAGAATTATTAGAATATGACCCCAAAGCACAGAAAACAAAAGGAAAAACAGACAAAAAGGGGATTATATCAAATGAAATCTGCACCATGAAGGAAGAGACACAGTGGGAGAAAATATTTGCAAACTCTATAACTGACAAGGGACTAATGGCGAGAATATATCTAAAACTTAATAAAAAACCCAAATAACCCAACTGACAGTGGGCAATAGACCCAAATAGACATTTCTCAAAAGAAATCACTCAAATGGCAGATAGGCAGATGAAAAACCGCTCAGTATCACCAGTCATTACAGAAATGCAAATCAAAACCACAATGAGCTATTACCTCACTTCAGTTAGAATAGCTATTAGCAAAAATACAAAAGATAACCAGTGCTGTTGAGGACGTGGAGAAAAGGGAATTTGAGATGCTATTGGTGGAATGTAAATTAGTACAGCCATTATGCAAAACAGTATAGAGATTTCCCCCAGAATTAAAAATAGAACTATGTGATCCTACAATCCCACCACTGCTTGTATACAATCAAAGGAAATGAAATCACTGTTAGAGAGACATCTGTATGCCCGTATTCATCACAGATACTCACAATACTCCCAAATATCCATCGACAGATGAATTACCTATCTGAACATGGTGCATATACACCAGAGAATACCATTGTCATAAGAAGAATTAAATCCTGTCATGTGTGACAACATGGGTGAAACTAATGAAACACTATATGATACGATGATTCATGTGGATTTTTTTCTTTAGTTTTTTTGAGACAGGATCTTGCTATGTCTTCCAGGCTGGCCTTGAAGTCACTATGTAGCCCAGGCTGGTCTTGAACTTGCAGCAGTCCTCCTGCCTTGGCCTCCCAAGTGCTGGGATTACTGGCGTACACCAGTATACGCCATCACGACCAATGAGAAAAGCTTTTTTCCTTCTTTGATGGTCTTTCCCTTATAAGACAGAGTGCTTATTTGCTATTTAATCTGTGCTCCTTCAGACACAGGATATCCCCAGTAAGTGCAGGCTGCCCTGCTGCCCATGCCCATTGCTGGCCTCTGTTGTGCTCCCCTAAGGCCACTCTGGAGGTCAAGGCTGCAGTGGGCTCAGGATGGGGATCTCATATCAGTGATGCAACAGGAGGTGGAACTGAGCCTGGCATGGCGGTACCCACCTGCAATTTCAGCACTCTGGAGGCTGAGGCAGGAGAAGTGCAAGGTTGAGCCCAGCTTGGGCAATTCAGTGATTCATAAAGAACCTGTCTAAAAGTAATACAAAACCAAAGAAAGGAAAAGGGCTGGAGATTTAGCTCAATGGAAGAATCCTGAGTTCAGTCTCCAATACTGGGGGTGGGGGAGAGGTGAGATCACAAGTGGGCTCCATCCGAGTTCCCATGCACGAGATGGGCTCTCCCCTCACGGAACACGAGTTCCAAGGTGACACTGGGGCTTTTCTGAGCGCAGGGCCTGGGCCACTGCGCGGCCCCCCAGCTCTCTGCATGCATCAGACCCTCTGCTCTGCAGGGTGCTGAGGACACAGACCTCTGTGCTTTGGAGTGGGGCGAGGAGCTGTGGACAGAGTGCGCTGTGGATCATGACTGGGCTCAGGCTCTGTCCAGGGCCCTGCTCAATCACGTTCCAGTGGGAAAGAAAAACTTCTGCAACGGAATTGGATGAGTCTGAAAAACAGACGAAAATGGAGAAGTGGGTGATGCGTGGGTGGCCAGAGCAGGAAGGGGACTTTGGGGGTGAAGAATTAGGAACCCACCATGGCATGAGCTTTGAGTGCTGGGCCTTTGCTTGCAAACCTAGCTGCATAGCTGTGGCTGAGGATGGACAGGGGAATTGACCGTCAGAGTGTTATTTTTTTAAAAAGAAAAATGACTGCTATGTATTTTTTCCTAGGCAACTTCAACAGACATAAGAAAGCAAATGTCCATACTCCTGCTTCCCAAAGATGACCACTGTTAACATTTTGATTCTTTCCAGCTTTCACTCTGTGCACATGCACACGTTTGTTATGAAATGTTAGACTTCCTTCTGCTCATTAACCCTCATTTCCACGTAGCATCCATTATATTTTATAGTGCTGATTACAACAGCTGGTCCTCGTAGTGATTCAGTAAATAAGGCCCTGCTTTATTTTATGTATTTTTTTATCTTAGTAGCACACATTTATTGGGTTCTGCATTGTAACTGAATGGATGTACACAGCATGGTGTATGATGAGCAAATTAGTTTGCATTTCCCTGTCTTTAAACATTAAATCTTTTTTTGATCCTCCCATCATGACTGTGCTTATTTAGGCTACACAGTGTGATATTTTAATACACAGGCATGTACAACACGTACTGATCAAATCCGGGTAATTAACATCACAGACTAATGAAGTACAGCTGGCAATTGAATCATAGTCTGTCTGGCTCCCAAGAGAGATTTCTGGGTCTTCTGTAAGCATTTTTGAATCTGTTCAGGAAGGGAGTCCCTCCGCTGGGTCCTCAAGGGCCCACTTTTTTTTTTTTTTCTTTTTAGACAGGGTTTCACTATGCTGTTGAGGCTGGTCTTGAACTAACTTTGTGGCCCAGGATAGCCTTGAACTATGCAGCAATCCTCCTGCCTCAGCCTCCCAAGTGTTGGAATTATAAGTGTGTGCCACCACGCCTGGCATGGGCCCACTTTTAATTAGAAATTATTATTATTTGTTGGTTCCGGGGATTGAACTCATGACCTCATGCTTGCCAGGCAGGCGCTTGTGCCACCAGCTGAGGGACCATTTTTAAAAATTCTTCTCTAACTTCTGCTGGAGCTTGGCTATGGAGTCTGGGAGGATGGCCTGCTCTGTCCTCTTGTCACAGTCCCCTTGGCCACAAGAGGGCAGCAGTCATGACTGATTCCTTGGTGTTCCTCCCTCATTCTTCAGGATATTTGGTTTCTAGAACTTCCAGCCGGAAGTTGCAGGTTCAACTGTACTTGAACGGGTCTTAATACTAAAGATAGTTTTCTGGTTCGTGTCATTTTAAAGTGCCGAGAGAGTCTGGCCACCAGACATGGTCTGGACAGGACCTGGCTCCACCTCTCGGTCTCTGGGCTCTGCCCTCTTCCGTGTGCTGGGGTTTGTATTCCCACTGGTGTCGCCATTATGGTAGCAAAATGGTTGTCAGGTGCCCCAAGACCATAAATTTACTTTTTTCTGGGTACTGAACAAACATCCCGACCTGTGCTCAGAGTGGCTTGCCTTAGAGGTGCCCTCCGAAGCTGTCTCTGTGGGGATGAGGGTGTCACAAGGAGAGGGGACAAATCCTTTCCTAGCTCCCTTTCCTGTACTTGCTCTTCAGGAGGAGCGTGAGGCGATGCCTACGTGGACATCAAGGCCGACACAGGTACAGAAAGGTACGCAGCTCACGCCGACTTGATGGAAGCCACCTCAGGGAGAAAACAGAGTGGTGGGGACCGTTTCCCGCCAAGGGCCCCTACATTTTGCCAGATGGCTGCACTGTGGCTGCACCTGTCCACGGTGTGCACGGAGTGTTCCCGCAGCACGGGGAGCTCTTTCCCACGAGAAACACAAGAGCTCAGAGCAAGAGGAGCAGCTGGCAGGGAGAACGAAGCGCCGCAGGTGTGCTGAGTGGGCCGAAGGGCTGGAACCTTTCCACGCGGGAACGATTTTCTTCTGCCCCCCACCCCTTCTCTTTCTGATCACAAAGGAAAAGATTGTTTCCAGCCCTTGTCCTCCAGATCCATCCTCCCGGGGAGACCAGAGCGACCCCTGCTGTCCCCCTGGGGGCTCAGCCAGCTGGGCTGCTTCCGGAGCTCTCGGGTAGACCAAACCGGACCTTCCTCGAGTCTCTGTGATTCGTTGCAGTAGTGGGAGGTCGTGAACCAATTTGACCAGGGGTTGAGGAAAAGCAGAAAGGAACTAGCTATGCACAAAGAAGAACTTAAAAAGTTGGTTTGGGACAAGACTGCTCCTGACCCTCGTCTTTCTCAACGGGTAGCGGGCAGGTGGCTCCAGTGTCTGGCGACTGCTGCCCCCTTGTGGCCACACTGCTTTCCCTCCCCGTCGCCTGCTCTTTACACAATACAGGGATACACCTGCGTTTGCACTCTGCGCCCCAACTCTTTCCTCCTATGTCCCTGGTCACTGTTTTCTGGCCTGGGAGCTTCCTTTCCCCGGGGTGACTAATGAAGGGTTGTCCCTTTCCTTCTGGGACTACCCCATTTTCGAGTCCTTTCTAGTCAAGTCAGCAGATCCCAGTAGCCTAGGATAAGTGGAAGCACTGAGGGTGAGGAAACAACCCCGGGCAGTTGTTTTCCTATACTTCCTGCCACTACAGATGTAGAAACGCGACGAGAGCTCAGGAGGAGAGTATGCCTTAGCTTAGACGCTGTGCCTGCGAGTGGCACAGTTGGAAGCACCAGCAGCATGCACGTTTGGCATTTGTGGCCGGGGCAGAATTTACACCCCTGTGATCGGTGTCAACTTCAAACAGCAGAGCGGGGCGGGCACTGCCAGGCAGAGCAGCCCTGCTGCACGCTGCCCGGAGGGAAGATTTCAGGCGGCCACCAGGGCTGATGGCGAAGGACACTCCAGATGGGGCTGGTGATCCGTGCTCATGAGCTCCGTCTAACACCACTTCTTCTCCAGCCACTGCCCGAGCATTAACTGCTCTGGCACATGATACAGAGATGAATCAAAGAGGGGCCCTGCTCCCAGTGAAGGTGAGGAGCCTGACTCAGAAACACATCCCTGCAGCACTCCAGTATTTCAGTGCTGAGGACTGAAGCCAGGGCCCAGTGGTCAGCTTCTGGGCATCTCAGGCTGGCTCTAGAAAAGCCATCCTTCACTCTGGGAGGGAGCAGCAGTAGCAATTCAAAGCTCTTCTGCTGCTGATGGCCCCGGCCTTACTGGTCTCTCTGCTATCTAGCTGGACTCCAAGACAAACTCAGGCCAAATGTAGTCCTCAGCCTCCTCCCCACCAGTTAAATCCCAGCTCCCTCCTACCATAGACACCTTCTGAAGCATTTGCTGTAAAAAGGTCAAATCCTTTCCATATTTATTAATTTTTATTTCTTGTTGGAAATTGTTTATTTTGGGGGAGGGGGATGAGATAGAGTCTTGCTATACTTCAGGCTGGCCTTGAATTCACAGAGATCCTCCTGCCACAGCCTCCCAGTTGCTGGGATTACAGGCGTGCAGCTCTTGCCCGGACTCTGAAGTAGCTGTAATTTCGGGTGTGTGCCATCACACTCAGATCACCTTTATTTTTGTCAGGAATGCTGGAAGTTTTCAAAGGCCATCTACTAGGGAATTTGGGGAATAAGTGATAAAAGTAGTCACCATGGAGTGGAGAATTCAGATACTGGAGCTTTAGCCCCCACTTTATGCTTGGTAACCCCTTGGACATACAGATCCCTGGAGTTTCTGTTGGGCTGGGATCCTGTATTAATCTGTTTCCTAACTGCAGACATGGGCAGGACTCAAGGCAGGGGTGTGGTTTCTCAATTTCTCTTTATTTATATAGTTCCTGTTAGGTCACTCTGGTCCTTGAGCTGCTGTCTTTACATCGGACACACTTGGCTGGCACCTCAGGTATGAAGCCTCCTGTTTGGCAGGACTTTCTGTGGGGCTACCAAGGCTTATTTCACTTTACTTTATAAAACGCACTCATTTCCATGGGACCTGAGGGTTGCTGCGACTGGCCTCTTGATGTGTATTGCTTTATCCTAAAATTTTTGTCTTCTATGGAAATACAAATACTGGCAAGGGGAGGATTAAGAGAATACACTAGAATGTGTGGAATGAGCTGTCCACTAGAAGGAACTTAGCAGACTGCTGACCTGGAAGCAAACAAGTTTTCTTCTTTGCATCTGATCCATGCAGAGAGCAAATGGAAATCTATAGGGGAATGGGCCCTAACCAAGGTTACTCAGGAGGGCACGGTACCCGGGTCCAGACCCACCCTGAGGAATCCAGAGGCCTTCAGATTGCTCTCTGGGGAATCCTGGGGGCTTGGGATGCTCTGAGGGTGCTGTCCAGGGGGAGAGAGCAGCATGTGGTCCTCCTTCCTCAGCAACTCGGCTTTGATCTGTTCACATGTTGCGCCTCTGGCCTTTTAACAGTATTTCACGCTTAAAAAACAGCTACTTGAAAACCTTTGAGTGTGGAGGTCTAGGAGAGGATTTTAGGGACCAGATCGAGATTTTGTCCTCTGACTTGCTTAAACTTTCTTTAGACAGAAGATCAAAATGTTTACTCATCATTTAAGACAGGTTTCAAATCCCCACCTTCTGATGGTTTCATGCGTTAGTTTTCACCTTACCAACAGTTGTCCTGTTTATTACATGTGGTGCAGTATTCGGTAAATTACATTAGATATTCAACACTATTATAAAACAGGCTTCGTACTAGAGGACTTTCCCCCAGCTGTAGGTTAATGTACCATTCGGAGAGTGTTTAAGGTAGGTGAAGCTAAGTTACGATGTAGGTCAGGTGTACTCAATGCATTTTTGACTTAGAATATTTCCAGTTTAGGAAGGATTTACCTGGGTACAGCCCCCGTGTAAGTCAAAGGGCACCCATGTGACTTACTACAATTTGTTATCAGTTCCTTCTCTGAGTAGGTTTGAAGAAGGTAAAGAAGAATTAGGGAGAACACAGGAGGAGAGCTGAGGTAGGAGGGGACAGCTGCGTGGGCTTGCTTCCTCCTGCTTCGCTGAGAGCTGGCCCTCCCCTGATTGCAGGAGACCAGGCGGGTTGGTTCCTGCCCATCTTCATGCGCAGACCTGGCTTAGGACAGGGAAGGGTAAAAGGGGAAGAGTTAGGGCTGGAGGAAGAGTCCAGACAGTTGTAGGGCCCACTAAGGGCAAAGATCACTTCCCTGTACTCTGTCTTATCCCATACTCAGGCTGGACCTCTGAATTACAGATGGTTGATGCCTCTGGGAAGCCAACTTTGAAAGAAGCTCAGGTGAGAGGTGAAGAGGGGGAATCTCTGGTTGCCAAATCAACGGAGAAGTAAAAGCTGTCCCTTCACATCCACGATGAGAGCGACTTCAATGAGTTACTAAATTACGTTTTTCCCCCCTTCTGACCTTTCCACTAGATCTGACCATGGGTGAACTTAAGGACATGTGGTGGAGCAGTTTTGGTGAACAGTGGTATGAGGGGTTGGAAAATTTCACTGGCATGCCACCCACGGGAGAAGATTATAGCCCCTGTGGCGGAGACCTGGAGATACTCAACAGTGCAGCTCTGGTTGTTGTCTATGTCGTGGTGTTCCTGTTGAGCCTGCTGGGAAACTCCCTGGTGATGGTGGTCATCTTATGCAGCCAGGTCACCCGCTCCGTCACTGATGTCTACCTGGTGAACTTGGCTGTCGCTGACCTGCTCTTTGCCCTAACCTTGCCTATCTGGGCTGTGAACAAGGAGAAGGGCTGGATTTTCGGCACGCCCTTTTGCAAGATAGCCTCACTCCTGAAGGAAGTCAACTTCTACAGTGGCATTCTGCTGCTGGCCGCCATCAGCATGGACCGCTATCTGGCCATCGTCCATGCCACACATACACTGACCCAAAAGCGCCACTTGGTCAAGTTCATCTGTATGGGCATCTGGGTAGTATCTTTGACTCTGTCTTTGCCCATCAGCCTCTTTCGTGAGGCCATTCGTCTTCAGGAGAGCATCTTTGTCTGCTATGAGTCCCTGGGTACTAACACAACCATGTGGCGCCTGGTGCTGCGCATCCTGCCTCAGTTCTATGGCTTCATCCTGCCCCTGCTCATCATGCTGTTCTGCTACGGCTGCACACTGCGCACACTGTTCAAGGCCCAGATGGGGCAGAAGCACCGGGCCATGAGGGTCATCTTCGCCGTCGTGCTTGTCTTCCTGCTCTGCTGGCTGCCCCACAACCTGGTCCTGCTCACGGACACCCTCATGAGGACCCGCTTGATCGAGGAGACCTGTGAGCGCCGTGACCACATTGACCGGGCCTTGGAGGTCACCGAGATCCTGGGCTTCCTCCACAGCTGTCTCAACCCCATTATCTATGCCTTTATTGGCCAGAAGTTTCGTCACGGACTCCTCAAGATCCTCGCTGCCCGTGGCCTGATTAGCAAAGGGTTCTTGGCCCGTCACCGCGTGCCCTCTCACAGTTCTTCTAGCACTGTGGCTTCAAACCTCTGAGAGCTGCAGAAGGAAGAGTCTGTCCCACTCAGAGGAAAGGATACCATCAGGCCTGCCCAGGGCGTGGGTGGGATAGACTGTCTCAGACAGACACCTTCGGGTTTGAGGAGCAGCTGCCGAGTGTGGGAGACTTAGGGATTGGGGCCTCAGGGACCACTCCAGCCTCCCAGGAGACTATCAAGGAACAGCTTCAACACTGCCATGAACAGGCACAGCCTCATTTCTGATGAATTTGGGCATCTTTGCCCCATTAGCATGGTCATACCTGTAACCTGCGTCTAACAGTAGAGCAAAGAACTGGGGCCAAAGCTGTTTTCCCAAATGGGCTGGACCCTCTTGTCAGTCTTCACTGGAACCGCACCCCAAATGCCGAGCGTGTTCTAACCAGGCTGAGGGGCAGATCTGCGCTCTCTGATCTCGTGGGGCTCTTTCCCCATCTCTAGCGTGTTGTGATACATGCTGAGGACATCAAGGCAGGTGCTGCTGCTGAAGTGTCACACCACCAGGTGGCCTCCTGCTGGAGCCAGAAATAATTTCCCTTTGGGTGCTGTGGGCAAGCAAAGGGTGTTTGGGAAACCAGTGCTACTGGTGTGAAATCCTCTTTACTCCACGCTCAGAGAGGGCAGTGAGCCTGCTGGACACGCGCAGAGCCATGGGCAGAACAGAACAAGACTCTCGATGCCTCCAGCCTGACATGGAGCATTAGCAATGTCCCAGACCCATGCACGCTTTGCCAGTCAGCTGACTGGTCCCATATTTCCAATAAAATTTCTGCCTATGTTAGTTCCTGTGCAAGTGTGACATGGAGGGGAACGTGTGTGGTGGCATTGCTGGTTGTGCCTGCAATAGAACGGGGGTAATAGGGTGGATGGGTTGCTGTCCCTGGCAGAAGGGTCTTTTGAGGACCAGAAAATTGTCTTTGTTCTTGTATCCCAGGCTGGGGAGAATCATTTGTCCAGGTGTAACAGGAAATGTCCCCCTCTTCCCAAGCCTTGGCTTCACTTAGGCACCATCTCCCTGGGTGGGCCTTGCCTGGCTCCTTTGTTTTGAGTTAACCCCCACCCCCACACTTACTGGGAATTACCGTTGTTTCTGTTTTCCCTCCCCCAAGGTGAAAAATCTTCTGTTTTGTTGACTCTACATCTCTGGTGTCTGACACACTGCCCATTAAATGCTCAGTCAATATTTATCAAATGAATGGTGTTAAAAAGGCCTGAGCTCACTTGCACACCATCTGCTCCCAGAACCTCTTATCTGTATTCTCCCTGTCACCCTCTTGTTCTGGGCAACACATTTCGCTCATCAAGTTTGCCTGTGTGGTCTGTCTGGGGAGAAGAGTTGCAAGCAAGTACTGCAACTCATTGAGGTTCCTTTGATTGCTCCTGGTGCAAACCCCTCTCTGGCCCGCTAGAGTAAATCTGGGAAGCTGCTGGTTTGTTTGTTTGTTTTTTTTTTTTTTTTTTTTTTGAAGGTAGTAAAATACAACAGAACAAGACAGAACAAAGCCAATTGAGCAATGCAGTGAAATTGGCACAGAATTTCAGAGCAGAATTCTGGGATAACAGTAATAGGTACTATAGTATATTGTAAAGATAAAGCCAATCGAAAGGGAATATTGAACAGAGCAAAACAATTAGAACAAAGAAAAACAGTGAAAACATTTGCCTTCAGAAGATAGGAGGAGATCCCCCATATTTGCTATATTGCATATGGTCATCGTCCCAAGAGATGTTCGGACCTCTGCCCCCAGTTGCTAACGGGGTAGGGGGGAGGAAGGGATGGGATGTTTGATCCTCAGCCTGTGCTAAGGTAGGCTCATGGGAGATGCTGACTGGTTCTCCTCCTAGCTCTCGCCAGGGAAAGGAAGCAAATTGCTTTCTTGCTCAGCCGCCTAAATTCCACCATGGCTGATCTTGTTGTATGTGGTGTGGGTCACAGTCGAGGATGGCCAGAGGCTGAGGCTCCTGGGTGGGATTGTGGTCGAAGCTGAGACTGGGATCAGAGATTGGGGAGAATGATGAGGAGGGTGTAGGGATGGGGTGGCAGCTCAGGTCAGGTGAGAAGCCAGAGGCTGAACGTCAGGAATAGGAGAGACCTGCAGTTCAGGATAAGCTGAGCAAGAATCAGAGACTTGGAGAGGGAGGATTAGACAAGGAGAGTCCACCTGTGCCGGACCAGGTCCAAGGAAGGGGTGAGGGTGGGAGAAGTGGGGGTGGGGAGTCCCAGGGAGGGGTCAGAAATGGAATGGATGTCAGAGGTGCAGAGTGGCTACAGGGCTGGAACAGAAAGCCCTAGTTGGTACAGCCACCATTCTCTCTGGAATATCGTTGAAGCCTTCTTCTAGGAGTTTCCAGAAGCTTCCAGAGGGTTCTGAGGAGCCTCTGCCTGGTCCATAAGAGGTTCTCCAAGCAGGTTGGTGGGGAAGGAGTGAGGGGCTCAAGTCCTCAGGGGGTAGATCTGACTCAGGGGACAGCCCAGGAGGAAAGCACAAGGAATCAAGGGAGGAAGGCAGAAAACTGGGGCCTCTTTCCCCTCCTTCCGGCCTTTAGGGCCCTTCTGCCTCGTCTACTGTTTACTTAGCATCTGTCTTCCTGTCCTTCACCCTTCTCCTTCACCCTATGGCACCAAAGACAAGTCCCTCAGGCCCCCTGCAAGTAAACAAGGATCCACACCAGGTCGAGGGCTACATGAATGTCCAGTAAGCATCGGAAAAGACAGCCAGGCTCATTGGTGATTTGATGAGAATTAAACAGCAGTAAAACAGCAAGTGAGAATTTTAAACCCAGCAGGAATACAGTCAGAAATTTTTTCAAGCAAGTGTAATATTAGTTGATTAGATTTTTTATATTTATTTATTTAGACTTTTTGAGACAAAGTCTCACTATGCAGTTCAGGCTGGACTTGAGCTCACTTTGTAGCCCAGCCAGGTCTCAAACTCACAATGATCCTCCTGCCTCAGCCTCCTGAGTGGTTGCATTATAGTCACACACTACCACACCCCGCTTGGACTTCAGATTTTCTAAAATTCCAGGATTTTGATACTTCATTAGAACAGTGTATTGACATATCAAATACATTGGTGCCTGGGTTCACAAACTTAGTTCTTTCCATGAGTCTGGTCTCAAACTGAATTGGAAGAGAGCCAAATTCAATTCAGTGATCAGGTTCAATGTTGACCTTATGGGGAAATTTGATTCAGTTCTCATCCAATTTGGTTTGTGACCAGAACTGTGGAAAGAATTGAATCTGTGAACTGAGGCACCACTGTACTTGTGTTTCAGTCGGTAGACAGGGCAAGGATTGGATGTCGGGGAGATGGTTTGCTTGGGGAAGGGCTTGTGTCCAGGATGGGGCTGGGGTCATGAATGGGGTGAATAAAAGAGAGTAGTCAGGGTCAGAAGGGGTAGGTGGCCAGGAATGGACCGGGAGTCAGGGATTGGGTCTGCATCAGGGATAAGGGGGGGACAGTGGTTGGGATGTGAATGGATGTTCTCTATAATGCTTGCTAATTTTAAAAAATTAGGTGTAGCTGGGCATGGTAGTGCATACCCATGACCCCAGTGCTCTGGGAGGCTGAGGCAGGAGGATCTCAAGTTTGAGCCCATTTTGGGCAACTTAGCAAGATAAAAAGTAAAATAAAGCCAGGATGTAGCTCAGTGTGAAGGCACTGGGTTCAATCTTCAGTACCAAGATAAACACTGTTTTGTAGATTTTGTTAAAATGTTCCAGCAACCAAGTAATCACAGCACAATCTTCCGTTTTCCTATAAACTAGTTCCCCTTTCTGCTGAACACAGCTTCTTGCCATCCCCTGCCTTCCTGTCCGGTGACCCAGTCTTCCTAGTTGCAGTAAAAATACCAGCTGTTAATCCAGGACTCAGGCCTTAGGTAGTCAAGTTTAACTCTTTCCCAGCATTTTAATCAGGGCCCTTCAGAGCTGAAAACCTCCCAGACATAAAGGAAATGAAATGACCCTCTCCTAAAGATCACCTTCCAAAGATCTTCCCAGAAAGCCCTCTTTCCAGGGATGACCACTCACCTGCAGACATCGTGGAGTCCGACTTTTGCTGTTACAACACCCTGGGCTTCACCTGCAGAGCTGCCAGGGGCTCACACCTCTCACCATCCATCCTGGTATTCTGTCTTTATTTTTTTTTTATTTTTATTTTTTTTTATTTAAGAGGAAAAAGAGAAAAACACAAAACAAACCAAAGCGGCGTAAGGGTACACGCAATACAGAACTACAAAACAAAACAAAACAAAACAAAACAAAACAAAAAACCATAACAGTAAGAAATTACCTGCTAGTAGATTACACACTATTTTCTTGAAAATAGTTCCTCAAATCACAGTATCAAAGAACACAAGGTGGACATTCAAACAGGGAGACTGCAAACAGCTGTGTTCAATGTTCCAAAAACATTGATAAAGTCAGCTATTTAACACCCCCAAACACACTTGCTGTTATATCCGTTAGAGCTCCTTTTCTTTTTTTTTTTTCCCTCTCTTTTTTACAACAAAATTTACACATCTTGGATTTTATTACTCCTTAGTGCTTATTACTTTCTTTGGGGGGGGGGAAGAATACAGTCAAATATGGCAAAACAAAGCTGTCAGTCAATACCAAGGATAGACGTAGCACATGGTGTAGAACAGAGTACAAGTTTATCAACAATGGTTATCAACGTTGTCCCTTGTTTCCTTAAAAAGAATTGTCTATCTTATTAGATATTATAAAGTTGGACAAAACAGTAGAGAACAAGACCAATAAAACTTAGGCATTGTAAACATTACAGGACTTCCAAAGAAGACAATAGTCAAACCAGAATGGGTATCTTAGTGAATCTTATTGTCTTCAAAGTAGTTGCCTATGTCTTCAAACTTGATACTATCATATAGAATGGAACAGAGTCTAATCAGTCAAAACAAGATCGTGGGAGTACTACAGGACTTCAAAACAAGTTAATAGGAAATCGAAAAGAGTTACTATTTATATATCCTAATTTTTTTGAATTTTTTCTTTAATTAAGACAAACATAAGAAATGACTAAATAATTTTTTTTGAAACAATAAGGAGGAGATTGAGATAAAACAGGACATAACAATATAACAATAGAGGTCACAGCATGACTGTTTCAATAACCTAGTACTTCACCACCTTATAACCTGACTTAATAGTAGTTACCATAGTGTCTTTTTCCTTGAAATATTTGGGTAAAACTTCATATACTCTAGCTTCAAATATTTTCATATCAAGAAGCCCAGAATAAAGCCTTTCTAATTAATGAGTGAAAACTTTATAAGGCTTCAAGGCCACCTAATGGGGAATCATGATTACCACATATTTTTATATATTTGAATCATTACTTACATTAGGGAAACTATTCGGTATTCACACATGCGAGAGGTATTCTGTCTTTAAATTCAACAGCTTGAGGGTAGAAATGAAATTTTTACGAAAAGCAGTAATTGTTAACTTGGGTTTTTAAAAATTAGCTTCTCTCTCTCTCTCTCTCTCTCTCACTCTCACTCTCTGAGACAGTCTTGCTAGCCTGGCCTTGAACTCTCTGTGTAGCCCAGGTTGGCCTCAAATTTGCAGCAATCCTCCTGCCTCAGCCTCCTGAGTCTGGGATTACATGTATGCACCACTGTGCCCTGCACTTAGTTTTTCTTTTTTAAGTTAAAGTAGCTTCCATACATCGCCGAAAATGTGGAATGGCGCTATAGTGCTTATAATGAGAAGCCTTCCAGCCCCAACCCCTGCAGGCAAAGACTGAGTTCAAGTCTCAAAGATGTTTCGCTAAGGGTCCACCTGTTTCTCAGTATTGTGTTTATTCTGCTAGCTCTTGATCCCTCTGCAAGTTTTCTGTGCCACCTCTGGGTTTTTGTTCCGATGACTGAGAAGTTCACGTTCTCTCAGCCCGTCTGCTGCTTCCTCCCAGTGGAACCCAGCACCAACACTTCCTCGCTGTTGTCCCACATGTCACACTTTTGGGTTCAGTCATCCTTTTGTTATAACAACGACACATGAAAAATTACTCCCAGTTGGGTATGCTGTTTGCATTTCTGTTTTTAACATGGCTCTGCTTCCCCAGAAACTGATGATAGGGTTTTCCATTTACTTATTTCAGCCTCTCTTACTGAATTCACATGCATTTGATAATTGTGACTTTATTTAAAGCCTTTAAAAATTTGTGTTTCAGTACCAGGGACTGAGTCCAGGGCTTCGCTCAGGCTACCCCCCCCCCCCCCCCAGCTTCGCCTGCAGCCCGCAGTCTGCTCATTTATGTCTCCTGGAATCCATGCTCCAACATGGAAAAGTTGTATCAGTCGTATTGCTCCTCTTTTCTGAACTGCCTTAAGTAGTCAGTATTTCCAGATGAATTTCACATCTGTTTGTCAGTTAAAAAAAATACCCAACTGGGATTTTGATTTGGATTATGTTGAATCCATAGACCAAGTGGGAGAAAATAGATGTCCTGATACTGCATCTCTTGGTTCATGAGCATGACATTTGTCTTCATTTATTTAAATGCTTAGTTTTTTGTAGAATATGTTTTGTCATTCTGATACACAGATTGGTGTGTATATGTTGTTAGATCTGCCCTTAAGTGTTTTGTGGTTTTTGGGGGGAGCTATTATAAATGGAGTCTCATCTGAGACAAGGTAGTTTTATTTTTTCCTCTTTTATGCCATTTGTTCTTTTTTTCACATCTATTTTATTCATAGATAAAGAAAGAAAGAAGAAAAGTACAACAAAATTTTAAAGTACGTCAATCAGGGTAATAATGGTCCATACATTGCTCATTGTCATCCCCAAATCATTCACCCAGAGACCAAGACATCTGCTTTCAATTGTCCAAACAACACCAGCACAAGTCTTTAGTGAACTCAGAGAAATCAGTAGTACAACTATCTTAACTATTTTTTATATACATATATATACATACACATATCCATGTTTTTTCTTTCAGCCTCTCACACTGATGAAACAGTATGATGTTTACACTTGTGTCTTGTTTACTTCAATCATTTCTACTTCTCTTGCTTCACTAAGACCTCCAACACAATGCTGAACAGAAGCAGAACAGAGCAGATGTGTTAGATTATTCCTAGTCACTTTATTAAATATGGTATTAGCTGCAAATTTTCTGAGCCCCTTCATGGGGTTGAGGAAATTCTTTTTGATTTGGAGTTTGTTGAGATGTTTAGCTATTTATTCATCTCACAGTACTAGTAGGAACTCATTTTATAATTGGTATGGGAAATAAAACTGTTCTGAGGAAAAAGGTTGACCTTCTCCAGAAAGGGGTAAAATGAAACAATATTACTTGGAAAGTTCAACTCTCAGTCTTTTTCAGGAAGTACAGAGTTACGGAGATGCACCGAATGAATGCGATCCCAAACCTACAGACCTTTGAGTCTGTGACCTACGACAATGCGCTTAATTTGTCTCTGCTTCATCTGTAACAATCTCTATATACAGTGGCAGTATTATGAACATTTCAGAAGTGGCGAGTTTGGCTGATCTTTGTAAACTGGGAAGCACTCTGGTATGTTAGGAGTACACAGCAGCCAGCTGCCCAGTGATAGTTGTTACTTTTTTTTTGGCACACAGCTGAGTAATAGTTCCAAACACAGCTCTTCCTGGAGCAGCATAAATTGAATTGGCCTTTGATACTGAGTTGGAGGCTCAGGGGTTTTGTAACAATCCCACAAAAATGACTGTGGCATAGCGGGTAGCCTCTGATCCTAATTACATAGTTCTCCTCCCAGCTGGCCCCCAAACACTCATAATATTTGATATAGAAATAGCCTGGTGGCAAACAACTGCATCAAAAAAGGACTTTACTTCTGATGTAGATAGATGGATGAAGCTAAGAAGATTCTAAGCGATTTAACTCTGACATGCCTTGCAGAGGAGACAAACAGATTTTGAAAACATCCTCAAGTAGTCAGTGATTTTCATAGCATGAAAGTAAATGGATAGAAAAATTGGGACCAGAAGGAATAATGCTAGTAATCAGAGATAGTTGGCAGAGGGTCTCTATTTTCTTAACAGGAAACTGATTTCCAAAGAGCTCAGTGGGGGCTCCTAAAGACGCTCATGTGCCCCCCGTGGTTATCCAGCACAGAACCGGGAGACTCACACACACAGTCTGCCTGTTGGCGAAAGACTGGCCTTGGAAGCACTCAGGTGAAGGGGGAAAAAAACCCAGGCATGATCCTGGAAGTTGGGAGGGCAGGTCTGGCAAACAGGAGAGGAAAGCCAAAGTTGAGGGAGGGTGAGGCAGTCTTCCTTGAATGTGAAATACAAAAACGTCTTGAGCCTGTCTCTCCATAGGCAGGGATCTGCGGCTTGCTTGTTTACCTGCCCGCTGCTGTTCACAACTACGGTGTCTTCCTCAGTCTCTCCATGACCTTTCATAGGTAACATTTTGGTAATACTACTACTACTAATAATAATCATGTGATTTCAAGCAGCAGCGAAAGCAGTATATTTCTCATTTATTTTTATTTTTTGGTAGTACTGGGGATTGAACCCAGAATCTTCAACTGAACTGCATTCCTAACCTTTAAAAAAATTTTGTTTTTGAGAGTCTTGCTGTGCCTGTTAACTGTGGTACAACAGCTTAATTTGAGTAAGAACCACCTAGCGGATTAGTCAAATTCTGTGAGTGTCTGACTGATTGACATGCAAACCAGCAAACTGGGTGAGACTTGCCCCACAGTGGGTGGAACCAGCGAATAAGCTTCTGGCCTGGAAAGAATTAAAAGGGAAAGAGGGCGTGTTCTCTTGCCTGGAGGAGCTCGGATCTTTGCCATTGTCTTCCAGCCTTGCAGCACAGACTCTTTGGTCCACCAGTGATTGTAGTGAGTTTCTAGGCCTTTGACCTTCAACTAAGCTTGGATCTTCTGTTCTGGGCACAGAGAGTCATTTTGGAGTCTTCTACCTCTGATCCCAGAGATGGGCAGCATGCCTCTGATCCCCTCAGCCCTGTTTAAGTACCAGCGGGGTCATCCCTGCCAGCCCCAGGTGGAAATCACCCAGATAGTGACTTGCGTTCTGGGTCTGCCTTATGTGATCCTGGATGCTTAGTCTCTGAGCTTTTGGGTGCTCATCTGTAAGTGGGATTGCTGGCAGTCCTGCCCTGATTGAGAGTAGTCCAGATTTTAAAATCATGAGTGGATCTTAAAAATCCTCCGTCCTTTTGTGGTTACTGGGGATTGAACCCAGGGCCTTGTTGCTGAGCTACAACACTCCTAACTCTGTTTTCTGTTTGGGGTCAGAGACTCTCTGAATTTCTAAAATGCCAGATGGGGCTCAAACTCATGATCCTCTTGTCTTAGTCTCCCAAAGTGCTGGTGTTACAGGTGTTGCCACCATACCCAGCTAATCTTTCTCTCTCTTTTAGGTCTTGGGCTCTGAAGCTAGACAACCTGTCTTAAAAATCTCAGTTCTACCACTTACAGACTTTTGACAAAGGGAATTTCACACACCATCCTTCTAGATCCTTGAACAGGAACAAAGCTCAGTAAATTGCTATGAGGATTAAATTAAATGAGTGCATGAACACACGCTTGGCATTTAAGAGTGGGTAGCACACACCACATTGTGTTTACACACTAGCGGTCACCATTCTCAGGGCTTGCTGTTATTTTGCTGGATTAGTGGGTTTTGCTGAGAAAGGGTGTAAGAGAGACAACATTTTCTGAGACTGCGCAGTCCACAGAACGTCTTTACTCTGCCTTTACGCTGGATTGGTATTTGGGTTGAGTATCAAATTCTAGGTTGGAACTAATTTTCTTTCAGAAATTGCAGGCTCCTCTTGATTTCTTCTAGCTTCCAGGGTTGCCGTCGAGACTTCTGATACAATTCTAATTCTCGATTGTTGTCATGTGACTGAGTTTGCTCTTAGAACCTTTTCGGTTCTTCTCTTTATCTATAGTTTTAGGGTGCATGATGATGTGCCTTGATAGGGGGTTCTCATTCAGTGTGCTGGGAATCTGATAAAGCTTTTTAATCTGGAGACTCAGGTTCTCAGGAAATGTATCACTTCTTTGATACTTCTCTGTCCTTCATTTTCCTTAGTCTCTTTTTATTTTTTTGAGAAATTTTTTTACTTGGGTGTTGAGTTTCCAAGATTAATTTACTGATCTTTTATCACTTTTTGCCCATTTTTAAGTATTGTCATCTTTCTGCTAAGAAATTATTAATAGCATCTCCCAATTTTTTCACTGCAATTCAAGATTTCTGTTATCATATTTCAAATTTTTAATAAACTTTTTCCTGTTCCCTAATGCTCTCTCTTTAAATTCTTGCCTCATGAATGCAATAATAGTCTTTCTCTTCTTCCTCTCTGAGGATTTTACAGTTTTTATAGAGATTTCTTTGACTCCCTTTATTGTTTTTGCTCTAATCACTCAGTTACCACTTACCTGTCTACTTTCTGTCTTCCCAATTTAAGACATCTGTGGTCTTCTCTCACAATATTATTGTTTTCGTACTTTGTGGAATTATAACTCAAAACTGTCACTGTTAGTGAATTTTTTTTCAGTACTGAGTATCCAAGCCAGAACCTTACACATGTGAGGCCAGCAGTCCACACACTGAGCTACACTCCCAGCCCAGTTTTAGTGGATTTTTGAAAGGGAGCAGTTAAATATATTCCAGTCTTTCATTTTTAATATATAATTCCTTTGGATTTAAAAAAAAAAAAGCATACTGGCTTTCAAATCACTCTCAGACTGCCTGGCTACCTTTAGTTCTTTAGTATGATTTCTCCCATTATGTAGGCTGACTGTTGATCATACAATTGTTAGTTCTTTGTAACATCTGATTGGGAAACCATCTCTTGAAGGGTATTTTTCCTCATGAGAATCTTGCCTGTGTCCTGATTGTGAAGAAATGTCCATGGGCACAGTTTTATCTCTGTACGTACTGAAGCCCTATTGGGTCACAGGGTTCAGAGCATTGCTTGTCGCCCTTTCTTAGCCCTTGGTTTCCACAGCATTCAAAGTGACACCTCCATCATCATCCTCATCACCTGCTTCTGAGCTTTGGGATCCAGTAAGCTCCTCAAAGGGCCCACTTTCTTTCATGACCTGTGGCAGGGGCTGACTTAGGGTCCCATCTCAGAGCTGGGGGTACTGGTCTATCCCCATTCAAAGATGGTCCAGCTCCTTCCTGATTCCTGATCTGCTGCAGGGAATCGAGTTGCAGTTCTTTGTCATATGTGGAATTGCTGGACTCACTGATGCTACCATTCTTATCAAGGAGCTTTATGGTCTCCTGTGATCTCAACTTTTATTCACTAATAAGTCCACACATCTTGGGCCAGGGATATAGCTCAGCGGTATAAGCACCTACTTGGCAAGTGTAAGGTCCTGAGTTCAATTCCAGATACAAAAAAAAAAAAAAAAAAAAAAGTCTAAACATCTCTAAGTTCCCTCTTCAGCTCTCTCTATTTCTCTTTCTGTTACTTTTATTTCATTTTGAGACAGTGTCTCAATATGTAGTTCAGACTGGCCTTGAACTCACCATGTAGCCCAGGATGACCTGGCACTCATGGTGCTTCTCCTTGCCTCAGCCTCCTGACTGCTGGGACTGTGGGAGTGTACCATGTCTGACTCCATTGCTTCTGACTGTAGATATTTATTTAAAACATTAAAAATGTGCATTATCTAGTAGGGTGTGTGTGTGTGTGTGTGTTGGTGGTATGTTATGGCTTCTCATCTTCTTCTGTCCACTATAATGATTGGAAGTTAGTAAACATTCAAACAACACAAGAAATGAAAGACAGAGTTTCCCTTTGCATGCTTTATTTCCTTTCTCTGAAGCTTTGTTGAACCAGTCTCCTAGTGGATTTTCCCAGCACCTCCGCCCCCACACAAAGTCATGCTGGAGGATACCTTGATCGGATTTCTAGGTAATTCAGTGCGCACATGTGAGCTGGGGGTGTGAATGACCCCCACATTGTTTCAGAATTATCACACATTCTTCCTGCTCAGCTCAAATCGTGGGGGTGGAAGAAGTAACACTCAGAAGGTAAGTAGGGAGGAGCCTATGAGGAAATGCAGTCATCTCCGCCATGGGAAGGAATCCTGTTGCCCAACAGAAACCTAAATGGCCACATCCGTACCCCACCTCGTCCTTCTGTAAACAAGGTCACCTTCCTGAAAGAGCTGGCTCTGCTCCAACATGCTGGCGTGGAGTGGGAGGGGGAGATTCAGCACATCTCTGGTAAAGGGACATGCAGCGCAGGGCTCCCCACTTTGCCGGCATCCTTGGGCACCCCTTTCAGCTGGGGCCCTGAGTGTGTAGCCTTTCCTGTCCCCTGTCCCCACATGTTAATCAGAGCCAGCTCTCTGACTACGTAGTGAAACTCACATCTACCTTTGCGCTAAGCCCTTGAGACAAAACTGTGCACTGTGGAAATGAAATTTAGGGGGGACAAAGAAAATTTAGGAATGAAGTACATGTGAGGAGTTCATGAAATCCCACCTAAGGTGACAGGAACGAGGAGTCCTAGCTGAGGGCCCTACAGTACCACCAGCTGAGCCTACAGATTTGGAAAAATGCTTCTCACTGACTAAGAGACGTAGAAAAGGAAGGATGTCTGTGTTGGTTGAAAAGTCACCTAAGCTTCGGAAGCCCAGTTTCCTCTTCCATGAAAGGAGATCTAATCAGGTAAGTTACGCTCTAGTTCTGAGGTGACACGTCCTAAACTTCAGGATTCACTGAAATGTACAAATACTGCAGTATCTCTCCGTGGACTTGAAATGCAGATCCACTATCAGGAACCAGGCGCACCAGAGAGGCTGGTTCTCAGCATGAGCTTTCTAGGCAGCTGCCAGGCCAATCTACTGTGAGGCATTTCTGGGAGGCCTTTTGTCTGCTTCCTCCTCTCTCCCTGCAATCCTCCAGTCCCTCCTTCCTGGCCTATCAGAAATTCCTCCCTTCAGGGGCTGGGGATTTAATTTAGTGGCATAAGTGCCTGCCTGGCAAGTGTGAGGTTGTGAGTTTGATTCCCAGCATACCCCTCCCCCTTAAAAAGACGGCTTCCTTCAGAAGGTCCTTTGGGTTGGAGGAACACTTTCCCTTCACTCATCAAGTGTGCAAAGAGAATCTAGAGAAGACTGCGTTCTCCGAGGGGGGGGTCACCTCCCTCTTCGAGGTCATGAGCAAAGTGCTCCACAGGGTGTGGGTGCTAACAGCCGGCCTCCCCCTCTTGTCCACAGCACCTTGACACTTACTTACCTGACCTGCCTTTGGATTTCAGAACAACTTCTTAGACTAATCTGACACATAACATTTGCACATATTTCTGGGACACAGTACTATAGCTCGATACATATACACAAGGTATAATGATCAGTGCAGGGTCATTTGTTAGGAGAGAGGGAGAAACATGGAATCCGAAGGGGTTTGGGCAAGGGGAGAGCAAAGATTTACTGGAAGGGACCCCAAAGATATGCTGCTTTCGTGAAAGGGTCACTTTGATCCCTGAGTCCTTTTTTAGCTTTCAAGACATAAGGAGGACCCTTATGTCAATCCTTCATATATGTGTAATAGTCTCATAGTATTAACAGATTTTAATAATAGTTATCATGCTCTGGAAATTAAAGACTTACCGTGCGCCAAGCAGTGTGAAAGCACCTTTTAGAGGAATTATCATTTTAATCTAATGCTTGCTGAGACTTTATGATAGGAGTTACTATGCTCTTCATTTTACAGGAGGAGGAAACTTGAGGACCTCCCCCAGGGTATCGCAGCAGCAGTTAAGTGGCGAAGGTGTTTGGTTCAGGGCCAGGAGCCTTCAGAGCTGAGATTTGGACTGCTCGGGGACAAGCGGAAAAGCTCTTTGGTGGGGGCAGCCCTGAGCCAGGGCCTGGCTTGGTCTTTCCTCACTCGTTGCAAGATCTGGGTAAGGAATTTAGCTTCTCTGAAGCCCGGACTCCTTTGATGGTGGCAGCCTTAGCTGCACAATGTCAGGGTTCAAGGTGACAGAATTCTTGGACACCTGGTTCAGGCTCCAGTGACAGATGACATTTATTGTCTCTAAGAGCCTTGGGAAGGTGCTCCAGGTGCACTGTGTGGCAGGAAGAGCGGGGTCACCACCATCACAGGATCGGACCACTACAAATTAGATGATTCCTATTTAATATTCTGCAGTTTTTGTGCAATTGCATTGCACTTTTCTGTGCCTGGTCTTCTAACTTTGAAATTTTCTCAGACTTTCTTCTGGCTTCTGGTTATTTCTGTCCCTTCCCTCTCTACCATCTGAGTCCAGCAAGAATTTCTCTCTCTCTGTCTGTCTCTGTCTTTCTGTCTCTCTCTCTCTCCCTTTCTCTCTCTCTCTCTCTCTCTCTCTCTCTCTCTCTCTCTCTCTCTGTCTCTGTCTCTCTGTCTCTGTCTCTGTCTCCCAGCTAGTTATCAGTCTACCTCCTCTCAAGGTTGATGCCTGGGAGGTTCCTCAGCAGTACGATGCCTTCTGACACTGTCACCTGCTCTGCTCCCCCCGCCCTTCCTCTGGGTCCAGAGCGAGGTTAAATTCTCTTCCTTCTGATCAGCTGATGCCTGGTCCAGCCTCTGTCCTTGCAGTGTGGACTTCACTTACCTTTGCCACCCATGTCAGCCTTTCCCAGACTTCCGGCTCCTCCCCTGAGGTTTAGTATGTTGCATTTCTGGGCAGCACTTCTTCCCAGCACTGGACACTATTTATGTCATTTCTTCATTTTTTTGGAAAAAATTACTGAGCAACACATAAGGCCAGATCCTCTTGCTGTAACCCAAGGGGCAATGGGGAGAAAATGAACAAATTCTTGACTTGCTAGAGCTCAGACTCAGGTCTCTCATCTTATTTCTTTCAACCTTAAAAAACCAGACTCAGTGAATAAAAATGAGAAAATTTAGTGGAGCATCATGGTGCAAGGCTGTAATCCTGGTACTTGGGAGACTGAGGCAAGAGGATAGTTAATTCGAAGACAGCCTCATCTACACAGTGGATTCAAGGACAACTTGAGTCACACAGAGAGCTTATCTCAAAGGAAAAAGAAGAATAAAGAGAATTTACTGCATAAAATATCATCTTATAGAAAAATTAGGAAATTAAGGTAAGCTGAAAAAGACAATAAAATAGACTAGACAAGAATTGGAGACAATCAGTGTTAATAAGTAGCTGCCCATCCTTCCTTACTACATATAATACTATTTTTAAGTTTAAATTTTAACATTAATTTACTTTTTGAGACAGGGTCTCACCACGTGGCCCAGGCTGGCCTGGAACTTGTCACACTCGCAGCCTGGAAACTGGTTCTCTCTCATCGCTTCTCTTCCTCTCCAGGTCTCCTTTTTATGCTGGCAACAGTCCTCAGGTGAGTCATCTGTTGTAACCCACCCAAAAAACAAGGCCCCATGATGAAAATCGGGGCAAGACCCCTGAGATGACAAACGAGGCAAGACGTCTTTTTAAAAGAAGCAATTTTATTTTAGCTGGCCCAGCGACACAGTGCAGATAGAGTTTGCAAAGCTGTGCAACTGAGTTAGAGTTTTGACTGATTTTTATAGTTCATTTATGATTAGCTCATTGATCATTAAGTACATAGCGATGAGAAACAGAAACAAGGTGGGCCTTTGTTCCCCTTTGCTTGAGGTCAGAGGCATTTCACAGTGGGTGGTTAGCCAATTCATAGCCCTTGGTGTGCCAATTCCAGGAACATTTGTCTCTCATAAAGGGAACAATGGTTGACACAGCATCATTTGTCTCTTACAAGGGGAACAAAAGTTGACATAGCACACAGGTCACTAAGGGGGGGGATGACGCATTGCAGAACAGCATAACTATGTGGTCAGTTAATTTATAACTATGTGGTTGGTGCTTGGTTACTAGGGTAACGAGCTCAGTACAGAATGACGATATTGCTAATAACTATCTTTATTTTTTGGTCTTTTTTTCCTTTTTATCGGTACCAGGGATCGAACTCATGACTGCCTGCTTGCAAGGCAAGCACTTATGCCGCTGAAGTAAATCCCCAGCATCTATAACTATCTTTTAAAGTAACTATTTTTGTTAATTATCTTTTAATCAATTATTTTAATTTTTCAACATCTTAGTATAACACCATCTACACTCAGCACCATGCTGACTCAGTTCTGCTGGTGTTTAAATTGACCACCCGTTACCAATGGTCTATACCCAGATTGAGCTCAAACTCACCATTCTCCTGCTTCAGCCTCCAAATCCCTGGGAATACAGGCATGTACCACTATGTTCAGTTTAACCCATCTAGTCTTGTAAACAAGGGTATGGGAAGCATTTTTGCCCCTAAAATTTTATGAAAGAACTTGGCCGCTTTTCTAGGACAAATACTATATTTCAAAGTAGAATCTGGATGAAAGGGAGTACATTTTAGACTGTGGAAACATATTACCAAATTCATTCATTCAACAGATTACTAGTGACCACAGTTTCCCTGGGGCTGGAGTAGGTGTCAGAGGTATGCAGTGTTCCAAGCAGATATGGGCTCTGTCCTTCTGGGGCTTACGCTCTGGTCACAGCAGACATGTAGACATAAGTGTGAAGTCAGGCCCTAAGTAGTGCTTTGAGCAAAGCAGGGTGAAAGAGTGGGAGGTGAGGGGTCCTAGTGTAATTGGGGTGGTGAGGGAAAGATTCGATATTAGGTGACCTCTGAGTAGAGACTTGAAGGAAGTAAACTAAGTCCTGGGAGGTCATTCCAGGCAGAAGGGACGGCAAGTGCAAAGGCCCTGAGCCAGCACCATTCTTGGCTCCAAATGAGGAGGGAGCTTGAAGGCAAGGAGGGCAGGGAGGGCTTTGAAGGAGATGATAATAGACAGGGAGCTGTGGGCCAGGTCAGGTGGGGCTACATTGGCCAAGGCTGGGAGCAAAGTTTTCATCAAGCTGACTGCAGGTGGAGAGGCGACTGCCACCATTCTGGAAAGAGACGAGGGTGCCTCGGCAAGGAGCCAGTGATGAGAGAGGGCCGGATCTCCATTCCCACAGTAGCATATGTCAGCACAATGTCCTCACTTGCCACACTTCCTCCTTCAACTTCCGTTTCCTGTGGGCTTTTGCTTCCTTCCTGCATCTTCTGCTTCTTTTGGTCTCTTTTTTGGGCTCTTCCTCTTTCCTGTTTCAGTCCCTTGAATGCTGACATTCTCCCAGATTCTAATCTCTTCGCTTTTCTGTCCTTCCTCTATTCTCCAGGTTCCCTGGGGATGTCCTCTACTTTGGTGGCTCTAGTTCTCAATGCGTGAGAGTCCCTGAAACACCTTTGTAGGCTAGCCAGACTTCCCTGGACTTCCAGAGCTGGGATCCCCAGTGCGCACTGCCGTACCAGCTTGTAGGCTAGCTGGGAGTCCAGAATTGAAGCCAACATCTTTCTCTCAAACCTGCCCCTCTCAGGCCTCTGTCCAAGCTGCGGGATGAAGGATCCCTGTGACCCCCTGCCTCCTCACTGCCCTGGCCTCATCTGGCTGAGAGCCGAGTCCTGTAGATTTCCCCTCTGAGATGTGTGAGCTCACCTCCTGTCTCTTCCCAGCTTCCTGTTGGTTCTCTGTCCAGACTCTCACCCTCTCTATGATGACCTCATGATCGGATCCTGCCTTGAGCACCCACCCCTTGCAACTTACTCGCATACCAGCCCTGGGATCGATTGCACTGTTCTGCTTCGGGTTCTCCCAAGGTCCTGATCCACTGAGAATTCAAACGCTCTAGCATAGTGTTCAAGGCCCTTGGTGGTCTGGCCTTGCCTACTGGACCAGGCCGGTGATCTGTCTCACTTTTACCTCTAACATGGTCCGTTTTATTGGCCAAACTGGATTCCTCAGATTCCTCCGAATATAGCATGCAATCTAGATTTCTTTGGCCGTATGTGACAGAAGCCTGCTTTAATGAAGCCAAAGCCAGAGGGATTTAGTAGAAGAATCCAAGGCATTTGGTAGATCCAAAGGATTCCAAGAGGCACCAGGAGCAGGAGTCTGGCTCCTTTCGCAGGCTCTCTCTCTTTAGTGCTACTGAGTCCTCGGCTCTCCTGCATTTAGCAGGTCCGTCTCGCTCTTCTTTCAGGTTCACCTGTGATGTCTGATATCTTTTGCCCACAGACACATCCCAAGTTTACATCGTCCAGATCTCATGAAAAGTGCATGTAGCGGGCAGCTCGGTCTCCCATTTCCAAGAGATAACAATGCTACGGTCAGGGAGGTGACATCAGGTAAAAAGATGCAGCTTGAGCGGGAAGGCTTGGATGATGGCCCCGAAGAATTCTCTAAACTCGCCATGCTGAGCCTTTGCTATACCATTCTTGGCATGCATACCCATCCCTGCATTTGCACAGGGCTCAATTCTGTTCACACTTCAAGAGTTAGCTTGAGGGCTAGGCTCCTGGAAAACATCACTACCTTTGTATGACAGGCAAGCGACGATGGTGAGGTACAGCCTGTGTTAGCGCCACAGCTAGGAACTCGAGTGAACTTTGAATTTTATATCAACATCTCTGTGCATAAAGCTCAGTTCACATCACTATATCTGTGAAGTCAGAACAAAGCTAAAGTTTTAAATTGGTATGAATAGCTAGTATTGGATAGAACTTACCACATTGTAGGTATTGGGTTAAGTGCTTTGTTCATATTAACTAATGTAATCATTGACACTGCCCTGGGAGGCTTGCTCTTTAATTCATAAGTTTTGGGGTGGGGGAAGTGGTTCTGAAGATTGAAGCCTAGGCCTTCCACTAAGCTACATCCTCAGCCCCCACTTCTTATTTTTTTGTTTGGTGACAGGCTCTCACCAATTTACTAAGTTACCGAGAAGGGATTTGAACTTGTCTCAGCTTCCCAGGGTGCTGGATTTAGAGGCAGGCACAACCTTGCTTGACTAACAAGAATTTTTTAAGTGGTTGGGGGGTTGGGCATGATGGTGCAGGCCTGCAATCCCAGCATGGGGAGGCTGAGGCAGGAGAATCGCCATGGGTTCAGCCTGGACTACATTGTGAATTCAAGGATAGCCCGAGATAAATAGTGAGATTGTAGCTCAAAAAGAAAAGATAAAATGGTGGTGGTGGTGAGTATTTTATAACATTGGATATTCAAATTCTGGGCTTATGTTCCTCATGATGATGCAGTTTCCTTGCCAAGCACAGCCTTTTCTCCATGTAGGACCTGCTGGCCACTGCGGGCCTTAAAAATCTTTGTAGTTGCATCCAAGCACTGGGCTTATTCGGCCTCCTCCTGGGTCACATTTTGTTTCTGTGTTTGATGTTTGGGAAGAAGACATGCTTGAGTACCTTGCATTTTTAGATCCATTTCTTTACTCAATTTCACATAAATGCCTGTGGGCTCCATTTCTGACACTTCCAGAAAAAAGTCCGTTTCTCAGGCACACCAGAGAGAATGAAGAGCTTCTTGGGTCACCTGTGGAAAGTTTTGCAGGGCGTCACAAACAGTGCTCCTGAGGGCAGGACTGTCAAGCACTTGGGGCCAGCGGGCCAGCAGGGGTCACGTTGCTTCACAGATCAGGTGCAGGTCACCCTGCAAGTGCTGCAGCCTGAGTTACCTACTTCTTTCAAAATGACAGGACGGGAGTGGGGGTGTGGCTACTGCCATGCAGGCCTGCAAAGCTCACACCAGGTGCTGATACCTTACCTTACAAAGCCCTGTGCAGTCATACTCATGTTGTCGCAGATGTCTGTAAATCCCATGGTAGCTCCTATTCTGGGCTCGCTAAGGGTCTGTGCATGGCTGTGTCAACCAAAGAGTTTGCTCCTTCCATTTTCCCCTGCAGATTCTGAAGCCAAGAGATACACACTCCACACAACTTCCTAAGAACTCAAATGGTAGACTGGGATTTAGCTCAGTGGCACAGCACCTGCCTGAGTTCAATTCCTGGCATTCCCCCCTCCCGCCCCCCCAAAAGAACTCAGACAGCTGTGGCTCAAAGTCACTTCTTTTTTTTTTTTTTAATTTTATTTAAGGAGAAAAAAAAAACAGAGAAAGGGTACAAGTTATACAGATTTACAGAAAAAAATAAACAGTAGGAAATCACTAGTTAATGGATTACACATTGTCATCCCAGAAATAACTGTTCAAGTCACAAAACTAAAGCTTGTAAAGTGGACATTCCAACAATGATACTGCAAACACTTCTGTTCAATGATCCAATAAAACTCAGTGATATAATTTTCTATCTTATACACTTAAATATACATGCAGTTATATTATGTAGAGTACTTTCTTTTCCTCTCTTTTGTACAATGACTATTACACATTTTGGGTTTTATTGCTCCCACGATTCTTACTACTTTTTTGGAAGAGAATAAAACCAAACGTGACATAACAGAACAGAGTCGGTCAAATCAAAAGGGTGGACATAATAGATTCAAAGTCACTTCTAAGAATATCATTTGGAATTGACCTGCCTTTTTTTTTTTTTTGCTGCTTTTTTTCTTAAAGCCTTAAGTAATGCTTAGCTTTTTAAGCCCAAATGTACTAACTTGTTTAATTTATAGGGAAGGATTCTCATAGGAAAAATAAACACCATTTGTGACTGTATTCTGTTTTTTTTTTTTAGACAAGAAAATGGCCTGTGTATTTCAGGTTGGGGTTCCCAGGGAGGACCGTGACAGTGGTGCACTCTCCCAGTTACCAGCCCAGTGCGAAGGAGGCTCCTGTTTCTGCCACTGCCAGGGATTTCTGGGTGGAAGTGGGGAACACAATCTCCAGCTGTGGCCCCTTGGCAGCAGAGCACCCCAGCTTGCTCCTGGGTCTGTCTTGCCTTGTTCTCTAAGCTTGGGGGTGGGGAGTGTGCAGTGCCAGGAGCAGGGGTGGCCCTGTCTGGGCAGGCTCTGTGGTGTGGTTGTCACTTGCATTACCAAGATGCTGTCTGCATTGGAGTCGAATCTTGTTCTCAACCTCCGAGCTACATCCAGAGGTTACTAATCTCCATATTATCATGAGGCCTTAAAACTTTTTTTTGAGCACCTTTGGTGCAAATGTTTTCCTTGAGCTGTATCAAAGCAAGAAATCTGTCCGCACATCACAGTCTAACTTTGATGGGAAGCTTTTATGATTTTATAAGGCAGGATTAGATATAACAGTTACATTAAATTTAGTAACTATAGGAAGAAAGGGAGAAGACAAAGCTTGGGGAGGGATAAAGTCCCCTGCATAGTGTTCCTGCATCCACCTTCTCTCTTTTGGCTCAGTGCCCTCAGCACACAAGCCTGGCATATTAGGGCTCTCACAGCAGCCCTCCCTTGACCCTACACTCTGCCAGCCTGGCTCAGCTCCTCTGCCTCACTTGGCAGCTCAGCTCTCAGTCGCACAGACACATCAGCGACACTGAGCAGTGTCTCAGTGCGAACTTAACTGGGGCCCACCAGGAATTCAGATGGTCTGGCCCCCCTGAAAGCAGTCATCTTTAAGGGCAAATCTGTCATTAGGGCATTAAAGCAAGGCCCAGAGGCCTGCCATAGCTCAGCTGGCTCCCAGCACATGTGGTGGACGCCAGGCAGGTGGACAGTGCAAGCACCCATGTCAGGTTCCTCAGCAGCGCGATGCCTGCTCTGCTCCCCCCGCCCTTCCTCTGGGTCCAGAGCGAGGTTAAATTCTCTTCCTTCTGATCAGCTGATGCCTGGTCCAGCCTCCTGTCCTGTGCAGTGTGGACTTCACTTTCCTTTGCTACCCATGTCAGCCTTTCCCAGACTTCTGGCTCCTCCCCTGAGGTTTAGTATGTTGCATTTCTGGGCAGCACTTCTTCCCAGCACTGGACACTATTTATGTCAGTTCTTCATTTCTTTGGAAAAAATTATTGAGCAACACATACAGGTCAGATCCTGGTACTTGGGAGACTGAGGCAAGAGGATAGTTAGTTTGAGGCCAGCTTGGGCTTCATAGTGAGTTCAAGGACAATTAGAGTTACACAGAGAAAGCCTGTCTCAAAGGAAAAAGAAGAATAAAGAGAAGCTACTGTATAGAATTAATTTTGTATAAAAATTAGAAAATTCAGATAAGCTGAAAAAGACAATAAAATAGACATTGGATATTCAGATTCCAGTGTGTGCTGTTAAACTGACTTGGCACACGGCATAACACTCATTCATCGCCCTCCTGTCGGGGCTCTTGCTTTGCAGCAGTAGAGGCAAACAAGTGGTTGGCTAATGTCTTAGTTACTTTTCTCATTGCTGAGACAAAATACCTGACACTCAAAGCCAAAAGGATAAAGTTTTATTTGTCCCATGTTTGTGGAAGTTTTCCCTTAGTTAGCTGACTCCAGGGCAGGATGGCACATGGCAGGGGCAACCACTCATGGTAGCAGAGGCAGCAGAAGTGGACGTGAGGAGGACAGCAGCCTCTTTCTGCCCCTTTTATCTACTCCGACTGCTGGGATAGGGTGGTGCAGTCAGTGGATGGATCCACCCTTAATCCCAGCACTCTTAATCCCAGCACTGGACCCTGAACTGGAGGTAAATTCAGCTATCTATGTAAAGTCCACCCCCATGGCCACATGAGGATTTGGGGGGGGTATAGAGAGCCCTCTTGGTCCTTGTCACAAGATGGCAGGCAGAAAACCCTGAGAAATCAGATACTAAAGAGAAGAAACCTGAAGGCAAGAAGGCTGATGCCACTGGCACTGGTAAGAAGGGTAATGTGAAAGTTAAGAGTCCAGGGAGGGGAAGCCCAGCTGCAATTCAAACCCAGCCCTGGTTAGAAGAATTGGCAGACACTCTTGATCTGCTATGTGTTCCAGAAAGGCTTTGTACAGGAGAAAATACACAGCTGCTAAATCCAAGGCTGAGGAGAAAAGTAAGGAAAAGGTTCTTGCCTCTGTTACAAAATCAGTTCGTGGTGTCAAGAATGGTGGCATGCAGGTGGTTAAGCTTTAGAAAACACCTACATACTACCGGACCGAAGATGTGTCCCAAAAGCTGTTGAGCCACAGCAAAAAATCCTTCAGCACGTGAGGAAACTGCAAGCCAGCATCACTCCCAGGACCATCTTGATCAGCCCCACATTAGGCACCAAATAGAGACAGCCCTTCCCAGTCCTTCTCTCCATCTGGGAATCCTATATTCATAATTCCAAAAGAAAGTTATTGGGGTTCCAGTGAGTTAATTCCAATCTACCAGTTCCAGTGCAGCCCAAGATGAGAGTAAAGACACTGAGACATTTATTGTTATAGGGAGCCTAGGGGTCCTAAAGCCAGCCAGGATGAGGGTTCACCACAACAAAGGCCATGACTCAGGGCCCACTCCAGGTTTTATTAATTCTCCATGAGGGGAGTGGCTCGGGGATGAGTGACAATGAGAGTGGCAGGAAGTGCCCTGAGTCCCCTGAGCTGGGCTAGGTAGGAGGACTGAGATCACCTCTGCCATATGCAGAGAGTAATTTGCATAACACAATTGAGGTAGTATCTAGTGTTTTGGGGTTGGTACTTCAGCTCTGGTGGATAATCTACTTTGCCCTGGAAGTCAGAGCTTCTTATCTCAAGGCTTGATCCCAGCTGACAGTGTGGAATAGTGATTCTTCCTCCTGCATGGCTCAGTCATGTTTTTTTGGGAGTCATGGGGCCTGGACTCCCAAATGTTTGCCTTACTTCAAACATTACAGATGGGTTCTTCAGCCAGCCCTATTTACACTGCTTAGAGCCAACCGAACACATAAAGAAATGGCCCAGCCAGCTCTGTACACTTCTGTACATGGAGACACGGCCAAGTTTAGTCACAATGGAGACAATCGCTTCTTCTCCACAGGGAGACATCCAGACCCAAACCACTACACAAAGCCCAAACTATTTGTTCTCTGACTCCTTACAGTAAAAAAAGTAAATCCCTCCCCACTGTGTCCCCCAAGCCTGCAGGCCCCTCCCAAGGCCATCACTTTGATACAGAAGCACAAAGATACCCACACACATACCCCTTTCACATGGTAGTTAGCATATTATTTTTGGGACAGGGTCTTGCAACTATGTAGCCCAAGCTGGCCTAGAGCTCGCAGTGAGTGCTGGGATTAACAGACATGCAATACCATGACCAACTTGGTGATAGTGTTATTATCAGTAATCATTTTTCAGCTGTGTACCAGTACTTGGGTGGACCTTATTTCTTTTCTTTGTTTCTGTAGTAGCTTAAACCCAGGAGCGCAGAACTACATCCAAGCCCTTTTTATTTTTGAGATGAGGGATATAACTAGTCAGTTTTACACAGGAGGAAACTGTGGCACAAAAATTTAAGTAACTAGAGTGGGGTGTGTGTGCAAGAAGCTGATCCCAGAGTTATGATGTTTTTTGGTGGGAGGAGGAATGGATTGAACCCATGGCCTTTCCACTGAGCAGAATCCCATACCTTTTTATTTTTACCTGAAACAGGGTCTTACTAATTCATTAAATTGCCCAGGCTATTTCAAATTTTTAACCCTTCTGTCTCAGCCTCCCAGAGCGCTGGCTCACAGGTGTGTGCTACAACACTGATTGGGAGCTACACCCTTAATCCTTTGCTATCCATTTTAGAGTTTGTTACTTTTCCTCCAATGCTACCTGCTACTGGCTGCTTTTTTTTTTTTTTGTCTTTTTCCTTTTTCATCGGTACCGGGATCGAACTCACGACTGCCTGATTGCAAGGCAAGGCGCTTATGCCGCTGAGCTAAGTCTCCAGCCCCTTATTGGCTGCTGTTTTAGTGCTCCATTTCATCATGCTTTGATGGGGCTTTTCTTTTAGCACAGCTTTATGCTTCCAAGTTAAAAAAGGAAACCTATCTCGATGTGGGTGTACAATATCTTGGCATTTAAAGATCTTGCAAGATGCTCTCATGGAGCCAGCACCACATATTTACCAGTCCTGGGTAATGGTGGGAATAAATGAATAGATGAGAGTCACTTTGGGACTGTGCTCTCGATTGTACTCCTGGCTCCCCCCCCCGCCCCCCGCTGAGTCTATCTGCAGGTACTGGAGGACAAAGCCAAGGTGACAACCTTTTACTCCCACTGTCAGTCCTAGTGACTGGGGAGAAGCTTCCTGTTGTGAGAAAAGGGTAATGAAAAAGGGGAACTAGCTGACCAGGGTTCACGGTGGTTTATGTCACCTGTAATTTAAGACCTCGGGGGAGGGCCCACAGCTCTGGCCTTCAAATCGCCCACCTGTCCCTAAGAGACGTTAACCAAGAAGAGGGTCTAGGAGCTCCCTTCCAGCTGGACAGTCTAGGCTTCGGTACAGCAGGTGAAGGCTGCTGCTTATGCAGTGGGGAGTGCCGAGAAGCAAGCACAGTGTGCGTAGCACGCCTGTGACCTGACGTCTGAAGATGACTTAGCAGAATCTTTCCATAAACAGAAAGCTTTGGTGCATTCCCCCCCCCCCTCGCCCCGTTCCCAGAAACTGCCATTGCACTGAGGTTCCTGAGCCTTGCAGAAGCTGCCTGGGAACCAAGTTTATGCACTTCTGGCAACTGAGTTGGATCGGTGGGCAAATGCGGTGTTGGGCAAAGACCAGCAGTGGGATCCACAGAGACACAGCCAGCTGTGCGATGCAGGGCAGCAAATGCCTCGGCATAGTGCTGACTGCGGGATGACGAATTATTATCAAGGGGGACTGGACACAGAACACAGACAGGCCCCTGGTGGGAGCCAAGCCTTAACCCAGCCTGTGGGCCTGCTTGGCCTGGAGCCAGTGTTGGGGGGAATCCGGCCAGGGGAACTGTCTAACTCATAGTTTGCAAGGTCCTGTTGAGAAATCAGCAGCATGTCTGGCTTGTCCGAGAAGGTGCCCTGCAAACATACCTAAACCACTGGGGGAGAGCCTTACACTGGCACCCAGGTCTCAGTCCCCCACCCCAGCTGCTCCACCTCAGGCAGATGGTATGGTCAGGAGGAGATGACAAGGCCAGGCCACCTTCCTTTGGCTAGGAATCAGCAGCAGCTGGGGCTTGGAGATTGAAAATGTATGTGGAGAGAGGAAGTAGGAGACACACCTACCTGACAGAGAAAGAATCTCTTGCACAAATAACTCTTGTTTCCCACAGGGCATTTGTCATCTCCAGTTTGGGTCACTCTGTATACCCCGTTTCCAGTGTGTCTTAAATTTGGGTCTTGATCAGAGCCATCTGGGGCTCCAGGCTCCCAAGAATCCCGAGTAGCTCTACAGCCTTACTGGGGCTGGGATCATCACTGTACCCTCCCTGGAGCTGCGGTGTGAGCAAGAAATCTTGTTTAGTCCCCCACACCCTGCTGTACCGTGTTTTCTAGGATGCAGACCCACTTGACTCCCTGGTTCTCTGACTTCCGATTCCTGGCAGGAAATCAGGTTGTGCAGTTAGAGAGAAGCCCAGGAGGGAGGCAGACTGGGCGGAGCCTAACCGAGTGTAGATCAGCCAATGGCAAGCCAGGTAGGAAAAACTTGGAGGACCCTGAGTAGAAGTGTCACTGCCTTTACTCCCTGTGGACTGTCCCGGGGGAGGCTGTGTGGGTTGGCCCGCCTCAGGCAGCCCTTGCCTGCTCGCTTGAGCTGCCTGCTCTCACTCTGCCTGTCAAGGTCAAGGGATGCTAATAGCACTCTGCTGTTGCTTATCTTGGGGCACTGCACCCGTTCTCAGGACTGTCACCAAATCCTCCCTGCGCTTTTGTTAAAGGTCCTTTTATTTAACTGTTACTGAGCTTGAGCAAACTCCTTGCCCAGCCTGACTGTGTTATCAAGTAAGTTCCAGCAACACCTTGATCCGCTCAGGAGTCATTCTGAAATCTATCTTAATTTGTTTTTCCTGGAACTGGGGATTGAACTCATACTTGCCACTGAGCTACATATTCAGACTGTTACAAGTGTTATTTTGAGACAGGGTCTTGGTATGTAACCCAGGTGGTCTCAATCTGTGACCCTCCTGACTCAGCCTCCTAAGGACTGGGATTACACATGTGTGCTTCCAGGCCTGGCATCAATTTGTCTTTTAAGTAAGGAGCTCGTTTTAAGCATAGAGAACTTTCAGAATTGCTGCTCTATGGCCACAGTGCTGCTTAGTCCTTTTGTGGTCTACTGCCAACCGGTTGCCTTTATTGCTTAACTCATTTGAGAATTCGGTGGCTTTAAAAAAGAAAACCTGGGGGGGGGGACCCTGATCTTCTTGTTCACTGAGCGACTATAAGACATAG
Organism: Cavia porcellus; assembly: GCF_034190915.1. Lineage (NCBI taxonomy): Eukaryota > Metazoa > Chordata > Mammalia > Rodentia > Caviidae > Cavia > Cavia porcellus. The sequence continues at coordinate 55,114,692 of NW_026947509.1, read as the reverse complement.
CAGTGGGTGTACCTGCACAGCCAGGGCTCCTCATGTGTAAGGAGGGTTACTCTCACGACAGCTTGGTGAGTCCCACCCATATCCGATACTCGGCATCTTCATTGTTGGAAAAATCCAGCCCTGAACAAATGATTGCAAATGTGCAAACTGATCGGGAATATTACTTCACTCTTCAGTTCTCCTTGCACTAACACTTATCAGCTGCTCAGTGTGTCCCCCGCCAGCCTCAAAGACATCTTTAAAAGCATTTATAAAGCCACGTGTATTATAGCGATTTCTAAACCAAAGTGTAAGACATTTTACCACAATGCTGTTCTACTTTCCCTTTCGTTCAACGTTGTTCTGGAAGATCTTTTCATGTCCATTCATAAAACTCTTTTCTTAATTTTTTTTTTTGTGTGTGTGTGCAGGGAATGGAAGCCAGCGTGGAGCCTGGAGCTGGCAGGACAACCTGGAAGAATGATGGGTTGCAGGGCAGAATGGCAATGACCGATTGCAGTCCCCTGGGATACGCTGGAACCTGTACGGGTCCAAGTTCGGGGCAAGCATGGCCAGCAGGGGCCAGACCCTGCAGCTCGAGGAAAACACGCATCTTAGTGCTACATGGTGGGAGCTGGGATTCATTGTATTGTTCTATTCTGTAGCCTATAGGTGTAAATATTCTGCAGCTGCTAGAATGTATTATGTTATTAGTCATTAAAAAAAGAGAAAACAACTTAGAGAAAGTAATCAGAAGGACAAAGAGTTGGATCATTTGTAGGAATTAGTGCAAGGAAGTGAGTCCAAGCTTTTTACATCCTGTAGTTTGGGAGATCAGCTCATAACTCAGAAGATGTTACCATCCCTGCCTGCTAGGAGAGTGAATGGATAACATCTTTACGTTCTGCCTACTTTAGGTACCCACTCTCTGATCTGGAAAAGCTGTCTTACAGAAATACCCACATAGGGGCCACATGGGCGTGGAATTTTTGCTACAGCATTATTTGTAAAAGCCTAAGCTTTGGAAATGTCCATAGGGGGTTTATATAAATTATGATGCACCATCCACACCACAGGCACACAATACAGAGATTTAGAAGCACAGTTAAAAACACCAAGTTAAAGATGCTGGAAGAGAGGCCTGAGTTTTGTGAGTCCATCCATTGAAGGTCCCAGAGAAGGCAAACCTATGGGGATAGAATGCAGACAGTGGTTCCCAGGGCCAGGAGTGAGGCTGGGACTGACTGTGATTAGCCCCAGGGGTCTTTTGAAGTAAAGGATCTAAATCTGGATTACAGTGATATTTGTAAAACTCCATAAATGTAATAAAAATCATTGGCTTGTGCTAGAGTTTGAACATCTGATCAAAATTCATGTTGAAATGTATTTGTCATTAAATAAAAGAAGATAATAAAAGAACATAGGGAAACGTAGGGAAATAGATCTTTTGCAGTAAGGATGGTGACCAAGACCTGGAGGGGGAAGAGGAGAGAAAGGGAATGAAAAGAGAATTAAAATGTGTTATGTACCATCATGTACTGAGAACGTGTACTAATAAAATATAAAAATTGAGGAAAAAAGAAAAAATGCCCTATTATAAAGGTACTAAGATCTGGGGCCTTTAAGGAGTACAGTTCAGCATGGATTAATCCCACTATGTCAGGAGTTGGTTAGTTACGCTGGAAGTGTTTTTTTTTTTTTTTTAATCAGTACTGGGATTGAACCACGTGCTTGCAAGGCAGGTGCTTATGCCACTGAGCTAAATCCCCAGCCCTATGCCCAAGTTTTAAAAAAGGACCAGCTTAGCCAGTTGTGGTGCCACATGTCTGTGATCCCAGCATCCGGGAGGCTGAGGCAGAAGGTTTGACATGAGTTCAAGGTTAGCCTGGTCTCCATACCTGTTTCAAAACACAAAACAAAATGAAACCCCAAAATAGATGGGTTTAGGCCAGTCCCTCATCCCTTCTCTCTTTTTCCCTTCAATGCTGGAGATCAAACCAAGGGCTTTGCACATGCTATGCAAACTCTCTGTCACTGAGCTATGCCTCAGCTCCTTACTTTACTTTACTTTGAGAGACAATCTTGCTAAATTGCCCGGGCTAGCCTTGAACTCACTACCTGACTGCCTCAGCCTTCCCCAGAGTTAGGATTTCAGGTGTGGCCACTGTGCCCGGCCTCTTTTGCATATGCTCACTTGCTCGTCCTACATTTTTTTGCCACCACACAAAGATCCTTTCAGATAGCAGTGCTGGACTTCCCAGCTTCCAGAATTACAAGCCATGTAACCTTCTATTGTTTATAGATCATGCAATCTATGGTATTCAGTTATAGCAGCAGAAAGTGAGCTGAGACAGTTTGTTACTTAAAACAGATGGTGAATCTTAGAGTCAGTGAATTATATCTCAGTAAAGCTGTGTACAAAAATAATTAGCAAGCAATGAAATAAAGCAAGGAGGGTAATTCACTGGGCATGCTTAGCCTGTGCAAGGCCCTGGCTTCCGTCCCCTGCACTGTCCCCACCAAAAAAAGGTAAGACTTAGAAAAGAGTTTTAGAAGAAAAGAGTTTTAAAATCAACAGCGTGAAACAGCCTGTCTCAGTGGCTCCCACAATGGCACAGGGTAGGATTCCTGCCACAGACCTCTCCCTCCCGCTCGTGGCACTGTGACTTGGGTTGACCCCTGACTGAACATCGGTAACTTCAAGAGAGAAGTTGGATTTGCTTGTCTATGAATTTTCTGTTGTGCTTGAAGATCTCCTTAATCATCCCCTTGCCAGGTCAGAGCAGGGGACGCAGCCTGAGCCTGCTGCTGCCACATCTGTGTCCCTAAGCCTCAGCTGGTCCTTACCAGCTGAGTGGAACCCCAACACCCTCAGGTCTAGGTACTGATGAGTATAGGTGCAGAAAACATAGACAGTGCTACCCACATGACTGCAATTTATAATTCCCCACCAACCCTGTCTGGTGCCTGAACTGTCACTGCCACAAAAGCAAAAGTGATTTAAAAAATGAGCCAAACTAGGAATTTTTATTTCAACTGTCCCACTCTGCAGTCATGAGGTTTTGGTCAGGGTGCTTTGCTCGGGTCTCTGTTTCCTTCCTCATGTAGTGAGAGAGTTGGCCTGGGCATCCTCAGGCCTCCCAACTCTGCTGCTGCATGGCGATGGGACTGCCCTGCAGTCTGTAGGCCCTGAGTTTGAATACGACAGGTAAATTAGTGGCGCTTCTCAATTAATGTCCCCCTCACATAGAGTGGAGTTGGTCTTGGTTTGCAGAACAGGCTCATCCAGCGGAGACTGTGGATTGTGGCAGGCAGGCATCATAAACTGGGGGTGGGGAGTGTGACAGATAAAAGGATGGGTGATGTTGGTGTGAATAGAAGAACAAATCTCGGAAGCAAGAAGGACTGGAGAGCGGCAGATCTGGCGGAGAGCGCTGATCCTTAGGCCGTGGGACTGAGCTTTGGGTCTGGAATGTGGGAGAGAAACAGGAGTCAGCAACTCAAAGGCTGCTTGGGTTAGCCCTGACCCGGTGCTGGAAACTCTTCATGCCAGGACAGGGGAGAAGGGGGGTGGAGGGAAAGGCAGAGAGAGAGAGAGAGACAGAGACAGAGACAGAGAGACAGAGAGAGACAGAGACAGAGGCAGAGAGAGAAAGAGAGACAGAGACAGAGAGAGACCAGAGTTCACTTCTGTGCTCTTCCAAGTTCCATTTGAGCCTTGCTGGTCCCAGGCTCACTGTATAGCCTCCTTTCTCCCTGAGAACCTCATTTCCTCCAGGCCTTGTTCGAGGAGCAAAGAGTAGAGTCCTGGAATAGGATCGAGGCTTATTTGGCCTCCTCCCTCTAAGAGTCACCCAGGGAGTCACCTGCCTGTGGGTCTCACCCAGGCAGCACCCTGCTGGTCTTTCTGGTCTCTCCAGAGTGTTGGGTAAATACTGGTCCTTCTGCATTTTCCCCCTGCTGAATTGGAGGAGCAGGAGCAACTGAGTCATACTTAATTGTGAATTTAGTGAAGTCCCTGGCAGAGGATGAGTAGGGAACAAGGGCTGGCTGGCGGGGGATTGATCCTGCTTGCTGAGCACGATGGGAAAAGCACTTTGCAGAGCTGTGAGTGGAAGTTCCTTCCCCTCGAGCAGGGGCAGGGCTTCTCCTGCCTCCCCACTGGCTCATGCAGCGGTGAGATTGGGGTGGTTTGGTAACTGGGGGTGTTACCTCTCTCTTGGCTTCTTACTACCTTAGCAAAGCCCCCTGCTATCCCCAATCCCTGTGAGCATGAGCTTGGCCAGGGCAGGGCTCTGGCTGGCTCTCTCTGTCTGTTGGGTGCTGCTATATCCCAGCCTTCAGGGACAGCTGGCCCTCAACACCTATTGAAGCAGTGATTCAAATCCCTTGCTGCCTCCGACTGATTACAGGTCATTTCCCATCTCCTCACCTGCCTGCTGTCTTGCCGTGGATTCAGCGATGGGCATGTGTGTGTCACGCACTCAGTGGGAGCTGCTCTTTGAGGTCAGGAGGCCTTCCTGCCCTCTGGGTTCCCGATCAGGCTGATCGATGACCCTCCTGCCCTGCTACCTCTTCTAAACCCACCAGGATGCTCCTGACTACTGGTTGACCCACAGACCTGAGGAGAAGCTCAGGGCCCCAACACATTTTCCCCACAATCCATGCTCAGCAGTGGGGTCTTGGGGCGGGGCGCATGAGGAGTGGAAAGGCAGGTCTCCATCTCCACCCCAACCATCTCTCTGTGGACCCAGGAACAAGCAAAGGGACTTACTTCCTGCAAGACCCTCACTTTAGGACCTCTTCTCACCCTACCTTACCTCTCAGTAGCAGTTGGAGTGTTTTTGGTAGAAGTAATGAAATAAATACCCAACTAAAACTGGTTTATTAAAAAAATATTTAATGATATTGCTTTACAAGAAATTGCAGGTAGGCGGTAAAAGTGTCTTTTGGGCTCAGATTTTTTTAAAATTGAGGTTAAATACAAACATTTACTGTATTTATTTTATCTTTTGAGGTGCTGGGGATAGAATCCAGGGCCATACAAATGTTGGGCAGGAACTCTGCCGCTGAACTGTACCCCAGCCTCTTTTTAACCGTGTTAAGTGAACAGTTTAGGGGCATCCAGTGCTTTCACATTATTGTAAAACTCCCATCCTGTCCACCTCCAGAACTTGTCCATCACTCCAAACTGAAATTCTGCACCCGTTAAACAGTGACCCTTCATTCTCCCCTCCAGGCATTGTTCTCTTTTGTGTCTCAGAACTTGATTATTCTAGCTACTTTGTGTAAGTGCAATTATACAGTATTTTCCTTTAGTAGCCTGCTTCTTTCACTAAGCAAAACATTTCAAGGTTCATCCATGCTGTAACTTGTACCAGTCCCTTCTTTTCATGACCAAGTAACATTCTATCACAATATCTTATCATCCTGTTTCATTTATCCATTCATTTGTCAATCAGCTTTTGGGTTATTTCTGCCTTTATTGTTATAAATAATGCTGTGGTGTAAAAATATTTGTCCAAGTCATCACTTACAATTCTTTTGGTACATGCCTAGAAGTGGAATTGCGGCATCATGTGGTCATTCTGTTGACCGTTTTAAGGAAATCTGCCTTGCTATTTTCCATGGTGGCTGTGCCATCTTCTACTCCCACCAGCTCTGTGGGAGAAAGCCACCAGTTTCTCCCTATCTTGCTGGCATTTTCTATTTTTTCTTTATTTTTCTTCTTTCTGATAATAGCTTCCCCTGGTGGGTATAACATGCTATCTCATTGTGGTTTTGATTTGCATGTCTTAGAAAATAGACTGCTTTGGGCCTAGTGGTAGGATGGACCAAGACTATTAGTCAGCATAGTGATCACAGATAGGTGATCATGAGGCCTGGTGAGCTTGGTGAGCATGAGGCCTCTGATTCTTCCTGAAACCACAATGACGGGGCTGCATCACCATGGATTCCATGAACAGCCAGTGGGTGTGAGGCTTGGAATAGGATGCTGAAGAAAAAAGGAGAAACCCAAGAGGCTACAACTTGGGCAAACCATCTCAGAGGGTGGTGGATGTGTTTCCTGAGGAAGAACCAGCAAAGGAAGGCCGGGCCTCCTTGGGCAAGAATTCCTTGCTGATCAGGCCATAAGCAGCCATGATCTTGAGGAGTCCATAGCGAAACTTTTGGCCGATGAAGGCATAGATAATGGGGTTGAGACAGCTGTGGAGGAAGCCCAGGATCTCAGTGGCCTCCAGGGCCCTGTCTATGTGGTCACGGCGCTCACAAGTCTCCTCGATCAGGCCGGTCCTCATGAGGGTATCAGCGAGCAGGACCAGGTTGTAGGGCAGCCAGCAGAGCAGGAAGACAAGCACGACGGCGAAGATGACCCTCATGGCCCGGTGCTTCTGCCCCATCTGGGCCTTGAACAGCGTGCGCAGCGTGCAGCCGTAGCAGAACAGCATGATGAGCAGGGGCAGGATGAAGCCCCAGAACTGAGGCAGGATGCGCAGCACCAGGCGCCATCGGGTCGTACTGCTCCCTATGTCTTCATAGCAGACTAAGGGGAGGTCGAGCAGGTAGACAGTGCTACGGAACAGTAGCATGGGCAGGGACAGAAACAGAGATACTGCCCACACAGCTAAGCACACAAACTTGACCAAGTGCCGTTTCTGGATCACAGTGCGTGTGGCGTGGACGATGGCCAGGTAGCGGTCCACACTGATGCAGGCCAGTAGCAGGATACTGCTGTAGAAGTTGACTTCCTTCAGGAATGAGATAATCTTGCACATGAATGTGCCAAAAATCCAGCCAATCATCTTGGAGGCTGCCCAGAAGGGCAAGGTCAGGGCAAAGAGCAGGTCAGCTATGGCCAGGTTCAGCAGGTAGACATCAGTGACAGAGCACGTGCTCCTGCTGTGCAAGACGACCATCATCACCAGGGAGTTTCCCAGCAGGCTCAGCAGGGACACCAAGGCATAGATTATAACTACGACATAAGTATTGATTTCCAGGGATTCTGGATAGCACGGGGAAGACTCTGATGAAATTTGGCTCAGATCAGTGCTGTAATGACCGAAATAGTCAGAGGAGTTGTAATCCCAGATAAAGTTTTCCATTTTCAGGTAAGCTTATGTCTTGCCTAAAGAGGAGAGATGAGGGTTACTGCCCAGCAAAATCATGCCCAATTATTATCTGTGCACCCAAGATATTGTACTAGAAGGGATTCTTTGCATCTGTTTATGTATTACATGGAAGTAATTTTTACTTCCAGTTTATAAGGGATGGAAGCAGTAAGATTATGAGACAAAATAGCACATTTTATGAAAAGATGCCAGTGTCAGAGAGACATGATCAGCATTTTCTATAACATCACAATCACCCAAAATATTGGTGAAACTTTCCTGTTTCCTTCCTTTGTTTTTTTTTTCTTCCTTCTTTCCCTCCCTCTCTCTTTCTTCTTTTCTATTGTGTTTATTTATTTGGTATCCTGGGGATTGAACCCAGGACTTTGAACTGAGCTATAGTCCATCACCAGCCGTTTTAATTTTTCAAATTATATATAACATATATATGATAAGATAGTTATACTACTAATTGTTATTAGTTCACAGAAAAGAGATTTGTTTGATCCATTTTTCATGCCTGTACCTTGTAATATAAGCAACTACTTTGAAGATAACAACATGCAATGTACTAACCATTGTTTCTCTCCTACAATCTTGTTTTGAAATTTTGTGGCATTGTTTTTATCTTTTTTTCTCTTGAAAATAAAAAAAATTGGGGGGGGCGGTCAGGGTCTCATTAAGTCATTAAGGTGCCCAGGTTGGGTTTGAACTCACAATTTTTCTCACTCAGCCTCCCAAAATGCTGGGATTTCAGGCATCTGAAGGAACCACCATACCTGGCTCTTGCTGTTTCTTTCTGAGAGTTATGTCTATCCTACGACTATATTCAAACCCAGGACCCATCCCCAGATGAAACCTAGTGTTCGAGAAGAAACAGCAAGTGAAAAGCCCTAGGAACCATTTTTGAAAGACGGGTGATGAGGATGTGGAGGAACTGGAGCACTCCGCCCTCACTGGTGGGAATGCAAATAGTGCGATTCTGGCAAAGGGTTTAGCGTTTGCTCAAGAAGTTAAACCACGTTACCCAGAGATTCCTATCCTAGGTGTATGCACATTAGAGAACTGAAAATGTATATTCACACAAAAACTTGTGCACAAATGTTTATAGCAGTATTTATCATAATAGTCAAAAAATAGTAGGAAAAAAGCAAATGTTCATTAATTGATGGATGGATAATTTGAGATCTATACATCCAATGGAATATATTCACCTCTAAGAAGGAATAAAACGCCACATAGATCTTAAAAGCATTATTGTGTAAAATGGTCAAAACAGGCAAATTAGACAAAGAGTATATTAGTACTTGCCAGGGGCTAGCGACGGAGAGGAGCCTTAAAGAATACAGGATTTCCCCTGGGGTGATGAATGTGTTTGGAATTAGTGACAATGGTTACACAGTCTGCTAAAGTGTCACTGAATTGTCATTTTATGTGAGTAATTTTGTGGTGTATCTCAGTTAAAAAAAGATTAACCAAAGGATGAATAGTGTAGTAGAGAAAATACAAATATTAAAACAACAACAGCAAAAGTCCTCGGAAGCTTTTCTCTTGAGTAGGTTGCAGTATTTGGTACTGTCTTTCATATGTTCAAAACAGAAACCTGAGTGGATTTAAGAGAAACTGGAAAAATAATACCGTTCCCCCTAAGAGTGATGAAATCTTAACTTTTACTGTCCTGAGCAGGTATTTTCCCTGCAAGCAGTGGGGCTCAAATAAATTGTCTTCCCACTGTACCACGGCCACGGGGAGTGAAGATTCAATCAGGGAAGCGTGTGATGGGGAGGGTGGGCCCCCACGAGGAAGGGAGGCCATGGGAGGAGCAGGAGTCTAGCTGGCTGAGCCGGTGTGATGGGCACAGCCTGAAAGGAGTCGCTGGCTCTGCAGTCTCACAGACAGGAGCAAGTTTGCCCAGAGAGCAAGGTTCAGTGCAGGGAAGTCACGAGGTTGAAGATGGGTCACCTCTAACAGCAGATGATCAGGGATGCTCATAAAGGAACAGGTGGCCTAAGATAAGACCTAGCTTTCAGAGTGAATGCAGAGCCGGGGGATGGGTGGAGGGCTTAAAAAGCAGACCATTGGTTAAGAGCATCAGCAGTGGGCAGCAGGTCCCCAGGTAAGTCCTTGCTCCAGATAGCTGAGCTTGGCTGGGCTTGGAAAGGCAGGGGGCTGGCTGCAGGGGTCTGGGTGAACTCATGCTCCCCGGTCTCCACGGTCAGCTTGAGGTTCCTGGGGGAGACCATGAAGTCAGGACAGAAGGTCAGAAACTCAGAATACAAACCCGGGCAGGACCATGACCCCCAGCCTGGGGTGGGGAAAGTCGTTGTTGGTGTCGATGGGGTTTTAATTTACCATTCTCCAAAGGCATGAGTTGAAGAATAAAAGGGCAAAATAAGGGCAGGGGGACTGTACAAGCCGAGGGCTGTTTTGTGCCTTGCCAGTAAATAATCCCCTCTGGTCCTTAAGACAGCTGTGATTAGCCCGTTTGCAGGTGGCAAGGCCAAAGCACAGAGAGGCTCTGCCCGCAGCCAGTGACCACAGAATCTGTCACAGCGCAGCTGTCACTTGGAGGAAAACATAAGGAAACCCTCTAGCTCTGCTTATTTTTAGTTTATCTTAAAAACCCAGGAAGGCAGTGCTCTTGTAGATAGGAAGGGGACCTAGGGATTGAAGAGAAGGAGAAGTAACACGGCCTAAAATATGACCGGCACGTGTACTACCTTCCCACAGTGAATGCATTTATTATGCACCACAAACATGTATGAATAAAAATGAGAATGAAAGTAAAAATCACTAGTTTTAGAGTTGACACAGCTAAGCAATGCACTGTTCACCTCCCACTAGCACTGCTGCAAGTGACACTGCTGACTGAATTCACGTCCTGGGTTAAAACTGTTCTTCTGAGAAAAGCTGCATGTACTCTCTTATCTGGGGACAGCTGTTTTTTGGTCACCTTTCACATACTCTAAGAAAAGATGACTTTTGAGTCCTAATGGTTAACTTCAGGATGAACTATTGCCAGGGAAAGGATCATAAGACTTTGCTTCTCTCTCTCCCCCCTCCCTCTTTCTCTCTCTCTCTGTGGTGCTGGGGGTCAAACCCACTGCCTTGTGCATACAAAGCAAGACATCTACCATGGAGCCACCTCTCTGGTCCACTGAGCTGTGTCTCCAGCCCACTGTAAGACTTTCTAATCAGTAATGTTCTTTAGATTTCCAGAATTCCAGGACCTATGGATAACAGGAGGCTATGCAACAGAAAAGCAGGCCATCTAACGCTCGTGACTACCCGGTGTCCTCCTCTCTCTGGTGTACCACCCTCTGAAACCCCTATACCTGTGTCTGAACCCTTTAAACCAAGATGGCCTTGTTTTGGATGAGTCCCCACGCCCACAGCGTGCTGCTTACATCAGTCGAATACCTCCATCAATCTATCTCAACTGGCTTCGTCAGGCAGCAGTGGAAGTGATCTCTCACAGTTCCACAGCCAGGATTCTAACTAGGGGTAAGTGGTACCACTTACATTATTTTTAGCCTATAGTACTGCTTCTAAAAAAATCATAGCTCACCTGTTAAATACATTTTTATGTATTTTTGTTTCTTGCTGAGGATTGGCCCTGCATGCGCTCTGCTGCTGAGCGCTGTCCCCAGCGCCCTATTTTTAAGATAAGTTCTTGACACATAATTGAGTTAGCCCGGGTACAGTTCATTCCTATCACTTGTAATTTTGCACATTGCTATCTTCTGTTACTCTCTAGGCCCAGAATGAAAGAAACAGCCTTTGCCGATTGACTGCTGACCAAACACCGCTGGACAGCGCAGCACCTGCTGACGGGCCTGGTCCTGTTCTCTGTGACTGAGTGTGAGCTTCCTGGCTTTAGTGGAAATTCCAGCCTCTTGGCCACTCACAGTAGTTCAGCAACTCCATGGATAGAAGGAATTCTAATTAGTTAATGCTATGCAAATGTTACAACACGTGGCATTTATAAGATCTCAAACATTTAAGGTGATCTTTTCAATGCCCCCAAAAAATCCAGTCACTTTACTACAAACCCAGAATTCCTGCTGTCTTCAATGTAGCCCACAAGTCTCGCATGGAGGAGAGCAGTCCAAAGTGTCTGCCCATTCTCTGCCCTGGTCCTAACCAAAGCAAGGAAGGCTGACTGGGTCTGAGAAGGTTGCAGGGTCCAGGGCAGGAGGTGACTACAGGTTGCCCTGTGTGGTTGCTGGAAAGGGTTGTAGAAAGTGGGGGGAAATTCTTCCTCTGGGAGTCACAGGGTCTAAAGCAAGGGCATGCAGAAGCCAAGGGGTGAGGAGCCCATCCAGGGAGACAGTAGATGTTCAAGACCAAGCGGGGTTGGGGACAGAGAGACAGAGACAGAGACAGAGGAAAGAGAGAAAGAGAAAGAGAGAGCCTCTGGTGGTGGGAGGGAGGGGGGTTCCAGACTTACCAGGATGCCGGGCTTTTCACCTGTGGAGCACCTCCAGGAGGGTAGCTGCGGCCAATGAAAGGGCACAGTGGTGAGAACTCACTGCAGGAAGTGAGTGGCGGATTAGATTGCTCAATTCAGGGAGGAGCTCCTGAGGGGGCCGGGTGCTTTGGTGTCTTTGAATAATTAACTCCCAAGTTAGTTCTTGGATAAACTGCTGTCTATGGATTTATAGTTTATGTTGGGAGGAAACATGTTGGGTTTTCTAGCCAGTTTTTCCATTTCACAGAGGAGGAAACTGAGACCCAGACAAGTGAAGGACCACAGGGATCTCTCTCGTCTCTGGCTTGATTGTCAACAGCAGGTCTGGCTCTAAGTCTAGTAGCCTCCAGGGGCAGCATCACAACCCTTGGCTGCAGGATTCAGCTTTCAGGTGTGCGTGTGTTTATGTGTGTGTGTGCGTGTGCGCATGCATGTGTGCGTGTGCGTGTGCGTGTGCGAGCTGACTGACAGCAGAGATGGAGCCTGAACTTCTGAGCTGGGCATTTTCCTCCCTGGACCGAGTGAGTTTTGTCTCCCTCAGCTTCAGCGTCTTCAGACCTCACAGACCCTACTCCGCGCTGTCTCACTGAGAATCCTCACTCCCAACGGGGTTCCCTTCCTACCCCTCTTGTGTTTCACCTCACTCGCTCAACCTGTTCTGGCCACAGGCATGGACCTTTGGGTACTGTTGTTCTTTTCCGGTTACACGTTTGACATTGTTTGAGGACCCCAGCACCTTCTCATCTGGAACAAAAAACACCCAAAAATCCTTTTCCTAGCATCGAGGATCCTACCCAAGTGCAAACACATTTTTGAAAATGTATTGAGTGATGCTAAGCATGTATTTTGTCCCATCTGCTATTTGACAAGCTAAAAAGATTAACACAGGCAGAGCCAGGAATACCCTCCTGCTCCTTCCCAACATGCACCCCAGTGAAAAATGCCTCCCCCCACTCCTCCCCCTATCACATTCTGTATCCCTGGGCCCAGAGAGCCCTCAAATCCTGGGACAGACTCACTTAAAGTGGTGCCCCAAGGAAAGGGGCCTTCCCAACTGTTAAACAGACGTTCCTCATGATCTGTCACCTGTTTTCCCTATACCGGAGTACAATGACACCAGACAGCTCAGGCTAAAACCAGGTGGAAGTTCATTACTCCCGGAGAGGCAAATGAGAGAACTAGCTGAGTAACCTGGCAACATCCCTTTCTGAGCCTCAGTTTATTCTTCTGTAAAGTGGGGCCATCAGACTCCAATTCGTTAGGCTGTGGGAATATGAAACGAGGGATTAGCTGGAGAGTACTTAGAGCACACCCTAAGCACAGCGTTAACTTTTATGGTTGTGATCACTGGTAACGAGATAGTTTATTAACAGACAACACGATGTCTCTTGCCCACTATATCCCCAGTCAGGGGAGAGCAGAAAGCCTCCTCACAAGGCTGATGCCCATGTACGTCTTGGTTTGCTTTGACCTGGAGAACAGTAGTCATATTAGTTGCAGTCCTGAGTGCCTAACTTAGTTCTAGTTTCATGAACAACCCCATGAGGCAGGCACTTTTCTAGATGGGGAAATTCAGACTCCAAGAGGTTAAGCAACTTACCTACAGTGACACAGCGGAACTGAGGATTAAAAAGTTTTTTTGGTTTTCGTTTTTGTCTTTTTGAGACAGGGTTTTGCTATGCAGTTCAGGTTGGCCTTGAGCTCAGTTTGTAGCCCAGGCTGGCCTGGAACTCGCAGAGATCCTCCTGCCTCAGCCTCCTGAGTGCTGGGATTACAGGCATGCATCACTATGCCTGGCATAATGGTTTTAAAAATAGTTTTTATCTGTCCCTAAATAAATCCTATCTTTTGTCCACTGTGATGAGGAGTTGGACCAGACTCAGTTTTCCAAGCTCCTTTAGGTGTTTCTCTGTCCCAGAAACCAGAATGCTAGCATGGTGAAGAGGTTACAGATTGGACATTTCCTGACCGCCCCTTCTTGATGGTCCTTAGGTCGATTTCCTTTCTTCTGAGCCCCCTGCATGCATATGTGTGCATAAAGAGAGTGAATAATGTGCTGGGTTCCAGTCCTGCTTTAGCTGCTGATAGCCAGGGTGAGGGTAGATGGGTCATCTCTCTTTGGGCCATAGGGGTCTGTTTTGGAAAATGGGGAAATAGTTCTACCTAGCCACATGTAGTTATTTAAATGTAAATTGATTAAAATAAAATAAAATAAAACTTTAGTTCCTCGATCATAGCCACATGTCCAGTTCTCAGAAGCCACGCATAGCCATGGCTGCAGTATTGATCGGTGCAAACAACAGAACATGTCCTTACTGCACAGAGAGCTTTTGCATAGCACTACCTGGGCAAAGACTCAGTGATTTTAGCTCCAAGTTCTGCCATGCATCACTCAGGATTCCAGGGGTCTCAGAGAAGGACAAAGTTTCCAAGTCACTCCCATCAGGATTATGCCCCCCAGCAGCCCTGCGACAGGTCCGCTCATCTACCTGCTGTTGCTCTATGATGCTGTGGTGATCTCAGTGGCTGCTGATACCCTCGCTGTGACTAAAGGCTTGGTAGCAGTCAGGGGTGTCGGACAGGAAGAAAGTGAGGCGGCCTTGTTGGGCGCGCTTCTGACTTGGGCTTCCAAGGGGGAACTCCAGGGGGCCGGGCAGAGGAGGAGCCCTCAGAGCAGGGGTGAGCTCTGAACTGGGACTCTGGTTCACACCTACCTGCCTGACAGTTTCCAAGGAGCCTGCTCGGCTGAAGGTGGAGGCTTGCTTCTCTGAGCGCTGGGAGCCTGGACCCCCTTCTAATGAGGAAGATGGGGGCACCCCAGCTCCTCCAACTGACTCACCTAAACTTGCACATCAGGGTCTCACAGGGTCAGCCTAAGAAGTGCTCCTTCTTTCATCTCTTGGGAGCCTCCGCCCCTGGCTGGGAACCCACTGCCTCCCCATCCTAGAGATCCTGCCTCCTGTGCCTCTGTCCCTCCACTGGCTCTTTCCCTTCTGCCCTGAGCTTGCTTATGTCTTCCTGACCTTCTTTCTGCTCTGGGACCCCTTTTGTTTCTATTCTGCTATGTCCCCCTTGTCACAGGCAAACTTACTGAAAAAGCAGACACACACAGCTGCTAGCTCCACTTCTCGACCTCCTGCTCCATCGTTCAGTGAACTCTGCCGCTGGCACCTTCCTACTGCCCCATAGAAGTCTGAATGTTAACAGGGCATCTTGTCTATCCCACCTCAGTGTGTGTAGACCTTTGATCAATTTCAATGACTACATAGTAATCATTGGTATGGGAATATCATCATTCATTTGATAATTACATTATAGATAAATATTTAGGTTCTCACTATGAGCAGCCTTAGATTTGAGTCTTTGGGAACTTGTATGAATATTTAGCAGCTGAAGTATAATTTTGCTAGTAATATTTATGTTGTGTGTAACTTTAATAAATACTACTAGATTGTTTCTTAAAAACACCATGCCAATTTGGTCCCCTGTTACCCCGTAGATCTATGACCATTGTTCAATCAGATAACTGATTTAATTTGTGTGTTCTAGAGTTGCTGGTGAGCTTAAGTCTGCTTCCCTATAGATATTTGTATTTTTCTTTTGGAAATTATTTATTCCTATCTGTTTCCCTTTTGCATTAGATTGTCACTTTTGTCACTGGTTTGCAGGAGCATATAACATAATGTGAGAGGATTGCGTTTTGAATATTTATGCTAAAGGGTTTCCTCTCAACCTGCTGTACACATTGCTTATTGTTGCTGACAGGGATGGAACCCAGGGTCTTGCATGTACCAGGCAAATGTTCTACCACTGTGCTACGCCCCCAGCTTTAGGTGCATGTTTTAAAACAGTGATGGCGAGCATGTTTAGATTTTCAGTGACACCAGCAGCCCACCCTGGCACGTGTGCCCTAGGCTCATCACCACTGCTTTAAAACTCCATCGGATGAGTGGCTGCTTGCCTTTTCTGTTTCCCACTGACCCATTCTCTTCTTATTTCCCTCTAATTTCTCTTGGCTTCACCTCTTGCTCCTCAGTCTCTTCCTGGGTCTTCCCTCACTGGGTGACTCCTGCATGCATGGCACCAGCTTGCACCCTGCACTGGAGTGTTTCTCGTACCTATTGTTCCCAAGCAGCTTCGCTGCCAAGCTCCAAACTCTGAGGTGCAATGGCCTCCTGCAAACTCCCCATGTCCCACAGATGCTGTGAATTCAGCACACAGGAAACAGATTGCATCGTTCTTCCTGGTATATGGACATTTCTTCCTAAGCCTCTTCTCATCTGCTGCTCTGCCCAAACCGGAGACCTGCAGACCCCTCACCTCACACCTGCCTTGGTTTTCTTCTCCTTAATCTCGCTCTGGACTTGTCATCTTCCCTGACCAGGTTGGGCAACACTTCATCCTCTGTCACATAAACTACAACAATCATGCAATATTTGCAGGTTCCGGATTTGAGCTGGCTGATTCACTTACTAGTTGTGAATCCTCACTAGTTGTGGACAAGTGATTTAATCTCACTGGATCTCAGTTTCATCATCTGTAAAACGGGCACATTGGGAGCACCCCTTGCTGAGGGCCGTTATAGGGGTTAAATGCATGACTCTGTCTTTATAGAACACAAGGACAATGATTCATATTGTTAGCTGCTGCTGCTGTTTCTGCTGGTTCTACTTTCTCTCCCTTACTCCTTCTCTCCTTCCTCTCCTAGATGCTCTCTGCCTCAAGTCTTTCCTTCTTATATTCACTTTCTACTTTGCTGCCAAGCAAGTTTCCTAAAACATGAGTTTGATCACTTTCTTTTCCTCCTAAAACCCTGCAAGGACCTCTGCAGCCCTCAGATAAAGTGGTGACCCCTGACCTGAACACTTAGTACCTTTGCTGATGATCCCCAACTTCTGTGCCACACCCTGGAGCCCTTAATCCAGCTTCTGGGAGTCATTTTCAGGTCCTGCAGAGTGTTCCGGCTTCCGTGGGGTTTGGCGCCAGGGCCCACTTGCCTTGGAACGCTCTCCACCTCCTGGTCTGCCAGGTCTTTGTCCTTCCACATTCAGCCTGGGTTTTTAAGTTATCCATCTGTTTGGCTGTTTCCTCCTCCACATCTTGAAAGCTAGGACTTTATGTGTGTATTCTCTGGGTCCCAAACCATTTACAGTCTTACGCACATCACTGGTGCTTAATACATTTTTGTCGAGCATTGAATGACTTGACAAAGTTTGGTGAAACTGTGTGCAAGGGTATCCTGTTGGCATCTGATTTAAACAAGTGAAGAAGGCTGCTGAGGTCTTGTGCTTTCCTGCTTCGCTGGCTGCCTCCTGCTTTGTTGCTGTTTTTCCTCTGCCAGGCCATCCGACCTTGGAGCCAGCCAGCTATGGACTGAACCCCTACAAACATTAAGCTGAAATAAATCTTTCTTCCTTTGAGTGTTGGGTATTTTGTCTCAGCAATGAGAAAGAGTAATGAATTCTCTCTCTCTCTCTCTCTTTCTCGTTCCTTCCTTCCTGATTGAGCCTAGGGCAAGCTCTTCACTACTGAACTACACCCTAGCTTTTCATCTTTTTATTTCACTTAAGACAGGGTACTGCTATGTTGCCCAAGCTAGCCTTGAACTTGTGACCTTCTTGTCACTGCTAGGTTATGGAGTGGTCTGTGGTGACCGCTGTGAAATTTTCTGCTCCAGGGTCCTCAAAACCTGACACAGTTTTCTGGTGCTTTTAAGAGCTGTTTTGGTCTCCACTGGCCTTGGTGGGAGCTTTTTTGGGAGCAGAGTTGAGACTGAGGCTGGTACTAGGTGTTGTCCTTCTTTTCTCCAAACCGGAGCAGGAGAAGTGTGTGTAGGTGGTCAGCTCCTCCTGGCCCTCCATTCTCTTCTGCCGAGTTCTTGTCCAGAAGCATCTTCTATGAAAACAGTTTCTGCCAGCTGTTCCCAGCCCCGTGCACTCATCAGAAAGATCTGAACTCCCTGCTGGAATTGCTGCCATTCTGACTTTTTCCTGCTATGATAAGAACCCTGCTCCCAGTAAAAGTATGTGCCCCAGGCTGATCTCAGAAGGCACTGTTGCCCTTTTGGGGTGACTCTATTAACTTGATTGCTCAGGAGCTCCCCTAGCTCCTTCTTACTACCTTCTTATTATGTTTACTAAGCTGTGTTCACCAGTTCTCCAGGGTAGTTGCAAAATTTTTGCTCCACGCAAAGGTAAACACATGCAATCTGCACAACCCTGACCCCAAGAGGCCATCCATGGGCCCTGGTCAGAGCCACAGGATTGCCCAACTGCTGCAGGGACCCTGGTACCATGTATAAGACAGGGCCGATGGGAGCAAATGCCTGTGGGAACACACAGTGTGCTCTGGAGCCTGGGCAGAGCAGCTGTGTGACTTGTCATAGAGAAGGGCCCCACACTTCTTCTAAATCAGGTTTCTCAGAAGCACCACAAGTAGGTGCCCACTGGGTGACAAGCCATTTGCGTAAGCCTTCCTGGTTAGAGCAGGGGAAGTGATCTTACGCTGTGGTCAGTTTGTCCACTGTCTTTATCAGAGTCTGATTGAACATGGTACACCTACTCTCAGCCAGACACTCACAGTTTGGGACCACCAAATCATACAATGATCAGACAGGAAGGACAGAGAGCCCCATGCCTCCTCTCCTGGCCACTAATATATTTCTAGACACCCTAAAGCCACTGAGACTTTCATCTGTTGCTAAGGAGAGGGTATAGTGCACAATCTTTGGGAAATATAGCTGGTCCTTTTCTATCTTGGTTTCTGCTTCCAGAAATCCAATCAAAGAAGGTCTAAAATACTTTTAAAAAACATGAAGAAATTTTCCTTACTGTTATTATTTCCTAAACAATATAGTATAGTAACTATTGACATTGTATCTTCACTGTTGATTTATAATTAACTGAAAGCTGATTTAAAGCATAAGGGAGGGTTTTGTGTAGACTACATGCAAATACTATGCTCTTTTATATCAGGTACATTAGCATCCTTGGATTCTTGTATCTACAGGGAGTCTTGAAGTCAATTCTGTAAGATACTGAGAGACGGTAGTTTGGCAGTTTTTAAAAATATTAAACATCCTCCTATTACGTATGTCAGGTCTCTAACTAGACCCCTGTCCAACTAGGAGAGAAAAAACTCCAAACAGATCTATTATTTGCACCTAATGGGGCATGGTGTTCAACAGGAAGCTGGCAGCTGTCTCCACACAGCTCAGCCTGCAAAGAGCTGGTTCATGAGACATGCTGTGCCTGTCAGCACCCCCTGTACCCAACCCTATCACCTGCCCTTAGACCCCCTACTCAGCGACCCAAAATGTTGCAGCCCCTCAGCAATACCTCCTCCCCTACCTCAACTTCCCTATAAAAACTCGCCCTTCCTCAGTGTCACTGGTCTTTCAGCCCTTCGCCCCACCTCACCTGGCTGGCACACATGTTGCTTCAACTTTGTCTGCCTCAGTGGTCTCAATTGCACCTTGGTTTAGCCTAACAGTGTGACCCAGCCATATGTAGGTATTTGCCCCAGAAAAATGTAAGGACGTGTCTACACGAAGACTTGTGTAGAGACACTCAGAGGAACCCTGTTTGTAATAGTCCTAACCTGGAAGCCACACAAATGTGAAGTGACAGCTGGACGTACAAACAATGTGGCATATCCATACAGCAGGGTACTTACTACTCAACAACAGAAAAGAGCTACCGATAAGTGCAACAACGGGGTGAATCTCAAAATAATACTGAGCGAGGAAAGGCAGGCAGTAAAGAGTTTCTACTGTACGATTTTATTTCTGTGCAATTCCAGAAAGTGCACATTTGTCTATGGTGACAGGAAGCAGGGTCAGTGGTGGCCTGGACATGGAGCGAGGAAGATTCCAAAAGGGACAAGGAGCCCTTGGGCTGAGGGATGGGCATGAATCTAACTGAGGGCTTCACAGTATTAAGTCAGAACTCAGCAAATTTATGTAACGTTTACTGTATGTCAATAGCACCGCAGTAAGCCAACTGAGAGGGAAGCAGAGCAAAACTAAACAAAACCAATAAAATACAGATCGGGAAATAAGGATTCCGTGGGCCGCGACTGAAGGCCTGCGCATGTGCAGGCTGTGCCGTTGTGGCGGCTGTGCAGCGGGCACGCAGCTGGGTGAGAAGGGAGAGTGGAGGAGCCGCACAGCCCGGGCAGTTCACGGTCGTGCATTTACTAAGCTTGAGGAATTTTACAGAGCGGCTGAGGCCCGCAGCCCTCATATTAGAGAGCGCAGCTGACACCCTGCTCTTCCACCGGTGGGAGGCCCGGGCCAGTCGTGGTCAGGTGACCTGGGCTTCTCCCTGGGCACAGTACGGGCAGCAGCACTCTCTCTTCTTGTAATCTGCAGAGCAGGAATGGCAAACCAGGCCTCCGCAGCGCCTAGAGGGCAGAGGCAGGGAAGCCTGGTGCTTTCTGCAGCTCACTGGAAGGTGCCTACATAAGTGCTGGGAGTCATGCGTTTCAGCATCTTTGAGTCCACCCGTCATTTCTATCGTCTAGCAGGCTGGACCTTGGCCTGTCCCCTTTCCTGATGCCCTTGGCCTCTGAGAACCTCTTTTCCGAATGGTGGGTCCTCCAGATGGCCGGTTTCTTCTTGCGGCTCATCCTGCCACCATGACCGCCATGGAAGGTGAGGACAGCAGCCCTCTTTGTGTTTCCCTAACAAGAGCTCAGCTGTCTGTTCTTGGAAAGTTCACGACCCCAGCTCCCAGACCCCAGCCTTCTCTGCCTCTTCCCACCATCTAGTTCATCAGCCTCCTTCATGTCGAAAGCCAGACATCAAGCCAGAGTGGCCGGGCTTAAATAGCTTTTTACAAAAGCCCATTTCCCTGTCCTTCTTTCTCTGGGGCAGGCAGGCAGCTGTGGGAGGACCTCCCCTTACCTGCACGGGTACCTCCGGGACAGTCTGCCGAAGACCTTGCTACAGCCCAGGCAGCAGCGAGGGACCAAGTCTGAGAGCTGCTGGAGCCTCTGCCACTGGCGGTCCTTTTCCCTGGGGATGGGCGGAAGTGGACACGCACAGAGGCCAGGAGGGGAGCAGGAAGATAGATGAGGAATTCGTGGCAGAGGAAGACATGGAGAGGGTGACAGAGAGAGGCACTCAGAGAGACCAAGTGAGAAGACATCAGGACAGAGGAGCAGCAGGACAGACACACAAAAACGGAGAAGGAACAGAGGAGAGAGAGAGAGAATGGAATGGGGAGGTGAAGAGGGAGACAGAGGCACACAGGGAAGCAGACAGAGACACAGATGAGAAGGAGGGAAAGAAAATGACATGTAGAGATGGAGGGACAGAGATACAGTCCGGGAGAGAAACAGAGACAGACCAGAGACATACAGAGGTACAGCAGGGAGAAAGACAGAAGCCAAGGGCGACACACCAACAGAGACAGCCGTCAGCCTTTGGGAACGGGCATGACGGCCAGCTCCCGGGGCCCACACTTCTGATCGCTGTTAAGAACCTGCCCTCGCCCTCTAAAGCACCTCCCTTGTCTTCTTAGAAGCCTCGGGTTCTCCTCTGGAGGCCAATAACACAGTCTGCTTGTTACCTTTTATTTAGCACTTAGACTGCCTTGTACTTCTTTGTTTACGCCCTTGCAAGACTATCATCACGTTTTTAAAAGGGCATTTAGGAATATAAGATGTTTTAAATTTTTGTCAAAATAAAACACCCACATAATTTAAAACTCAGAGCTGCTGGGAGTGGTGATGTAATCCCAGCCCTCAGGAGGCTGAGGCAGGAGGATCGCTGAGAGTTTGAGGCCAGCCTATGCTACAAAGTGAATTCAGGCCAGCCTGAACTACATTTCTATCTTTTTGGTTTTTCGCTTTTCTCTTTGGTATTAGTTTCGTATTTAATTAATATGCTTATATCCCTGCCTCAGTAGAGAACATTTTCTTTTCTTTTTTTTTTTGTCTTTTTCGTTTTTATTGGTACCAGGGATCGAACTCACGACCACCTGCTTGCAAGGCAGGCGCTTATGCCGCTGAGTTAAATCCCCAGCCCCGAGAACATTTTCTATGGAGCTCCTTCCTTAGGTAGCAGAGGATTCATTGGACATTTTGTTATTTTTTAATCTTCTTCAACTTTTCTTTCTTTCCAGTTCAGGGGTAACAACTTTTTTTTTTTTTTTTTTGAGACAGAATCTCACTATGCACTTCAGGCTGGCCTTGAGCTCACTTTGTAGGGTAGGCTGGTCTCAAACTCAATGATCTCCTGCCCCAGCCTCTCCAGTGCTGGGATTACAGGCATGCCCCATCGCACCTGGCTGTGACTCCTATTCCGTAACACCGTGTTGCCAGTATCCCTTCAGCTCTCCTCCTTCCTCCTCTTCCTAACTTGCCATCCATCCCCCGAGCATCCAGTAGGCGGCTGCTTGCCACATGCATCTATTCTGATATAAAGCAACTAAAATTAAATAACAATGAAAACGTCAGTTCCTCAGTTGCAACAGCTTAGTGTTTCAAGGGCTCAATCTGTGCACAGAAGTACAGCACACATATGGATCACTTCCATCTCCACGGAGTATTAATTGGCACCTACTCCGGGTACTTCTGGATTGTTCAGGTGGTAACATTCATAGTCTGCGTCTATAATTACCATTGCCTCCCTGTTTCTCTTTAGGTTGATTGTTACATTGAAAAAAAATGAAGGTTGAGGGTGGTAGAATGCTGCCAGCATTGAGGCCCTGGGATTGATCCCCAGCACCACACACACATGACTCATGCACTCACGCACGCGCACGCACACACACAAAATCCAAATAGGTGTACTATATATACAAGTATTCCCAAAGAGCTAAGCCGAGTTCTATAATAGTTCCATTCTTGAAAGGCTTCTGTTTTTCCTGGAGTTTCTAATATTACTTGCTCCTAAGGTAGATACAGTTTGTCTCCAAATTCTTCATCGTGTCAAGTATTCTCTTGATTCTCCTTTTCTCCAGAGATTTTCTTCTTCCTGAGCTCTTGACTCCTCTTTTACCGTCTGGACTGACTGCTCCTGGGCTGGCTGCCCACTTATCATCTTGGGAATTCCCTTTTATTCCCTCCTAGGTAGAGCTATTCTTTCCTGAATTCCGTATCTTCTTTCTTGGCTTACTTCCTTATTTTTCTGGGGCATATCCTCAAATAACTTCCTAAGAAAGGCTGTGTGGGAGGTCAGATTTCTGAGATCTGCCTGTCTGATAGTTTGATATTAAATGGTTTGAGAATATTTTCTTTATCTCTGTTTCACTGAAATCCCAGTGTTACGTACAGGTGAGCTATTGTTTGTTTTGTTTTTCATTTATCGAGCCAATCACTTTGCATAATATTGAAATTTGAAATCTGTGTCCATCAGGACCGGAAAGTCTTTTGTATTTTTATCTTTGTCATATTTTATTTGATCATGTCCATTGCTTTATTTTGTCCTTTTGGGGGAACTTCTGTCAATGGTGGGGGGGGGATACTGGAACTCCTACACTGATTATGTTTCTGTTTCTCTCATGACTTTCATCTTCGTGCTTTTTTTTTTCTTTCTTTCTTTTGTACTGGGGATCAAATTCATGACCTCATGCTTGCCAGGCAGGTGCTTATGCCACTGAGCTAAATCCCTGGCCCCCATCTTCGTGCTTTTTATTCTGCTTTCTGAGAACCTCCCTCATCTTCCTGTTCCAATACTTAGTGAATGTCTTAAAAATTCAGCACACATTTTTAATTTCCAAGAACACTTCTCATTTTTGACAGCTGCTTTCCAGCTTCCTGTTCCACAGGAGATACATGTTCATTGTTCCTGTTGGTCCGTTTATATTCATCTGCCCCCTTTCTGGTCTAGGCTCTCGGATGTCTGGGGATCTTGGTTGCTATCTTGTGTTTGAGAAACAGGACATATAAGCTGGTTGGAGCACCAAGTAATGCTCAGGGATATCAATAAGTGGTTTCCCTTTTGAGATCACTCGGCAGGGAGCTACCTGGCACATCAGACCCCACCCCCACCCCACCACTTCCTTGGCACAAGCTGGTCTACTTGGGACATATACATTTCTTTAGAGAGGAACTTTGGACTGTTTTCTTGGGAGCCAGGCTCTTGCTGCTGGATATTCTGCAGGGGGAGAGGCATAAGGCAGGGGGTATAGACCCGGCTTTATCCGGCATCTTCCTGCACCATGTGTGTCTGGGCTCTCTGAGTCATGAAGGTCTAACTAGGGTTTTATACAGTATCCACAGCACCTGGAAATTAACTGAAGTTTCTCCTCTGTGGTTGGTTTCTCCACCTTCCTCCCTGTTGTAGGTTTTATTCTTTTACAACCATTTAGTGAGATCTCAGGATGGAGAATGGATGAGGTGTGTTCAGCCCACACACAACACCAGGGATTAAACGAAGGGCTACTCTGAGATACATCCCTAAACCTTTTATTTTTTATTTATTTTGAGATTTTGTCTCTAAATTGCTGAGTTGGCTAGGCTGAGTTCAAACTTGTGATCCTACTGCCTCAATCTTCCAGAGCACTGAGATCACAGGCTTTTCTTAGTCCATTTTGACACAAGTTGACAGGAGCTTTGTGGCTCTCTCCTTGTTTCCTTTGGCTAAGGGTCATAGTTTCCATTAAGTTTCTGTTAGGAATGTTATATTTTATAACCTTGAGTTCCTTGCCTGTGGTCTTGTGATTAATTTCTGTAGTTCCAGGAAAAAAAACCATATTTCCCCTGATGAGCTATTATATTCCTTTGAGTGGTAGGGGGTTTGGAGTAGTTCTCTATCTTCCTTTTTTAATCTTGCTGACAACATGTTTGGAGTTGAGTTTTAACACTAATCCTATTCTTAACACTTTGGGAGTAATATAAACTTTTGTCTTCCATTACATTTTCCAACTACCCTATTTCTTCATAATGATCACATGTGTGCCTTTTATTGTGAATTATCTTAAATTTTTTGTGACCTAATTAACTTTTTATACCATCCTTTCCTCTTGCTCAGTGGACAGTTAATTCCTTAGAGGATCTTGGTCTTTAAATTCCTTGTGTATCCTTTCCAAATTGACCTGCCTTTTTCTCATCTTTAATATTTGGATCTGGTGGACGAGGAGTTTATTCTGGATGATCTCCTGTCAACCTTCCAATCTTAATGGAGCCTGAGTCCAGTGGGCTCCTGTTTCCTCAACTACATAAAAGAATACAATATGTGAATTATTTCCATATCAAACCTACCTCAGTAGGAAATACCTTCTATAGGTAGAAGCTATATCCATCTCTCAGAGAATCTAGTGGCTTGGATTTGACCCTGATGAGCCTGGCCTCTGGGACTCAAGACAGCTCAGTTAGGGCAGCTCTGTCTCCTCTCTAATCTTAGTAAGAGTGTATGTGTGTGTGTGTACGTGGAGGTGGCTTGGCATGAGGAGATACGTTATTTATATGCTGTGTGTCCTTGGTGACCAAGTCACCTCTTGACCCTCAGTTTTCTCATCTCTAAAATGGGGATAACAGCAAGGAGTGGCTAAAAGGAGTGAGTTAGCATCCATGAAAGGTCTAGAACCCGGTTTGAAAGTTGTTGTTGGGAGTCAAATTTTCATGCCGGCCCTTTGCCTTGCTCACCATTTGCAGCACCCCATCCCTGTCCTTACTGAATCAGTTCCAGCATCCTTCTCTTCATGGCCTGGATCAGGTCCCGATGCCCTCCACGCTCTTCCTCATACATGGCTTCCCTCCTGTCGGCCTCCTGTTGCTTCTGCCTCAGCTCTGCCTGCAGCTGGGCTCTCACTTCCTCACACCTGGCAGAAGGGAGACAGTTCTGAGGGGGAAAAGCTGAGCATTTGGGTCTCTAGAGCCCCTGGGGAGAAGGCAGTGGCACCTCCTGTACCTGAAGTCCACACACACACACACACACACACACACATCCCAAAGGGGTACCGTGTGCCATCTCACACCTAAAGGCGATTCTTCAGTAACCAATCAGAGCAATGAAAATAGGACCTTGCCCAGAGTGCTCCTACAGAGGGGACTAACCAACATCTCTGCTTCCTTTCTTTTTAATTAACTTTTCCATTTTTAAAGTGTAATTTTCTTGAAAGGTATATTCATAGTCATGGCAGCTCTCTAAGGGGAGGTGGCTGCCTGGGAACCTGGGCGGAGGAGATTGTGCCCAGCTGGAAGCAGCCCAGTCATGTGCAGAGGGGAACCAGTGTAGGATTGGATGTGATTTTTTTTGGTTTAAAATAGTTTTAAGTTATGTTGTAGGAAAAAAAAAAAAGTAATGGCAGTAATATGGCCTTCTCGAATTTCTATTTCAGTTTTGGGCCTGGAATTTCCTTGGCTCTTACTCTTGCTATTTGGGGGTGTGTGTGGGTTCTTTAGTGGTTTTCTAGAAGTCTACAGAGTCGGAAATGAAAAGAGTCCCAGCCCAAGGTCCCCGCCTCTGACCCAATGCCTTTATTGAGAGGGTGCCCGGATGTGAGTGGACGCTGGGGAGGTTCTCACACCCTCAGGGCGCATGCGCCTCTGGCTGTGGGCGCGCATGCGCATGGGCTTGCCCTGCGCTTCAGTGTTGAAAGGAAAACTGTAGGAGACTTAACGATGACAGAAGTATTGATTTTAAAGCTATTGCCAGTTAGTGAGGTGCAGGAAAGAAAGTTGGGTGGGCCATGAAATCAAATGGATGATAGATAGCACTAAAGTTCCAATAAGTTGCCACTCGAGCCTTCAGAGTATTCTGGTGCTTAATGTCCAGCCCTTTCGTTACCTAGCTGCTGACAGTGATGGTCCTGAGCCAGTTTACTTGCTCAGTGATCCCGGGTCTTCATGTCAACACTGTGCCTGTCTCTGGGGTGGCAGGGAGTATGTATCAGGTGCCTACCGTGTGCCAGTGACTGTTTTAGGTGCCAGCAAGGGAGCAGTGCCTGCAGTGCCGTGGAAGTGACCGCTTTTGGTGACTCAGTCAAAACAAGTGAGTGAGCAATAAAATAATTACACTAAGTGTTGTGACAGAGATCAATGCATCTCACACAGGGAAGGCTTCTCGGACAAGGGAACATCGAAGCAGACCTGCAAGGTGAAAAGTCAGCGTTTGGGAGCCAGAAGCAGGTACAGGTAAGGGTCTCCTGTTTAGGAGCGCTAGGTCTGTTTGAGAAACTGAGGCCGGGATGCCGCAAAGGACTGTGGGTAGCGGGAGGGCGGGAGAGGAGGGGCAGGTCAGCAGCCTCCGTGGCCCCAGGAGTTATGAATTTTAATCTCATCACTGACATGTTTAATGCAGGGAGTGACGGATACCCCTAGTACAGGGGACGACAGTGGGAGTTTTTTGTGCATCTATAAAGGGCCAGGTACCAAGCCATGTATTTCATTTTCACAATGTGGTGAGATGGGTAGTTAGGACCCTCACTTTACAAGGCAAAGTAGAGCTTTGGAAAGGAACTGACCCTTGCCCAGGGTCACATGGCTTGAGATGTGGAGGCTGTAGAAGTCTGAACGTAGGCCTCCCCACATTTGCACGCGGGGTGCTGGGGCCTGCTGATTCCTGGCAAAGAACTTGGTGTGGCCTTCCAGGGGCTGAGGGAGATGTGGTGTCAACCTAGTCCCCTTTCCCGAGGACCCCTATAGCTTACACTTGTCCCGATCGATTCTGAGGTCTTACTGAGAGGGCAGAGGAAAGCCACCTGCTTGGAGAGATGGTTCCTGGAAGCCCTGAGCCAGAAGGAGAAATCTTAGCAATTCCATCTCCTCGAACAGGTCAGGCACCTGCAGCCCAGCATGGGAGCTGCTGTCCCTCTGACCCACAGTCCAGAAACCTCACAATGAGTATCAGAATCCACAGATCTCAGAGCTGAGCTGCTCTCACAGCCGATGGTCTGCCCTGGGCCTGCTGCCTGGGCTCCCACTGCCCCAGATTCTGTTTCTACCTCTGCACATGGGAGCTTCTGCTCTACCTACCTCAAGTCTATCCTATTAGTGCACTTGCACCCACCCACTTATAGCCGTGGAGGCTCAATAAGCACAGATGGCTCAGTGAACCAGCCCTGAGGCCCTTCTGTTGGCACCTTCTGTGGTGACACTCCTGTCACCAGCCTGATGCCCATGGCCCTTTACTCAGCAATGAGTTCTGTCTTTGGCTCTGCAGACCCAGGGACAGGGAAGTGTATGGTATCCCAGGCTCTAATGTCACCCAGCTGGCGCTTCCCTCTGGTAACCACACTCAACTTGCCCAGTGGTCAACAGGACCTGACAGATATCCCAAATGCCATCCTTTCAAAGCTAGGCTTCCCATATCCCTGCCTACCACAGCCTCTCCTGCCTCGGTTAATGGCAATTCTAGCTTTCTGCTGATCAGTGGAGAGACTCAGGGTCCCTCCTGCTTTTGTTCTCAACCTTTGCATCCCAGCCTCAGAAAACTTTGCTGCAGAGTGTATCCAGAGCTGGCCGCTGCTCTGGCCCCATCACTGACAGCCTAGGCCGAGTGCCTTTGCTGTCCCCTGCCAGGTAGAGGCAGTGTCCTGATGGTCTGCATGTGCCCAGCCTCATCTGCCTACTTTCTAGCTCATGGGTCTCTCTTTTTTCTTTTTTTTTGTACTGGGGATTGAATTCATGACCTTGTGCTTGCCAGGCAAGCACTTATGCTATTTAGCTAAATCCCTGACCCTAGCTCATGGGTCTTTAGGACGTGTGTCACTCTAGGAAGATCTGAAGGTACAAAATAGAATGGGGGAGATGGTCACAGCTGCAGCGTTTCTTTTGGAGGTGACAAAATATTCCAAAATTGATTGCATTGATATTGTACAACTCTGCAAACATACTGAAAACCATTGCATTGTTAAAAATTTTGCAAAAACATATAAACTTTTTTTATATTTTAAAAAAAGCCACACCACCTGTCTCCACTGCTTAGAATGCTAGATGCCTCCTGCCCTACTATGAGTCAAAGCCAAGGTCATTCTGAGGACGTTCTGGACTCTTCTGAGTCCCCACTGCCTGACAACCTTTTCCTCCATCCTTCCCCTTCTTTACTCATCCTGGGGCCCGTGGTGCCTCTTTAACGTCCCTAGAATCACCTTGTTGTCCCTTGTCACCTCAGGGCTGTTGTTCTTGCTGTTCCCTCTCCTCGCAGCACCCCTCTACCTCTACCCTAGATCCAAACAGCTCACTCCTCATTTCCTACAGGTCTTTGTCAAACAGCACCTTTACATAGAGCCCTTTCCTGGCCAGGCCATCTTATTCCAGATATCACCACTGCCACATCTCATTTTCATGCCTTGCTTCTTCGTTTACCCTGAGAATGTATCCCCATCCGACATTCTGCGTGTAGTTCACTTGTTTGCCATGTTTCCCTCCTGTCTTCCTCACGGCATGTCAGCTCGAGAGGGCAGGAATTCTGCATGTTGTCCACAGCAGCGTTGTGGCCTGACTCAGAGTCATGTCATGTTCAGGGTGTTTGTAGAAGGAATTTGTGGCGGTGCTCTGTGAGATAGGGCCCCTGGCCACAAGGGAGCAGCTTAGGTCTGGGAAGTCCCCAGGAACCTCCTGGTTGCTTCATTCAGCCTTCTGTGAGCCTACAGAAGACTCTGGGATGACCAAGGCCCTGCTATTTATTTGGGGCCTGAATCATGGGAATATTTTGGAGCTGGGCTTTGGCTTTCTGGGCTCCTGGGCAAGTCTCAGAGCTGTTAGGCAGACAGTTAGTTGATTTCCTAGTGACTCAGGGTGAATCACTGCAACTGAGCCTGTGCTGGGTGTTGGAATGGTGCCCCTGCCCCTGTCAGCCACATGGAGAGATGGAAGCAGGCGGGTAGACTGAGGCACACAGATACTGAAAGAGAGAGACACCAGGAGGCATGATGGAGATATTTTAAAGAAGAAATTATGAAAGAGAGACTGAGACATCAAGAGACTGAAGGGGGAGATCAGATGGCTCTTTCTGGGCCTCGATAATGGGAAGAAGCTGCTGGAGGGGGAAGATGGAGACAGCGTGAAGACGGCTTGCTCTATGCATAGGTTCTGGACCTATGGATTTAACCCACCATGGGTCAAAAGTGTTTTGAAAAAAGCATCTGCTTTGAACAGGCAAAGGTTTTCTCTTGTCATTACTTCCTTAAAAAACAGTGTAACACCTCTTTCCTTAGCATTTACATTGCATGGATATTGTCAATAAATAATATGGAGATGATTTAAAGATTTATAGGAGGACATGCAGAGCTATGCCAACCTCATGCCATTTCATGGGAGAGACATAAGAGGATGTGGCCATGCCTGGGGGCCTGGAACCAGACTCCAGGGGTAAGGGGCCACTGTGCTCCACAAACTTGCTGAGGGGCTCTGGAGTCAGCTGCAGGGTTTGGATCTTGCTCCTATGGTAACTGGCTCACACTGGTGAAGTGTGCAATATCTCTGAGCCTCAGAGTACTTATACATAAAACAGGGTTCTTGTAAAATCTACCTCATAAGATTGCTAGGAGGAAGCTCCAACGACAGTGCGGGGACATAGTAAATGGGAGCTGTGGTTAGGATTATGAGTGAGAGAGAGACAGGGAGAGAGACAGAGAGAGATGGTTTAACAGACAAGGGGAAAATGAGACAGGAAAAGAAGAGACAGAAACTGGGGGATGGGCTGGAGTGATGGGGGCAGAGTAGATTGAAAAGGTGGATGAGAGGCCTGAAAGAGGCAGCAGGAAGAGGCAAGGCTGAGCCTGGGAGGGGAGGAGGGAGCACAGGGATCCCTCTCCTGGGGCTAGTGGGGAGGCTGCCGTGGGAGGGGAAGGTGGGAACACAACAGTGCAGCACATTGCTTTGACTCAGCACCCACAAGCTGTGCCCAGCATGAGGCCTGGTGCACCACAGCGCTCAGAGGCCTTGTTGGCCAGCCTGGGAGCGGCAGCCCATCCTGCAGGAGTTGCCGTGGTTACCTGTGGAGCTGCTTCTGAAGCGTCTGCAGCTCACCATCCCGAGCTCTTAGCAGCTGCTCCTGGCGCTGGGCCTGCTCCTCCGCCTTCCGGAGCCCATGTCTGAGGGTCTGGAGATGGAAGGGGAGGGGGAAGCTTTTGGAGGAGGGCACAGGACCCAGAGCTGGGACTGACAGCTGAATACCCCTTCGAGTCCCCAGGCCGTGCCCCTGGGTGGAGGCAGGACTGGGACAGTGCAGGGAACTGGAGTGCCTGGTTCTGCCCCAGGCCCTGCTTGGGGTGATCCTGGGGCCACCATTCCCTGCTTCACTGAAGGGTGGAGGCTGGAAAGCTCCCTGAGCTGGAAGACTGGCCAGGGAGGAGGTGGAAGGAAGGGTTGGTAATAATCCTGGGTGACCTCTGGAACAATCATCTACCAGGTGACAAGGCGGGGTCACAGCAGTGAAACCTGGAGATTGGGAAGACACCTGCCATGATGAGGGTCACAGAAGAACATGTGACTACCCCGAAGAACTGTCAGGATGGGATCTCAGTCTCAAATGTGGCAGAGCTCGGCAGGAAGCACGGTGGATGAGTGGGTCTCACGGGAGACTTAGGGAGGAGGGGAGTTGTGGTGAGCTGAAGAGTGTACAGCTTTTAGGAGGCATCCCCAAATCCTCACCCTGGGCCAGGCAGTTGAGGTTGAGCTGTGGGCTGGAGTGGTCCTTAGGCTACCCCGGGCAGCCCCATCCGTGGGCCAGGCTAGGGATGGGAGAACAGACAGGTGCAGGCCACAGCTGCTCTCACCTTCACCATGTCCTGCAAGCACACTTCTGCTTGCTCCTCTTTCCTGGCAACACCAGTCACTTCTGTTTGTTCTTGTGGCTGTTCTGTGATGAAGACTTTCTTTTCCCCCAGGTCCTGGAGGACCCAGGACTCCCCCAGAATGGTAGACACCTCCTGCCCTTGCCTGTTCTCTGACGTGGCCTCCTCTATTGGTTCTC